>NC_142779.1:32009808-32323870 GCF_988280905.1 Pimephales promelas
TTCAGAGCATCCTACCAAACCCTGAACAACTAATTTAATATCAACACATTGTGAAGCCTGAGACGCCCTTGAATAGTAAAAGGAAGATGGATGGATTTTATTTGATTTATTTCTAAATCCTATAGGGTCCTTTAGACATGCGCTTCTCGAGTGGTGAAAAGATGGCTATCAGCGCTGTCCTGACTCACTGAAACAAGTGCAATGGCCGTGACATTTATTTAAAGTGTGTTTTATATCGGTCTAACCAAAAATCGTGGTTTTGTTCAGTTTGGATAAAAAGCGAACAACAGAAACAATACCAAAAAAAACTTGTTTTGTTTAAGTAGTATTTTTGCCTTGCACCAACGTGTTTTTAGTTAAGTAAAAATGTCACTTTCATATTATAGATCATTTAGTTTTTGTTTATTGTGAATTCAAGTTGTAAAAAGCCCCCCTAAAATGCTATAGTGACCTACATTGAGTAGCATTTAGGCTTGTCTAAAAAAAGTATACTGATTAAATCATCTTTTTACTTTGTGTGAATGTTTTTGCATTTGGGAAAATAAATATTTTAATTAATAATAAATAAGAATTGAAAGTTTAAACCAAACCATAATTATAATTTGAGGGAAAACGAATACATTTGACTGTAAAAACAAAACAAAACAAAAAAATGTTATTTATTTTTTTTAAATCAAATCCTTGTATTGTCACACAACTATATACACAAGTGCAACAGTGGGTGAAATTTGATTTGATTCTGAAAAAAAATATTATTATTATTATTATTTTACAGCCAAATCTATTAGTTTTTCCTCAAATTTTATTTATGGTTTGGTTTAAATCTTAAATGCTTATTCATTATTATTCAAAATATTCAAATTCCCAAATGCAAAAACATTCAAACAAAGTAAAAATATGATGTATTTTTAAAAGTTGGTCGAAGTGTAATTGTTGTTGTTCTCAGTGAATTTTGGAGGGAAAAAAACCCCAACTAAATGTTAATAATAAAAAGCACCTGTGCATTTAGGGATGCCAAATTGACGTCAATGTTTTAAAAATGGTGTTGTTCATTAAAGTGCTTCCAGTCAAGCTCGTCTACAAGCATGTCAGATCAGATGCAAAGATAGACGAGAAGACATTCCCTCATTCCCAAAAACCAAGAACACGACAACTACACAAGCTAGAAAATACAACCCAAACAGCAGAAGTGAAAAAAAGAAAACCCACAAAACAATAACAGGAATGGAAATGAGAGAGAGACTTCTCACAGAACCCCAGACCTTGTGTTCATGTCCCTCCCCCCCTTTTAATCGTTCCTGTCGCCTCTGGTGTTTCCCAGGCTGAAGGAAGTGGGACACAAGCCAACGATTCATATCTCCACCATCACAGTCGCATATAATGTGGCATTCAAACATAGTAATGCTGCAAAAGTGTCAGAAAAGGCCAATTGCTGGAAAGTGTTGGGGAAAGTTACTTTTAAAAGTAATATTGCGTAGAGTAACTTATTGTGGTACTAAGTTACTTTTTATGGAAAGTAATGCGTTACGTTACTTTTGCATTATTTTTTCTCACCTGGGCGTGGCTCGTTTGTTTGATTTTTAATAATTACAATTATTATTATTTTTAAACGAGTTTTATTTTGGTCAAATGTAAAAGCGCTTTTATACCAAAAGTGAAATGTCTGTACAGTAGAGAGTGCATCTTCTGGATCACAGAAAAATAGGATGCAGGAGAAGAGAGTTCAACACGCATTAATAAAAAAATATATTAATAAAAGGAAACACAAATGTGATGTTCAACTAAAGTATGATTGGATTGGATCATCAAAGGTCAACAGAACAGACATTGACATAAAGTGAGATTACAGGAGTGGTTCAAAACTTTTTCCGAGTCAATTCGTTCGTTTCGTTCGTCGAATGAACCAAATGACACGAAAAAAGATTTATTCATTTTGCTAAACGAGTTCGAACAGGAGAGTCACAAACGCTCATCACAGAACAGAGCAAGGCGACCATTTGAGCTTATAAAACTTAAACTTTGTTATTTATTTATTAAATGAGCGATCGTTTCGCTTGATAAGACCCTTATTCATCGTCGGGAATCGTTTAAAGCCTTTTGAACAGTTTGCACTGAAACTGTCTTTTGGACCTTGAACCGTTTGGTTCCCATTGAAGTCCATTATATGGAGAAAAATCCTGGAAAGTTTTCATCAAAAACTTTAATTTCTTTTCGACTGAAGAAAGAAAAACGTGGACATCTTGGATGACATGGGTGTGAGTAAATTATCAGCAAAGATCAGTCTAGATCTGCAATAACCATGTTTACACCCAACGCCTCGACTCCTGATTTCTCTCAGAGGCGTCAGTCAATAAATGGGAAAACGAAGTATCTTGCGTAACTTATTTAAAAAGTAACACAGGTATTTTATTGTAAATTTAAAAGTAATATGTAATCTGATTACGATTTCATTAATGCATTACCCTCAAAACTGTAGCTAGAGTTTGTGAACAGGAGCTGATGTGTGTGACAGATGGTGTTGTTCAGGAATGCTGGTAAATGGCACTTTCACCGTCTCCTTTTCCCACAGTAACACAAACTGAAGAGGTGAGAAAGACCATTTATTGGGACTAAACTCCCAGTCTCCATTCTGGCTAAGGAAATACAGGTTCATATAAACTGAACTCGCTCCGGCCCAAATGGTGCTCGCACCTCGTGAGCATTCTGCTGAGAAAGCCACTCATTTGGCACATTTTAGCAAAACAGTGACACTTGGTAAGAACAAATACAGCTGAAGACCGTGTCCCAGGCCCAGACACAATTTGCTGACCACTTCTGCACCACATATCTATTCAACATAGGCTCGTTGGAAAAACATTGCAAATACACCGAGAACTTTTTACATAGTGCATGATTTGTAAACCAAGGCCCCGCCCACATTGCGTTTTCGTTTAAAAACGGAGAATTAAAACTAATACGATCTCCGTCCACATCAGCGTTTTATCTGCTTATCAGAATTGATCTCAGTCCAGATTAAAATGACTGAAAACGTGGATTGCGTGACCAATCACCAACATTGGGCATGCGTGGCAGTGTAAACAGGAAACGGATTGACTATTCCTCAGATTTGGGGACGGGTCATGTGATGGGTGGCTGACAAATCAGGGAAGGATACGTCATGACTGATGACCGAGTGTGAGCCTCTGCGTCAGCCTTCCTAAAGTCCTCCATTTTGTCCCGTCTTCACTAAAACGCCCTCCGGAGATTCAATACGCACAACGGAGCTGCAGCGTTTCTAAACTTCTCCGTTTAAGGTCTTCTTTTTTTCTGTTTTAGTCTGGACGGGTGGTGCAAACGTAGCAGAAGGTCTCCATTTTTAAACCAAAACGCAGTAGGGACGGGGCCTAAGGGTGTGTTTACACTTGTAGTTCAGTTTGTTTGGTCCGGACCCAAAATTAAAAAAAAAAAAAAAAAACATCTAGTGCCTGGTCTGCTTAGCGTTCACATTGGCATTTTAACAGGGAACCTAAAGGCATAGGGATATTTTCACAACCTGGCTTTTATTACGTATATATTTTTTGGCGTTACCGATATAAATGCGCTCTGTGTCCATATGATGGTATTTTGACCAGCTGAGATCTTATGAAGAGCTTATAAAATGTGTAAAAGTGTCAAAACAGTGTCAGGAATCCCCCTGTCGCACACAAAAGAAGATCGGCAGCGACGAGACGCAGTACTGACGCCTGTGCTTAGGGATGGGACGGTATGAAAATTTCATATCACGATTATAGTGTCCAAAATTTTCGCGATTATCAATATTATCACAGTTTTCTTAAATTTAGATATAAAGTGTTCAAAATATAAAGTGTAGAAATATAAAATATAAATATAAAGTGTTCAAAAAGAACTGATGCTCACACTGAAAACATTTCAACAAGTTTTATGAATGAAATTCAACAAACAACAAATAAACAAGCAGCTCTATGCAGTTTTTTTTTAGCAAGATTCTATTCTATGGCATTTCCTTCTTTATAATGCCCGTCGTCAATAGCAACGCATTATTACACACACCGTGCACATCAATATCACAACGGACACGCACTCGTTTAATTCAAATACAACTTGCCGGCCGTCTTGCGTCTCCAGTTTTTGATTGTTTTGAAAATGAAATCAGAGTTGATTTATTGTTTACAGAGTTTGATAATATTGGTGTGATCATCTTGTCTGGACGATTGTTTGTTTTACTAAATGAATTTATAAACGGGTAAGATTTAAAACATTAGCTAAACTCATTATCAATTCAATATGTCCCCGTAATTATGTGGTAAAAATAAAATCGGTGTAATACGTTATGCATCTATACATTGCTATCCCTTAAAACGTCACTCTTAATAATAATCTTATTTGAAGATGTTCGTTGGCTCAAAGACACTTGCTGCAAAATTTTCTTCGCGGAAGCTTCATTTCTATTTAAAGTGAGTGACATAAAATGTTTAAACTCAAAACAACATCTCGTGCCCAATTGTTTCCCAGACCTAGTTTCGGTATTGAAGTCAAAGTTAACTTGCCTTGCGTTCGCTATACAACAGCGGGTGATGGTTACACAAGAAGACGACTCGGCAGATTTTAAGTGTTTCTTTTGGACAGTGACTTTTGTTCTGCAGACAGGGTGACTATCCTCGATCAAGTTTCCCTCAGGACTTCTGTAAAAGCCTAACTATGACCATAACACAGTCTCATCCCAAATCGTCATATAACTGACGTTTTGGGACGTATTTTGACCATACGTCAATATCCGCCTTTTTAGGGCCCCCTTAAACGTCGGTAGATGGCGATCCCGGGCCGTCATACAACTGACGCTTTACCTTTAACGTCAGTTAGGTGACGGGTTAGGTTTAGGGTTAAGTTTAGGTATGGGGTAGAGTTAGGATCCCATAACCTCATCTACCGACGTTTAAGGGGGCCCTAAAAAGGCGAATATTGACGTATGGTCAAAAGACGTCCCAAAACGTCAGTTATATGACGATTTGGGATGAGACCGGGTTGATGACCACACTCCAGATTTGGTCCTCTTAAAAGGCTGAATCTCCCAAGGTTAACCGTCAGTACATTTTATCGTGGTTTATCGCGAAACCGGTTATCGTCCCATCCTTACCTGCTGAACTGTAATGAGCAACATCACGACTATGTTGTGGAAAAACAGGTGTGATTGAGCATTCTGACCTTTTTAGGGTCACGTCTTTTTCAGTTACTTCCAAATGTTCCGTCGACAGATCAAACAAACACAAAAATAGCTTTTTAGCTATGTTGTTCGAACACTTCATATGAGTTTGGTTCTTGCATGTTTTTCTCTATAAGAGCAAGGCATGGGTTGAGGTCAGTTATTCTTCACTGGGTATTGGCACATGTGCTGTTTCGCATCATTTTCGGTTTGTTTTATCGCGGGATTTTTCATGACAAAACGTGGTTTGTTGACAACATAGAATCATTGGGTGATATCGTTGTCTTGTAGAAACAAAAAATGTTCCACGTGAAACTGCGGTCTTCCAACCTTTTCCTATCGTGTCAATTGATTTGATTAATATGCGGGATGGAGAGAGAGCAAAACGCTCATTAGTTTTATTTGAAGACGTGAGCGTGCGCGCGGCCACGGCACAACTCATTTTTTGGAGGTATACTGCCCCCATCTGGTATGGAATATGGAGTATGATTTGATTTTTTTTTGATTTTTTTTTTTGACAGATAGCACCTTTAAATAAACTTGTATAACAGCATTTGGGTCCTACTCTCCGTTTTTCTGAAACAACACATTCCAAGAGTTGTGAAATGTGCAAGCAATTTACAGGTGGCTGAAAGCATTGCTAAAAATGAACAAATTTGCTGAAGTACTTTGTAAATACACATGCATGAAGTTTGTAGAACTTTGTGAATGACAGGCAGACCTGTTTAGTTTAGTTTCTGTTGCCATTCAGACAGCAAGACACTTAGTGTCACGAGTTAATCCCCCTGAATACGCGCCTCATGAAACACCCTTCTGTGGGACAGCACTATCGGTTGTTCCACAAATTCTGGTAGATAATGGCAGACATTATTTGGTGGATATGAGGAGGACAGTAAACCAAAAAGCATGGTTTAGTGCTGTCCTCCTCATATATCCACAAAATAATCTCTAATCACACAGAAAGCAGAGAGCGAGAGTAATTGTCCTCCTATGTGAAGAGAGCAGTGTATGATAACTGAAGCTGTCCCGACAGGAGGGACACTAAACAAAGCACAGGTGTCAAAGCGATTGCTGTCCCGGCGATGAGTGTGATTCGACATGTTTAGCATCTCCTCACATATCAACATACAGATGTATTAAAATAGCCGCATCTGATGCACATGTTCATGTCAGAGTCCGGACTGATGGCTCCCGCAGACATTTTTTGTCTTTATTATTTTTACATACTTAAAATCAAACAGCAATATTGTTTTTAACACTGATAATAATTTATTATGCACCAAATCAGCATGATTTCTGAAAGATCGTGATGTTTCAAAAACATAAAAATAAATATATTTTAAATTATATATACAGGTGAAACGTTAATTTATTTCAGTAATTCAACTTAAAAGGTGAAACTAATATTCATGCACTCATACATGCAAAGTGTGATATTTCAATGTCATAATTTTGATGATAATGGCTTACAGATATGAAAACCTTTTCACAATATTCTAATTTTGAATTTGGGGTTTTCATAGATGAAAGCCATAATCATCAAAATTTTAACAGATAAAGGCTTGAAATATTTCACTCTGCATCTAATGAGTCTATATATATAATATAGTTTCACCTTAAGTTGAATTACTGAAGTAAATGAGCTGTTGCACGATATATATATATATATATACACTATAAAAAAAATATTTTCATGATTTGTAATCACAATATTTTTTTTCTTTTGTCAAATCAACTTAAATAATTTATGTAATAATTTATGAATCTCCTTCATTGTATTAACTCAATTTTTCAATTTCAATGAACTTAAAATTTTAAGGCAACCAGGTTACTTCATTTTAAGTTAAATCAACAATATTTTTTTTACAGTGTATATATTTAAGACCCCAATCTTTTGAATGCACTGTAAAAAAATATTTTCATGATTTGTAATCACAACATTTTTTTCTTTTGTCAAATCAACTTAAATACTTTATGTAGTTCAGATAACACATTTTGAGTTTCTGATGATTAAATCAATCTGCTTCATTGTATTAACTCAATTTTTCCATTTCAATGAACTTAAAATTTTAAGGCAACCAGGTTACTTCATTTTTTAAGTTAAACCAACAATATTTTTTTACAGTGTGGTAGTGTACACTGAAAATAGTTAGTAACGAGTTCATTATCTTATTAATAAAGCAGATGTTGTGATTTATTTTTATAACCAGAGTACAGTTTATTTTTCCCAAAAACAAAAAGGCTCTCACACAGTAAAAAAAATATTTTCAAGATTTGTTATCACAACATTTTTTCTTTTGTCAAATCAACTTAAATAATTTATTTAGTTCAGATAACTTATTATTTTGAGTTTCTGATGATTAAATCAATCTCCTTCATTGTATTAACTCACCTTTTCCAGTTCAATCAACTTAAAATTTTAAGGCAACCAGGTTTCTTAATTTTTTAAGTTAAACCAACAATATTTTTTTAAAGTGCAATCAAGACACTTTGTCAAAACCCAACCAGATCATTTTTGAAACGCACACTGAACTGAATCTTTGCTTAATGTTTTCTCACGCTTCACTACAGCTGAGCTCACGTCAGTAATGACAAACGTTGCCGATTCGCCACTTTTATCTAGTTACTTCCCAAGATTGATAACGACTACTTGAAATCAGTTATTTTGGCTGATTATACACATAGGGTTAGCATTCAGGCTAATGGTCTGAAGTACCTCCCTTGCATCTGCTCCAACAAAGGCCAAACCCTGACTTTGTGTCTGCAGCATCAGGTGCTTCGGCTCTGACAGCTCGGATGAAGCCATTTTGAGCGTTCACACCAATCAACTGAGGAGATGCTCCCACACACCCAGAACCCCAGCGCACCCACACACACACACACACTACCATATTGTGCAAAGGAGATCCATCATCATGTGGTAACGGGAATCCCTTAAAATACGCCTCATTCCCGCTCGCTCATAGACAGTATTGCATTGGAGGTGGGGGTGCTAGGGTCATACTGTCCTGGGAAAGTTAAGTTCTCCATTTAAATCAACAAACGATGTGGCCTTCTGCCGAGTATATGAATGTGCCCGGTGGCAGATGGCAGTGTTTCATACCCATAGACTCGAGCAAACCCTAATCCCCGGGGGATCGCGCATTCCCGGGTCATCAGTTGTTCACATCAAGGAGAAAAAAGGGGAGAGAGAGAGAGAGGGAGAGGAACGCTCGTTCTCCCCCTCCCAAAGCCAACAAATTCATTTCAGGGCACTTCAGTAGAGACGTAAGCCTGATTGGGTGTCTATCATCTCATTAGTCTGGGGGAAGCCTTATGAATAATGATGCCAGCTAATTATAAAAGACAGAAAGTCCTAGTGTGTGTTAGAAGAACTCACTCAAACATGAGCTCAGTAGGATCCCTCACTTTCTCCAACTCATTTAGTTGCCCGACTGCCATTGGTTTCTAAGATGCCTGCTGATTTCCTTCATTGTTTGTTTAGGTGGGTGAGTCCCGCACCAGTCCCACGCTCCAGCCATGTGCGTGTGTTTGTACATATCAGCTGCTGCGGGCCAAACAAAGAGGCTCATGTGACTCAGCAGTTGAGGGAATAATGTTCCTCCCCCTCAGGCTCTATTGCTGAGAGACTTTCTCACACCTCTCCATCTGGACTGGCTTCTTTCGAAACGTCAATCACAGCAGGGACTCCCATTTTTCAGCCAGCTTTGGGGGATGACCCTCTCTGGGAGATTTGGTGAAAAGTCAGAGGGATTTCTGAGGGATGATCGCGTAGAAGTCGGCTTAACCTCGCCTAGATGTGCAGAAGGTTCATAAAAGTCATTTGACAAAAGGAGCTGTCAATCTTTAGAATTGACATTCTGTATTGGGTTGTATGTAAACAAAACAAAAAATCAAAGTAAAGGAAATGCACCCGGAAGCGAGTCGGAATCATATATAAAGTTTAATCGTTTAACGCATAAACAATCCATTTCTAAATAATTCAATAATAAAATGTGAGTACTGTTTTGTGTCTACTATGGTTAGAATTTTACAAGGACCAACAAATGGAAATGAGCATACGCCCTCTAGTGGTAAGGCTGTATAAATGAGCGTGATGTTTTGTGTTTGAGCGCCCTCTGTCAATAACATCCAGAAGTGACACTTATCCGGGTCCCTTCTCTTCCCCCAAACTGACTGTTAACAACAATTATCCTGACCAGTGGAATGAGGATGAAAGTATGACAAAGTCAGTTTTTGTTTATTAAAATCAAATAACATAACTAAAATAAAATGCTTCAGAAATCATGCTTATTTTCCTAAACCTAGAATATTATTTAATCCAGGTTACTGTAATTTTGTATAAATACACATTGTTTCAATTTCCTAAATTTTCAAATTCACAAATTCATTAAACCCTAAATTACATTTTTAGCATTTTGCCTTTTCTTCTTCTCATAAACATAAGTTTTTAAAACAAAGTTAATTGACTAACTTACAAGACTAGTCTTACCAATTTATGCAATCGGCCCCTGAACCAAATGCAAGCCTCTCTTAGCTTTAGTCTAAGTTATAGTAATAATAATGAACTTTACACAATACTTTAATGCACTTTACACAATAAAAAATACTCAGATATACACAGTGTACAACAACCACAAAGAACACACTGGAATAAGTTAAAAGTTAAAATCATCAAGAAAAAAGCTAACCTAAAAAAAATAATTTTTAGGTTAGATTTAAAAATGCTTTAAATTGCAGATTGGTATTTGATATCATGTTATTTTAATTTATTATCATAATTATAAGCACACTGGTTTGTAGCGCAAATAGTTTTACTGTTATTCATGGTCTTTGTTATTCATTTATTATTTACCTATAGCAACTAATGAATCAGAAGTCTCACACATTCAAAGCAAATAGGTCTTTTAGGCAAACAGATGCCTTTTGTTTTTATTTTTGTTTACACATGATTGTATCTCTAAAGATCCACTATGATGCCGTATATGTATTAATAGCCATTTTGTGGTGGAATGCTTTTTATTAGTGTTTGTTGATTGTTTGTTTGTTTGTGTGTGTGTGTGTGTGTGTGTGTGTGTGTGTGTGTGTGTGTGTGTGTGTGTGTGTGTGTGTGTGTGTGTGTTGATGTACTGATAATGGTATTTCTTTACTGTGATAGGTTGGGACCCCTTGGAAACTAGATCTCAAGGGGTACATCGTATCCTGATAAATACATTCTCACTAAATATGTAAGATGCACTGTTTCTTGGTCAGTTAACAAATACTAAATATATAAATATACTGAATACTAAATGAAAATCTGTTCTTTTACATGTTTTTTTTTTCAGATAATGAGGAAATGTCAATGAAGCTCAGGTTGAAGAAATAATTTATTGTATAACTTTTAGCAAGCAAAATGTGTCTCAACAACATAATGAAATACTTGTAATTCATATGCTGTGTGGACATAAATCGTGGATACATGGTTACTTCTGAATGGCCATGGATGGAGAAAGATCCTTTTTTATCATATAGTTACCAGAAGGGGGTGACACTAACTTGATCTGCTGTCTATGTCTGTTTCTGGAGCACCACCAAAAGTGCACAGTTTTAAAACCAGTGTGGCTAGGTGGGATAAACTGCATTAATACTTTTTTCCTTTAAATAACTAATCCAATCCAATCAGAAATGGAGATTTGGGACTTTTAGTGTATGTTAGGCTTGAGGTCAGAGTCAGTAAATAAAATTGAATTGAATTTGCAACAGTATTTTCTTACATATTGATATACACTCACCTAAAGGATTATTAACACCATACTAATACTGTGTTTGACCCCCTTTCGCCTTCAGAACTGCCTTAATTATACGTGGCATTGATTCAACAAGGTGCTGAAAGCATTCTTTAGAAATGTTGGCCCATATTGATAGGATAGCATCTTGCAGTTGATGGAGATTTGTGGGATGCACATCCAGGGCACGAAGCTCCCGTTCCACCACATCCCAAAGATGCTCTATTATTGGGTTGAGATCTGGTGACTGTGGCGGCCATTTTAGTACAGTCAACTCATTGTCATGTTCAAGAAACCAATTTGAAATGATTCGAGCTTTGTGACATGGTGCATTCTCCTGCTGGAAGTACATGGTGGCCATACAGTGATGGACATGGTCAGAAACAATGCTCAGGTAGGCTGTGGCATTTAAACGATGCTCAATTGGCATTAATGTTCAGACTGCACGATTTTCAAAGTAGTCGGGTCGCTGTTCTTTTCACACTGCATGACTATCTTGGCTAGCGTGCAAAATACGTTTCAAAACAAACACATGTGAGATGTGACAAGGAAACAACGCGACACCACACGTGCAAGACCAGAGTTCTCACGTGAGTCTTTTTTTCTTTTTCGACCCGGTTGTGGTACAGCTCAGATGAAACGTCAAACAGACACGAGTGCTCCTGTCAAATTTTTACTAATTTTTCTTCCATTTCTTGTGACAAAGAAGAAACCTTTTTCTGAAACAATGTCATGCAGGTTGATATGTGATCCATAACTCCTCGCCGAACTCCCCGCTGCTCGGTATCATGCTCTCTCATTGGCTGTTGGTAATCGCCGATGTAGTTTTCAGTCAGAACACTTTGCAGCAGGATTTTGAATCGCCGACAGGTCCAGATATTTAGCATGCCAAACATCTCATGGGCGTCGATGACTCGTCGGCGATTCTCTCAAATCGCGTCTTTGCTCATTCACACTGCGTGATTGTCACTCGCGTGAACGATTGCCGAATTTTGATTTGTGATTTCGGGCATTTGACGGCGATTTCTCAAAACCTGTCTGCGAGCCAAAATTGTGGCTAAAATCGTGCAGTCTGAACTCGGCATAAGGGGGCTAAAGTGTGCCAAGAAAACATCCCCCACTCCATTACATCACCACCACCAGCCTGCACAGTGGTAACAAGGCATGATGGATCCATGTTCTCATTCTGTTTACGCCAAATTCTGACCATCTGAATGTCTCAACAGAAATCGAGACTCATCAGACCAGGCAACATTTTTCCAGTCTTCAACTGTCCAATTTTGGTGAGCTCTTGCAAATTGTAGCCTCTTTTTCCTATTTGTAGTGGAGATGAGTGGTACCCGGTGGGGTCTTCTGCTGTTGTAGCCCATCCGCCTCAAGGTTGTGTGTGTTGTGGTGGCTTCACAAATGCTTTGCAGTTTTCACAAAAACGGACAAATCTCATGGCATAAGATTGCGTATTATTCTGTGAAACTCCAAGAATTAAGTAATAAACTTTATTCATTTTATCGAAAATCTTGCTTTGTTCTCCCTTTATTGTTGCGGCCACGAGCCAGCCGTAACAGTCTCACACTGGAATGGCCATGTTTCATAGCCATCTCTTTCAAAGTGGTCTTGAAGTTTGCCGTAATGCAGAAGGGAAATAATCCAAATGAGGTCTTGATCAATGGCGAATGCAGGCTTAAGTAGACATGTGTCATAACAGAGAAAGATTCTGATGCAATGGTGTTATCGGCAGCTATAGTGGCTGGATGGCATTGGCCGGCGCCATTCAATAGTTCTTCAGCATTCTAGGAGAAAGAAGGTTTCCCCATAGCGTTATCTACTGATGCAATGTCGAGTGAACTGACCTTGAAAGGCAACTTGATTTTGTTCATAGGGAATTGATGCACTCTAAACGATGCTGGGTTGTTTTAACCCAGTTCAAGACATTTCAAGATATTTTCAAATTTTGTTCTACAGCATAAAATACAACATACCCTCTTAGTGGCGATATTTTAAAGCTTTTACTTGTCTTGAAAAAGGTGGTTGCTAACAAGTGGGACTAGAAATAAATTAATTGCATATCATAAAAATTAAGAATTGTCCATTTTGATTTAATGTTAATTGTAATGATGTAACCTATGACTGGACGAATTAGTAAATCTAAACGAATCTTTTTACCCAGCGAAGAAGTCACTCACTACAATGGGCTATATGCACGCATAAGTTCCGCATTTGACGCAAGGATGCTCGTCTATTTCCGGTTGTGTAGATTAAAGCGGAGGAAAACCGGAGAAAACGGGATTATGGCAGAGTCTTCAATATTTACTGTCCTCCCGTCTTTGAAACGAAACGTACATACGTTTAGATGTAATTTTATATATAGTTATGTTTATTTAATATAATTTTAAAAAGAAGCATAAACACAACGAGGGGTGTCTGTTTTATCTGTTTTTGTGACTAACGTTTCATTAGTATAACCATGGAGTATAAAATTCAATATAAATTTTCGCTATTGCATTGGACTCTATGATCGGCGGAAGTTATCGAGCATCCCTAATGCTTCACCGGAAATACCGCCGTGCATAGAGCCCATTAATCAAAAATCCCCCAAATTCCCGCTTCCAATTGTTTGTAACATGCGCATGCGCGAACTCACAATGAGCAGACTTGACTTCCCTTTCCGGTGTGTCTAAAGTCCGCCCTCTGTGAAATGGGTTTGCTGGTGGACTGTTGATTATGTTGACTCACACGTGTTAGAGGCTTTTCTATGTTTTAAAAGAGACTCAAATCGAATCAACATTTATTCCCCTTTGGGTTCAATGTGAGTTCTGTCAGTTTTGGACAGACTTATCTGGACTCTTCGCTCATCTGTGATTGTTCATTTAGAAACTCCAGCAGCATCACCAGTGTTAGCAGCCCGTCAGCTAACAGTAGTTAGCAGTGTAACATACCGGTTTATTTTCATCTAAGGGTCACTGCGTACTGAAATGTGACAAGTACCTAGTTTGCGCAGACGTATTACCTTCTTTAAAGTCAGCGAACTGGAATTGGAAGGATTTATTTTACATTACGAGCTTTTCTTTCACTATACCTCATTGTGTACATCATGGGGGCTTACTTGTCTCAACCCAACACGGAGAAGAGCACAGGCAACGGCGGGGATAAAAACATCACCTATGGGTACGCGGCCATGCAGGGCTGGCGAGTGTCTATGGAGGTAAAACACACACTTTCACCGTTTCATTCACTCTCCTAATGTTGCTATGTGGATTACTAATGATATTTAAAAAGGGGAACCGAAAGAGTATAGCCCTTACCAGGTGTAATAGGATGTTTATCTATGGCAAGTATCATGATATCTATGATACTTGTGTATCTATCTATTATCTATGATTCCTATAACTGAGAGTTAGTTCTGTTTTGTGTGTGTGAGAGAGAGAGAGTGTGTGTGAGTGACGTGCTTGGTTTTTGGCGCCAGTGAGTGACTCCCGCCTCGAGCTCTTTCTAATGGCTTGTTTTGTTTCCTAGGACGCGCACAACTGCATCCCTGAGTTGGATGATGAAACCGCTATGTTTGCGGTCTATGATGGTCATGGAGGTAAGCTGGTAACGTGCACGGTGTGTAAGAGCTATAAAGGAGTGAGTTTACTCAAAAATGACAACTCTTTAATTTACTCGCCCTCAAAGTCGTTCCAATCTCCTGTTTATTTATTTTAGCAATTATTTCAGTGCAGCTTTGTTCCATATGCCTGTTCATAGTGATCATGTCCTTTAAGCTAAAAAAAAAGCACCATATACTTATAATAGTCCATAAATGAGCGTTTTTGAGCAAGAGGACTTGAAATCGCATACTTCCATACTATATAGTAGGTGAAAAACGGTATGTGACAAAATACTCATGAGTATGCATACAAGTACTTGGATGATTGATAAGATTCTGAAGTGTGCATTCGATGGACACTTTACTATCACATGAGGCCATGGGAGAGTATTTGTGAATGGAGGTGAAGCCATGCAGCTGACATTGGTTGGCCACATGATAATGAAAAATGAATGTAGTATGTCTGGATTTCATTCATACTACCTGTAAGTACATTTATACTATGTAAGCATACTATTTTTAGCGTTCATGAATTACTTATTCAAAATAAGTACCTACTGGAGAGTATGCGATTTCAGACGCAGCCTTTGTTTACCCAAATATGAAAATCATACTCGCCGTCCTGACGTTCAAAACATTTATTAAGTTTCTCGGTGGGACAAAGATAATTTGAGTAATTTCTGTTTTCTTTTTCCATACAATGGAAGTCAGTGGTCACCAAAATGGTTTGGTCGCCTTCATTCTTCAAAATATCATCTTCTCTGTTCCACAGTAGAAAGGAAAGTAATTCATACATGTTTGAAATGACATGAGGGTGAGCAAGTGATTGTTTTAAGTTTTGGGATGAAATTATTCACTTAAACTTCCCATGTGCTGAGATCTAGGCAAAAGAGAATTAATTTTTTTGAGGGGCGAACTCTTCCTGAAAGAGGCAACTATCTTTTTGATAATTTCGATTAGTGAACAATCTCTTACTGTTTCCTCCAGGTGAAGAAGTTGCTTTGTATTGCTCAAAGTACTTGCCTGACATCATTAAAGAGCAGAAGACATACAAGGATGGCAAGCTGCAAAAGGTAACTCAAAGTTTTACTGTACTTTCATTTTGCATCTGTTATACTCCTTTAACTTGCATAATCCCACAACTTTATGGTGCAAAGAAAATCGGTTTCTGCTTTTATTTAAGACATGGTAGATTTCAGATGTGCAAAGTCAGTAAATATGCTTTTTAAAGTCTCCATGCTGTTGTTGTTAGTCTCTCATTAATTATGAATTTATATCATGATGTCTGAAAATGGTTGTAAATCACTGACCTGAGTGACCTCATCTTTGTGTTTGTCTTGGTTGCCTTCATATTCCCAGGCTCTGGAAGATGCGTTCCTGGCTATCGATGGCCGAATCACCACAGAGGAAGTCATCAAGGAACTTGTTCAGATTGCTGGACGTCCACAGGAAGAAACAGAAAAAGTAGCAGATGAAGATGATGGTTAGTATTAGGGTTGTACAAATCACATATTGGCCCTGTTTAAACCTGGTGTTACGATTCGATTTGGGCACTCAGATCACAAGTGGACGACATTATATACAGGTGCAAACGGGGTCTGAAACGGTTTTAGCTTGTCCACTTCCAGAGATAGTTGAAAACACATTTGACTGGATTTATTTCTAGGTTTGAAGATGCACAATGTTCTCACCATCCTGATTTCTAATACACATTCATAGTTTCAGTCTGTCTTTTGGAAATGGAAGTGTTTTGGTTTCCTGTTGGATAGATGAAGCTGGGGGAAATATAAATGATAGCTTTTCATGTTTTTCTTTTTATTAATGTTATTTCTGAATGAAACATCTCATAATGATGCTTAGCAAAGTATAAGGGTGGTTTCACACTAGCACTGTTGTTGCATGCTCAGCGTCAGTTCATTTAGTGTCAGATTGGACCGTTTGAGTTGTTTTGACTCAAAGTGAATACTGTTTTCTCAACTCTGGTGCGCATCCGCAAACCACTCCTGATTCCACATGATATGAATGCTATCGTACTAAATTGTGCGTGTAAACCACTCGCGCATGTGATGGTTGACTTTTGACTTGGTAAACTGCAAGCAGAATGCTTGCCTCTTGCGGAAATGGTTGTCGCACAAAAAAAGACGCTTGTATTCTTTAGCCCATTTGTGGCAGATGGAAGCAAGTTCTGTAGTGTTAATGCTCTGGAAACAAAACCAACGGTTCAAATCTAAGTATAGACGTGATGTGAGCAACACATTTCCTCCCTCCTCCTGTGTCAATGTTACCTAGAAACAGGAGTGAACAGCTGCTGCGTTGTTGCAAACCTGCCGGTTTGAGATAAAAAAAATATAGTAAGCTCAATTGGTAATATCTCTTGATCTCAAAAATGTAAAGGATTGAAAGACATGACCTGGATGGAACATTATGGTTGCAAAGTATAGAGAAATGTTTTACTGCAAAAGCAACAGTAGTTAAAAAGTAATCTAGACATTGACCACTTACTAATTTAATAAATAAAAACAAAAGGAATATTTAAAATCAAATTAACTTAAAGTTACCAATATGAAAATTGAACAGAAATCATTTTCCTTCTCTATTTTGAGGGGTATTGGGTGGATTCTGATTGGCCATTGCATTCTGGTGCTCAACAGATGTGTCTGTGATTGGATTGGCTACAATTCTCAACGCTGCAAAAATCCGTTGTAAATAGACGTATTTTATGCTTTTTAGAGCACACACACACAAATATGAAAGTTGTATATCTTTGTGAAAGTGTGAAATTGGCTGCTAAACTTTTAACATTATTGCGAAATTTCACAAATTTTATCGTCAGCAAATATGATAATGTTAATATTTAATGTATAGGGGATTATCACGCTTCCGGGTTTCATGGGCGGGATTTGTCAACTTTGTGCATGTCCACTAGAGCCCAACCGATAAAGGATTTTGAAGGCCGATACAAATATTTTTTTGGTTTTAAAATCCGATATATCGGCCGATATTTTTTATTTTATTTATTTCAGAAACGTGCAACAAAACATTAGCAGATTACCCTAACATTAGTTATTTATGAGTTTTAACTAAAATAATATGATAATGCATTTAAAAAAGAAACTTGTTTCTTTTATTGTCACAACAGAACAGACGGATGATCGTGGCATTAGCTAGCTTTATGGTTAGCCTATGGTTAGTCTATGATGAGCCATAATTTAGCAATGGATTACGTGATACTGCAAATTGTAAAACATACATTTTCAGGCCTAGGAGAGATGATACGTCTCATTGCTATAACTGTCGCACGCTATTAAAGAAATACTTCAGTCACATTGTCAAAAGTTAAAAGGACAGTCAGTCAACTACACTAACAACGTAACGTAATTTTTACTAGCTGATTCCGCTTCACTCTCGGCTTATTTAACAGCAGCGAAATATAACTCAAATAAGCATGACAAAATTTGTGACTAAGAGAACTGATGGAGATGTTCTTTTAATTGTTATTCAAGCAATATATGTATCGATTCGTGACCAACTCAATGAGTGTTGCCAACAGGGACGGTGTAGAGTGCCCTCTGGTGGACAAACTATACAACTCTAACACTCATGACAATGGTTGAAGCGCGTTTCGTCCGGTTTTATTTTATTTTTGAAATATTCATTTATCGGCCGTTATAACTGCTGATACCGATAGGTTGGAAAATGCCTAATATCGGCCTGGCTCTAATGTCCACTTCCGACGCAGTTCAACAATGCCTGAGACGAATGCTATTTATGTCACTGCTCTGTTCCACTTTGTAAATCTAACCAACAACGCCAACCCTACTTAAGTTTGGATTCCCGACTGAATTGAATCAGACTAATTTACCAGGCATGGCGTATAAATAAACTTGGTGTAGTCCTTCATCAGTTCGCCAGTGAGATCAGTGATTCAACAGAAGTGGCAGTGCACAAAGATCACAGAATCCGGAAGTACTACGTATCAGCGTGATAATCCCCTATTGCCCAGTCCTAGTGTGAACAAAATCCAGTTTCAAACCAAGTGTGATGGCACCCTAAGTGACATAAGCTATTGCAATGTGTATCAATGCATGCACAGCTCAACTACCACGAGTTACAAAAATAAACTGACATCCATGCTCCTCTTTCTTGTCAGTTGATAATGAAGAAGCAGCTCTGCTGCATGAAGAGGCCACCATGACAATCGAGGAGCTGCTCACCCGCTTCGGACAGAACAAAAATGCCAAAAAGCCGTGTCCCGATGCGTCTAAAGAGTCTGAGGAAGGAGAGAAGGTTTGTGCTGAGAAGGCGATCAACGGCGAGGCAGAATGTAAGGCTCCTGAGGCCGGCAGCAATGGGAACCAGAAGGCAGCTGGTGCTGGAGATGGGGCTGAAGGCTCCAAGATGAGGGCCTGCAGGAGAGCTGCTGCTTCCGGCTCCGCTTCGGCTGGATCCCGCGGCTCCACTGGGGATGCTGGTCCCTCATGCTCCTCCTCTGCAGCTCCTGCTCCTGGAAGTGCCAAGTCCAAGTTTTTCGAGGACAGTGAGGAGTCAGAGGGCGAAGAAGAGGAGGAAGGTAGTGAGGAAGAGGTGAGGACTAGCACATTTTGACAATTCAGGACTAGGTTTGTATAAAGGCCAAGCATCTGGGTTACTTGCACTGCAGGTTCATTCTGGTAACCAAAGGTTTTGTTTTGAATGGTCAAGCTTATCCGTGTAGCGCCTTTCACAATGCACATCGTTTCAAAGAAAGTTTACTAAAGCTTGCTTCATTATCTGTAACGATCAAAAGGACTGCAGTGAGGAGGATGGTGAGAACAGCAGTGAGAATGAAGAAGAGGATGACACTGAAGAGGGGGAGGAAGATGATACCGATGAAGAAGAGGAAATGTGCTTGCCAGGCATGGATGGAAAAGAGGAGGTTAGCATGTCACATGACCTCATTTAATGTGGGAAATATAGGCTGCATCTGAAATCACATACTTTTGAATATGTAATTACTTTGCGACCACTAAAAAGTGGCTTATGAATGTAATCTGGACGTACTACATTCGCCATGTTGTCATTGTCATGTGACCTACCGCCTGTGGCCTCATGGGATAGTAAAGTGTCCACCGGATGCACACGTCAGTCTCGCTGGTAGTAGTAGGTGATCCGGGAGGTAATTTTTGCCTACTCGACTGTGAATACTGTGAATTCGGATACACTGCTTTTGTCTACTATAAATGGAAGTATGCAGTTTCGGATGCAGCCATAGTGTTTGTTGATGAATGTTTTAATGGTTCTGACCTCTTTTTACCCTGATTAGAAGTTTAAATGATGCCTTCATGTCCTTTTTGTTCCTTTTGAAACTTGATTGCTTTTGTTTTTTTCCTGTCGATAGTTCAATTCAAATTTTATGTTTCACAGTGAAAAACAAGCATGTTTTTTGGATTAAAGGTACAATATGCAAGATTGTTTCTCCACCAGGGGTCGCTAACCTCTAACAATAACAAAGACGTATATTATTGACGTATATTCTGCATTAAGCTGAATTATGGATCTTGTCGTCAAGCTGATGGATCTGTTATGGATGAGTGAATACATTGATGTTTTTAACATGACTGTAGTATGAAGCAGGGCGCGATTGTGTACCAGCGCCACACGCAACTTGAGTCCCGCGGATATAAGGGAATAAGGACATTTAATTCTACCAAACTACACACTGAATTACTCACAGGTCAGTTTATTAGAGGAATTAAACTCGAGGTAACGCAGTGCAGATTCACGTGCTCTAACAGTTTCACTATCACACTAAACGGCATTCGAGTGTGTTGAATGTTGTTTGTTGATTGTATGAGACTAAGCTAGATTAACATTAGAGAATAACATACAGATCATTTTCTAACTTTTAATAATTTTGAACTATATAATAGTGTTGTCAAAAAAACTCGGTACTTCGGTACCAAGTCGGTACTAAAAAAAAAAATGTTACGGTACCAGCTTTTCTAGGTACCGAATACCAGGTTAATCCAGTTCTAGCCGCGCTGTCTGAAAGTTGCACAGTTACGTCCTCTTCATAACGCTGATATGCTCTCTCTCTCTCTGAATCCACTTGTTGACACGAAAGGAGGAAAGAGCCACATATGGAAATATTTTGGATTAGGCTAATATCACGTTGCCATAAGAGGCCGATTACATGCAAATTCGCAATTTCAAATATAGGCGCGAGGCAAGCGCGCTCATAATAAAAACTCGTTGCATAGCAACGACAGACGCCGCGTGAGAGCAAGCGCTTTGGAAAGAATAAGCACGCGCAAAAATATAACAAAAAAAAAACACGCGCGATATGTGAACGGCCTCTAAAGTGCTTTTGGGGTAGTTTTACGAGTACATGAGCACAGTAGTATCCACCCGACACCAGAGTACTGGTATTAGTATCGATGCATCCCTATTTATGTCATTTAATGTCAATGCCAGTTCTAGGCGTATTCTTGCCTTTATAACTCAGCAGGTTTAAAAAGCCTTTTTAAAATTAAATATGAATGCAGTTTTAGATTAAATAAAAGTACAGTCAAATAAAAAAAACATGTTTTTTCTCCTGTAGCCTATAGTTTGGTAATGCTACAATAAGATACCATTTATCAACATTAGCTACTTCACATCAACACATTGAGTGAACAATATATTTTTACAACATTAATTAATGTTTGTAAATGTTATTTAATAGAAACACTTGATTGTTCATGTTTGTTCACTTCATTCATTGTGCATTAAATAAATGTTAACGGATTAGAACTTTACAAACAACTTTAAAAATGTGTTGGTGTATACTATTGTTTATTTTAGGTCATTTTATCTAATTTTTTTCTAAAGTGTTTATAATACAAATGTACAGTTTCCATACTTGAAACCGTGATAAACGCTTAAATATATGTAAATTTAAACTAAGCTTTGGTACCGAGAACCGTGAATTTTTACTGGTGTTGGTACCGAATACTGAAATTTTGGTACCGTGACAACACTACTATATAACATTGATTAGTTTTATATACATTGATTTGCTCACCTGTTTGCACACCTCTCGGCATCTGGAAAGATGTTGATCTTCGTTTTAGTCCTCTTTTTGTCTCAAAGTCTGCTTGCCACGGTCCATAATATTTGAACAAAACCCTGCTAGGGACGCTCACGCTGTTGAACAGGCATAACGGGCATAACCGACCCAGTTGTCCACGTCTGTCGCCATGGTTACTGTTAAAGTACGGATTTAAACCTGGTGGAAACCGGGGGTAACGCGGATATGACGACATTGACTGGCGACTCCTCACCCCTGCTCACACGCCCCGTTTCCTTGGTTAAAAATCGCAATTTTCTCACGATTTACAAATAGTTGGAAACATTTGGGATATTGTAAGTAATCAACTAAACAAAATATATAACATTGGCCTAGTGGTTTTTGGATATTTTACTGCAAAAATCCTGCATATTGTACCTTTAAGTCATTCTGCCTCATGTGAATGCTTTGATTGGCTCACACGACCTCATGACGTGCTCATATGCATTGTTAATTTCCACGTGTCATTCGTTCTGCAGCCGGGTTCAGACAGTGGCACCACAGCTGTTGTAGCTCTTATTCGTGGGAAGCAGCTCATTGTGGCCAACGCTGGAGATTCCAGGTGTGTGGTGTCTGAAAAGGGTAAGGCGGTGGACATGTCCTATGACCACAAACCAGAGGACGAGCTTGAGCTGACCAGAATAAAGAACGCTGGTGGGAAGGTGACGATGGATGGACGTGTCAATGGAGGCCTGAACCTCTCCAGAGCTATTGGTAATTCTGCTGCTTATTTATGGAAGTGTTCTTTTGCGTATTTCCTTTTGTGTTTGACGTTGTTTTCTTGCATCGCTCTAATGGTTGTTTTCTTGTAGGTGATCACTTTTATAAAAGAAACAAGGTTCTTCCCCCAGAGGAACAGATGATCTCTGCTCTGCCTGATGTCAAAGTGCTGACTCTCAATGAAGACCATGAGTTCATGGTTATTGCCTGTGATGGCATCTGGTAAGACTGACACAAATAACATGATTTCATGAGTTGTTTTAGGGCTGGTTGTATTACTTATTCACAATGCATTAACATGCTTTTGCAAGTTGTTAATTGAGTAGTTATGATATTTGTGATTATTTTGCTGATCTTCTAGCCTAAAAGTATTATAAAAGATACCTTGATTTACTTTTAACTACATAATGCTTTTAGTTCTTGGATAAATCTTTTGCATGCAATTGGCCATAGTAGCTGTTTTGGTTGGAATTGTTTGGTTAATCACTTTTAAATGATAACAAAAATTATAAAATATCACAGAAAAGGCTGAAAAACGGTGTGACTTCTAGTGTTTATTCAGGTTCTCTGCTTTGATAACATTGTGCGTAACATCTAGGCTTAAAATTAGTCACTCAATGTAATGCTAGTTCTCCTATTCTTCTCATTGCAATATGCAGGTCCATATGAAGAGTTTGGTTCCAAAACGCTATAAATCCATTTTGATGAATTTGAGTAAAACTGTGTTTTCTTTAGCAAGAAAATGGGAAGATGAAAACCACTATTTTCGGTTTCAAATTTTCACATAGCATTTGTAGGTTATAATAACAATAAAAAATGAAATCCAGGTTTTGATGTCCAAAGATTTATTATAAAAACAGATCGTTTTTTCCCCAAAATGCAATAAATCCAATAATTTTTTATTTTTTTTTTAAATGCAATTAATCAAAATAAAATTGTATACACATTTAATTTCTTGTGCATACTATAAATCCATTGCTTTAATATAACAATATTCGGTAACACTTTAAGGGTTCATGTCATGAATTATCATGAATTCATGGATAAATGAATTATGCATTAATTCATATTAATATCATCAGGAACTAACAATGTTTTTTTTAACAGTTCAACGTTTTTCATTCATGACTTCATGGATGAACAAAACCTTAATTAAAACATTAACTAAGACGAGCACATCATCATGAATTATGATTTATTAAGCATGATCTAACGATATCGCTGTTGTCAACCTTGGGACGTCGCCGCTGAACTTTTTTGACGGCGATCAGCTGTAAACTGGCTTGGTCCTGCTCGGTTTTCGTTGACTTTGAATAGAACAACTGAAAGTTTTCCAGAAGATCCTCTGGGGGTCAGTGTGTCAGCGTGACAGAAGTTTGATGCTGTCGTGTGAGAACAAGCAACAGCCGGCATTTCCTCCTCTCGAGTCCATCTTCTTCCTCACGTAAATGATTCGATTTCGATGTCACGTTTACCCATGCAGGATGCCTTACCCTCCGCAGGTTCACCAATGCTGTCAAAATTATTCATTTTTTTGTTTGTTTGTTGATCGAAAGGACAAAATAGAGAAAACCTAGGAAGCCGTGTTAGTTAAAGCGCTGCCGTTACTGTTTACATTGCGTGGAATGGTGCGTTGTGATTGGTTTAGCGGATGTGTGGCATTTTGCAGAAAAGGGAGACTGCCGTTTGTCGCGGTTTGGAAAGAAAGGGAGAAAACATTACATAATAACACGGCGGATATCCCATTTTACGTAAAATTAAACATTGTTTTGTATCTGGTCGGTATTGAAAAGTCCGATTTTTGCAGTAACTCTTTTTTTTTTTAAATGGTGTTTATCGCGTTTTGGAACCAAACTCTTCATATATGTCTCTCTGCCATGAGAAATGCTGATATTTTTTTATTTTTTTTATTTTTTTGCAATAGACAAATAAGAACTGTAATGAGTAGCCAATGACGAGATTAAATTGTCTGTGTTTCTATTTGTCTTAAAGGAATGTGATGAGCAGTCAGGAAGTGGTGGACTTTGTGAATGAGAGATTTAAATCTGAGGCTGGTAAAAGCAGACCCCTATCTGCTATTGTAGAAGAGGTAAGTGCTGGAAAAATGTGACTGGATGTGCCCGAAGCCCAATTTGAAAAGGAGATAATGGGTCCTACGGAGCCCCTAAAGGGGACCTGGTGAAGGAAAAAATATATTTCAATATAATACATTACAGTAGTTCACTTTCAAAAAAAAAAAACTTTTGCTGATAATTTACTCACCCCCATGTCATCCAAGATGTCCATGTCTTTCTTTCTTCAGTTGAAAAGAAATGAAGGTTTTTGATGAAAACATTCCAGGATTTTTCTCCATATAATGGACTTCAATGGGAACCAAACGGTTCAAGGTCCAAAATACCGGTTTAGTGCAAACTGCAGACTGTTCAAAGGGCTTTAAACGATTCCAAACGATGAATAAGGGTCTCATGAAGCGAAACGATCGCTTATTTAAAAAAAAAAAAATAACAAAGTTTAAGTTTTACAAGCTCAAATGCTCGCCTTGCTCAGTTCTGTGATGCGCGTTCGTGACTCTCCTGTTCAAACTCGTTCATCAAAATGAACAAATCTTTTTTTGTGTCATTTGGTTCATTCAAAGAACGAAATGAACGAGTTGACTCGAAAAAAGATTTGTTCATTTTGATAAACGAGTTCGAACAGGAGAGTCACGATCGCGCATCACAGAACAGAGCAAGGCGAGCATTTGAGCTTATAATACTTTTTTTTATAATGATCGTTTCTCTTGATAAGACCCTTATTCATCGTCGTCTGGAATCGTTTAAAGCCTTTTGAACAGTTTGCACAGAAAGTGTCTTTTGGACCTTGAACCGTTTGGTTCCCATTGAAGTCCATTATATGGAGAAAAATCCTGGAATGTTTTCATCAAAAACCTTAATTTCTTTTCGACTGAAGAAAGAAAGAGATGGACATCTTGGATGACATGGGGGTGAGTAAATTATCAGCAAAAGGGTTTTTTTTTTTTAAAAGTGAACTACTCCTTTAACTGTTGTTATAAATTGTTATACATTTATTGTCCATTCCTCTCCAGATTCGGCTTCGGGCACATCCCTATGTGTGATGTTTTTTGGTTCTTTCAGCAACATGACATGCCAAAATGCATATATTAATGTCAATTAAAATAATTCAAACGTAAATCATGGCCACCTTGAACTAATTTGCTCCTGAACAAATTATTTTATTGTTTCAATTAAATGGCTAAAAATGTCATTATGTTGTCTTGTCGTTATGACTGGAGCCATGAAAAACTTACCAAAAAGTGTATTTTTCACCATCTAGCTGCTCGACCACTGCTTGGCCCCAGACACCTCAGGGGACGGCACAGGCTGTGACAACATGACCTGTATAATCATCACCTTCTCCCCGCACCTCGGGAGCAGCGGCGCCGAGAGCACCAAGAAGCGGAAGTCCGAGGAAACCACGGCCGAGGAAAACGGCAACGACAGCAAAAAATCCAAAACTGAATAGAAGTGCCGTCGGTGAATGTGCTGTTATTTTGAGGACACCTTCCCCTTTTCAATTCAGACCGACCACTTGGAAAAATTTTAAGAATAGCTCCCTGAGAAAGAGCGTTTAATTTTTAAACCATTCAAAGACGCAAGCAACTAGAACTGTTTAACCACACCGTCTGTTCTTTTGTTGTTCTGATTTATTTAACTGGCCCGTCTATAATCGCTAATGGAATGAACAGAGCAGTGTGGTAGCGGAGGTGACGACACGAGTCCTGATGTTTCCGTCTCGTCCGTCGTACCCTTGGTTATGTACATAGTGTTTTTCCAGTAACCGTCAACTTGATTTGTTTTTGTTTTTTTTAGTAGTGGTTCATTGTGTCAGTAATTGTGACCCTTTTTTCTGGACACCAGTGTGTAATTGATCAATACATTTTTTTTTAAATAACTTGAAAGAGATGCTGGTCTATTTTTTCCTGATGAAGCCATCGTTCATACGAGAGATAAAATAATCCTGTAGAAGTGATCAGAGATGGTGATTTACATTGACATTCCTTTCTCCCTTGTTTCATGCTTGCAAAAGAGCATTGATCCTAATGTGTGTAATAAATGGGCTTCATTCTTTTGAATGGGAAGGCTGACATTGGGATCAATGTGAAAGAATTCAGTAAACCGCATTTATGGAGTGGAAGTCCTCACCGCAAAATAAGTTTTCTTTTTTTTTTTCATTGTCATGAAGCAGCCAGTTCATTCATTAAGGTTTATATACAACGTATTTTGGAATATATATTTTGCTACTTTTTCAGAACATCTTTGTGGGATGTACAGGGAAACGATAAGTCATTGCTCAGAACTACAGCCTTTTCTGTATCAATAAACAAGTGGAGACAAGTGCTGTGATGCTGTTTTTCTTGTGGAGATCTGGGGTTCAAGCATTAAGGAAATGTTGTTTCTCTCTGACCGGTTTGTTTAGTTCTTGGTAATCTAATCAGCAGAAAATGTATCCAAATTTTAGCCTATTGAGAAGTGATCTGTTCATAATGGGAAAAATCATATCTGACGAGTTTAATGTAAATGCTGTCATTATTGTTTATATGGTCATCATGTTAACATGAGAGTGATAAACTTCATCTTACACCATTGTAACTGGTCTAAAATATGTATAATTATAATGCATGGACATTTTAGGCCCTAATTTTAATTGAAAGACAACACTGAATATTTCCATTTAAAAGAAAAATGATGGCCACCAGTCACAGCACTTAACATGCAAGCATAACACACTGATGTTCAAAATAACATAATGGACAGAAATATGTGACCCTGCATCCAACATTTATTTGAACATCATCTGAAAGCTGAATAAATAAGCTTTCCATTGATTATGGTTCATTAGGATAGGACAATATTTGGCTGAGATAAAACTATTTGACATTCTGGAATCTGAGGGTTCAAAAAAGTTGTCCATTTACACTCACCTAAAGGATTTTTAGGAACACCTGTTCAATTTCGCAATTAATGCAATTATCTAATTAACCAATCACATGGCAGTTGCTTCAATGCATTTAGGGGTGTGATCCTGGTCAAGACAATCTCCTGAAGTCTAAACTGAATGTCAGAATGGGAAAGAAAGGTGATTTAAGCAATTTTGAGCGGGGCATGGTTGTTGGTGTCTGAGTATTTCACAATCTGCTCAGTTACTGGGATTTTCACGCACAACCATTTCTAGGTTTTACAAAGAATGGTGTGAAAAGGGAAAAACATCCAGTATGCGGCAGTCCTGTGGGCGAAAATGCCTTGTTGATGCTAGAGGTCAGAGGAGAATGGGCCGACTGATTCAAGCTGATAGAAGAGCAACTTTGACTGAAATAACCACTCGTTACAACCGAGGTATGCAGCAAAGCATTTGTGAAGCCACAACACACACACAACCTTGAGGCGGATTGGCCACAACAGCTAATCAGCTGTACTAATGACCCCCACAGTCACCAGATCTCAACCCAATAGAGCATCTTTGGGATGTGGTGTAACTGGAGTTTTGTGCCCTGGATGTGCATCCCACAAATCTCCATCAACTGCAAGATGCTATCCTATCAATATGGGCCAACATTTCTAAAGAATGCTTTCAGCACCTTGTTGAATCAATGCCACGTAGAATTAAGGCAGTTCTGAAGGCAAAAGGGTCAAACAGTATTAGTATGGTGTTCCTAATAATCCTTTAGGTGAGTGTATGTTCACGATTGTGCTGCTTTCACTCACAAAATAATTTTTTATATATATTTATGGTAGGAAATAAAATATCTCCACATGATCTTTACTTAATATCCTTAATGATTTTTGGCATAAAAGAAGAATCGATAATTTTGACCCGTACAATGTATTGTTGGCCATTGCCACAAATATACCCGTGCGACTTGTGACTGGTTTTGTGATCCATTCCAGGGTCACTTACACAATATGCTGATGCACTTTGAAAAAAATAGAATTTTCATTTTCTTTCAATGGGTTTTCAAACTTTATAAACTGCTTTACACATTTGAAATGTTCTGTTTGCATATATTATAGTAATGCCAAAACTTATCTGCAACGTATGAATGCCATTACATTAGATTGTGGGTTATGAAATCTTAATGGATCATGTGATTCTCTTCACATGTGGTCACACTGTTAAGACACCAACTGGATAAAAGACATTGGAAAAACGACTCCGAAACATATTTCATAACGTCATTTACAGGTCAAACATGTGTTTTTGAGGCCAGGTGATATTGAAAAACAGATAAAATAAATGATGAGATACACACCTCAAGAAAAATCATTCCGATTCTCTATAGATTTAAACAAAAACTGAAGAACAGACAGATTCTACTCTAAGATGTTATTGGTCATGTTAGTCAGTGCTTATACTGTACATTATTGAGCATCATTCACCACAGCGGAGCTCTTCTCAGCATCCCCTCCCAGCAATAGCACTCGGACGTCTAAAACCAATCAAATCCGAACTGTTATTTTAGTCAATCTGAGATTTTAAATATGCAATATTCAATATTATTAAAGAGATTGTTCATTTACAATAATTATGAGAACAAATAAGGAATGACATTTTACCTGCATTCGTTTGTGAAGAAATACCAGCTTTTGATTCAGTAACTCAATCTCCTGCAATGAAAAGCATGGAATTAATTAGGATATTACTACTTTTTTAGCGACAAATGTTTTGCCATATAGTGCACACTTAAAAACCCGCCCACAAAGGACGATCAAGTTAAAAGAATTGTTCTTAAAATAAAATAATAACAGAGTCCACACCACACCTATGACGAAAACGGCACAGTGAAACGATATCGTCGGAATCACTTTCGGACTGATTTTTCCCAGCAGATCAATGATAAAAAACATCGGAGTCATCCTGAGCATTTAAAGTGACAGAGGACAAAACTGAAGCGTGGTTATAATAAACACAGCAATATCATCCGCTGGCGTGGACTCTAATATCATTATCTTTATAGCTATCGTTCTTGGTGTGAACGGGCATTTAAAGTTGACAGAATTCACTAATAGCACAGGCATCTGAATCTTCATGGGAGACAAAAATGATACTGCTGATGATTTTAAAGACATTTTTGCTAATCTAATACAACCTTTATTCACAATAGAAAATGGCAAATCATGGTTCTTCTGTGACATATAGACATGTAAAGTGTTTTACACTTGAGTGAGCTACATCCTGTTTCAACAGGAAATACATCTATACAGGAAAGAAAGTTGTTTATAAGATCAGACATTCACCTTTGTCATCTTTTCATGGTGTTTTAGCTTGATTTGAGGAAACAGGTCTTCTAATCTTTCGATCTGAAATAGCACCATGTGTCATAAATGTTTGAAATTTGCATACTTTGCCACCAAGGAAGTGTTTAACACTGCAAATGGAGCATCCGTCAAACGTCTCACCTGTTTCACAATGTTCTGTAGTCTTGACTTCAAGGTTTTATTCAAGTCGGGAATACTTCTGGGTCTTGGGTTGACTATATTCATAAAGAGAAATAGTGATTTTTTTTATATGATTTGATAAAGCGGGGGGGGGGGGGATCATTATTAGCATTATTAGTTGTCATACCATGCTGGTAGTTTTTAGCCACTTCAAGGATGTACGGCCTGAGTAAAAAGAATATGAACAAATTAACAAATTAAGAGTAGTCAATACAGAGGATTAATATAATAAGAAATGAATGGAGGTTGGAGCAGGCTTCACTCAATGGTTACACTTGTATTTATTTTAAGAGTGCTGGCCTCTACATATATGGAAGAAAGTGGCCGCACTTTGCATAGACGGTTTATTTTTTTAAATAAACTGTCTATGCAAAGTGCGGCCTCTTTCTTCCATATAATAAGAAATGACCATCAGACATTTACCAGGTCAAAAATGTATGTCAGCCATTTATACTAGAATGTATTCATGTGTTTATTGTGTGATGATATCTTGTGCATTTAGATCTACTTGAATTTGATAAGTATGATTATGTGAAAATGTAACATTTATTCATTATATTCAAGAATTTATTTCAATTGATTGATTAAATTTAGATATTTTATATATAATATTTTTATTAAAAAAATATATCCTCATAAATATTTTTAATAAAGTCCATGAAACGTAATTCCATTAGGGTCCAAATTTTGTCCTGTAATAAAAGTGAATGAAAGAAAAATGAAATTTCTTTTGTTATTGTTGACTGAGGCTGACATTCATATAAGCAGAAGTGGAAGTATAAGCTTATATAATTATTTCCTTGAATTATTCTAAAATCAATTCTAAAGTCAATTATTCCGCTTATATATATTAGCCTATATGTATGGTTACAACACCTTTAAACATTGTTCAGATGTTGTATTTTAAGTAGGGCTGTCAAACGATTAATCGCGATTAATCGTATCCAAAATAAAAGTTTGTGTTTACATAATATATGGTGGTGCACTTTGTATAATTATTTTGTACATGTATAAATACACACACATGCATGTAAATTTAAGAAAAAAAATATTATTTATATATAAAATATTTATATTTATATATAATATAAATTATGTATAAATCTATATACAGTATATATATGAAAATATTTCTTAAATATATACAAGCATGTGTGTGTATTTATATAAAATAATTATACACAGTGCACCCACATACAGTATATTATGTAAATACAAACTTTTATTTTGGATGCGATTAATCGTGATTAATCGTTTGACAGCCTTAATTTTAAGACATTTGTCAGGTTTTTGTTCTTAAAACTATAGTGAGACATAATTTAAAGTGTTTATAATTTAATAAATAACCTTTGAAATAATAACTGAAATCATTTGGCGGAGTGATATGGCAGTGTAATGCGGTCAAGACCTGTCTGGAACTACTTTAGCCACGCGTTTCCGTTAAAATAATTGCATTCCTTAGAATGTTCGTCAACCAATCAGAATCAAGCATTCAACAGCCCTGTAGTGTATATCTTTGACACTGTAAGATTGTTTAAGTAGACTTACATTTGCTTGCTGTTTGGAGGCATGCAGCAGTTTAATGGAATTAGAGATCCTCGATTGTTTCGCATCTGAAAATTGATTTCATAATAGTTCTGTTTATATAAATATAGAGCAGGTAGGAAATGTTTCAATCACCACAGGAAGTCTGCGCATGTCAAAATACCTTAAGCGTTAACTGAGAAGTTTCCAGCCTGAAAGAATGAGCAAGTATCTGTAAGGAGAGAGAACACCAATTTAATTTACAAATTTTAAATATTAATATCTATCCGAAGAACTGGTATAAAACGCACTTGTCTCATGGTGGTTACTTTAGCCCCAGTTGGAATGTGAACTTCCCGAAGGGCCGTGACCCTGTTATCTGTAAAATAACTGGTTATGTCAGCACTCATTTATTATAGCACACGTACATAATCACAGAGATGTCTATTTGATGTCTGCATTTACATCTGCAAGCTGTATTTTTTAGTGTTTGCTAATCTGATATAATTTCAGTAAGAAATGGAAATTTCTTTTAACACAACGCTAATCTGCAATAGTGTCTCTATGACTTTCCTGTCAGATGTTAAATAGACATTTAAAAAACGTATTTAAGATGTTTATGATTTAGAAAATGAAACTGCCTTTTCTAAGACGTTTATCAGATGTTTGATGTTTTCCAGATTAAGCGCTCTTTAGCAGACATCTTAGAGACGTACCTGTGCTATATATTTTACATTTGCATGTGATTAGCATGTCAGCACAAAATTGTGCAACAATTATCCAAAGCCATAGTCGAAATAATATCCTTTTTTTTTTTCTTTTTTGTCGTAACCAGTAATTCTTGATCTTGTTTAACCAGTAAAAGTCCTGTCAGATGCACCTGTTGCTTATCCATCGCAATACATTTAGCAGTGACCGAAAGGCAGATTTAATTAGCCTATTTCAGAGTAATTCATGATATTTTATAAGAAATGTTGTACTCTTATTGTAAAAATAATGAATGTGGCAAAAAGACAGACAAGCGAGGATCTACAGCAAATCTATTCATGTTGCCATGGCAACCAGGATGCTACGCAGCTGTCCACTGTTTAACTACATGCATTTGGACAGAGTATTATTAAATTAGACCAACCGTTGAGATCAAGCCTCTTGAGGGCAATCCAAATTTTACTACGAATGTTTTCAGAGTTAATAACAGCCATTGCAGCATTAACATAGGCTCTTATGCCACCGTTAACCAGCAGTGTGAAGGCAGATATAACAAGTGCAATATTTTCACAATTAAAGTCAAAATTCTTGCAAAAAAGTATTGATTTTTAAAAATAATTTACCCATTACTAAAACTCATAACGGGATCATAGAACAACTAAAATACACTGCAGTTCCAAAACAGTACAGATGAACACTACAGAAGTTGGTAACACTTTATTTTAGTCATTGTTAGATGTTACATGCAGTTACTATAGTAATTAGTCATTGTTAGATGTTACATGCAGTTACTATAGTAATAACAAAAGCATGCAAATCATGCATAATTACATGCAACGGACCCTAAACCAACCCCTAATCATAACCCTATAGTAGTACATGTTAATATTACTTAGTACAAAATGTATAATTACAGTGTAACAAAGACACCTTCAATAAAGTGTAATCGCACTTTCTTTTACAGTCCTATTCTCAATGTACAAACTATGTACTTATTATAAATAATTTACTTATTATAAATAAAATAAAGTGTAACCCAGAGTGTTTTTATTTATTATGTATTAATGTGTTCTGTTGTTACAAGATTAAAGAGTTGTGTTCCAATGATATTTAAAGCAGCCTATTTGACGTGTACAAGCCACAAGCTCAGCATATTAACCATAATTTCTTGATTCAGTCGTGTATTTATTCTTAAAAATGCTTTATTTATTTGGTTGTTTATTAATAGCAACATTTAATTTACTGTAAGCAGTTTCAGTCGTTTTGCTGCCTTTCTAAAAAAAAAAAGCAACTAAAAAACTTTTAATTTGAAAGAATATCCCTTGTGTCGCTGAAAGTGTTTCATCGTTTCTCCGCTCACACGTCACTGACTGCTGTCGAGAACGCGCGTGGGTCGCGTGCACGTCATTATGAACTGCGCTGGCTTTGGGGTGTTGTGAATAAATTCTTCGTTTTTTGGACCAGCGTTTATTTAGCCTTATGTTTTAGTGAACGTAGCGGTGAAACAGAGAGAGAGAGAGAGTCGACACAACAACAAAAATGAATGAGCCCGAGGGACTGCGGTTCAGGAGGTTAAACAGACCTCAAATAATTACTGACGAAACCCATGAACCCCAGTACAAAAACACAAGGTAAGACATACCTACCTGCCTTCATTGCTTACTTGGAAACATGTGTATGCACTTGATTAATTTGAATTAAATTTAATTGATGTGAAATGTGTCCTTGTCTGATAATTGTATACCATGTTGTTCTGTTTGTGCGTTGCAGCACTTACAGTGGGAAGGTGTTTCGTGTGACGTTACTCTCACTGGTGGCTTTCCTGCTTTTCCCACTGCTGGTCCTTATTTTCCTGATTGATTCTCCCATTCAACCAGAGGCCTTCAGGTGAGCTTTATACTCTCACAGAGATTTACACCTTTAGCATGGTAAACACATGTCACTACTCACAGTATTGCAGACATTTAGGGTTTCCTCAGGATACAAGTTAATATAAAAACTAATGGAAATATACATTTTCTAGATACACTTAACTCTTGAATAATGAATTGGATCGAAATCAGTAAATGACTAAATGGATGCATGTAAAATAGGATATTACTCAGGCAAAGGTGTGTAATGATGTAGTGGTTGCAGAGAGGAGTGTACAGGTGGGACGTTGTGAAATACCTTCATTGTTAAGAAACCATGAGTTATTGACATTGGTCCTACTCCGTGTTTATTGCTTAATGTCAGTTGTAATGTTTATTACAAAATGGCAAAAAGAACTTCCTGTAATATTTTGTTGCCAAGCTGGAAATGTTGCAATTTCAAAGAAGCCCAATTCAAAAAGTAAAATGCTTTAATTTTAAAAACTGCCTTCTTTTAGACTTCATGTGTTCAGTTTTAATTGTTAAAGGATTTTTTGACCCCAAAATGAAAATGTTATCTTTTAAGCATGCCGATGTCTTTCCAACCCTTTATAAAGATTTACAATATAGCTTACCTTCTGCTTTCCACATAACTAAAGCGGAGGGCGATTTATACGGCCATATATATATATATATATATATATATTAGGATTTAATTGTAATGCAGTGAAGTAAACCTGTGTGGGAAGAGTTCAGATGCAAAAACCTTAAGTTTTCTATTAAATTCTATTAAATCAAGTTTTCTTTAAATGAGCATTTTTTCATTTGTATTTAACAAATTCAGCTGTCTTGCTGCAATGTGTGCAGAAACCTCTAAATTCATCTCTGTGGACAATAACACATGGTAAACAGTTGCAAAATCACTAAAGATGCGACTGGAAACATTGCAAATGATTTAAAAATTTTAAAAATCCTGTCATTGCCACTGTAACAATGCACACACACACACACACACACACACACACACACACACACAAACACACACACAAACACAGAGAGAGAGAGAGAGAGAGAGAGAGAGAGAGAGAGAGAGAGACATTAACTGGTAAGACTGCAACAGCAAATTTAATTGTGAGAATATGCAAAAATAAATAAATAAATAAAAATACAAAAGAGACTCTCAAATGCAACACACACACACAGAAAATTAACTTAATTAGCATTATTTTATGTTTATATCTGTTCAATCATAATTGCTATTCCCTTCTGAAGTTTTTATTACTTATTGAATGGATTAAAATTATTAAAAATACCAATTTATTGCAAAATGTCTGTATAAAATGTTTTGAATTTTCTCTAACCATCCCTTATTTTGTTCAATTATTTGAATGATCAAATACTGAGTAACAAAAATGTTTGCATTTTGTTCCCTTTCTAACCAAATGCTATAGTTTGATTGTAATCATTATGCAAAACCTGATACTTATCTAAAAAAAATTGTTTAAAAAAAGTAGTATTTTCGGATATCTAAATAATAATAAAAAAACCCCGGATAAGATAGAGAAATCATGTCTAAAACAACAAAGGAATCAAAAGGCCTTTCTATGTATTTATTTAGGAAGCTATAGGCAGCCTACAGGCTGGTACAGGACATTGCACACATGTAACTATTTTTTAAAGCCACCTGATGGCGCTCTTCTACTTGAACATTTTTTTGTTAGGCTGCACTCTATTTTCATGTGAAATATTGCATTTATTGAAAAAAATAATTAAATATAAAATAAAAAAATATATGTATTATTCTAATGGAAAAAAATAGCTCATAAACATTATATAGTTAATGCAAAGTATCGTAAAAAATTCTTAATAATAATCAGAAAATGTTATAGAACAAAATATATTTGAATGGTTATCCTGGGAAAAAATAAAGTTACATTTTTAAAGCTTCGTCCTTTTTTGACCGGGAGGAAGCTAAGTGTAACCCATTTACGAAGAAGCCCGTGGAAATCCCGCCATGATTAAGGTTACGGGTAGGTTTAGGGATCAGTGTTTGATGTAGGAAATCAATACTGTGATGCACATGACCAATAAAATCTTTAGATTCAGCTGCAGGGCGGGATTTCCGCTGAAGAAGTTCGGGGGTAAAAAATCGCACGAAAAAGAACAGCAGCATCCCGAGGGTGGCCCATCATGAGAGAGATGGCATTGGAGACTATGTAATACAGAGATTATGTATCTCGTTATGTTATCTGCGCAATTAATATTTATTTACCACCCAACCCCACCATTCAGATCTCCCGTATTTAGGAATCCAAATGTTGACCGGTATGTACATGCAACTTATGTAACAAGGACACTGTAAAATAAAGTGTTGCCAATAATCTTTTCTCTAAAATGTTTTATAAAACCAAACCAATACGTCTAAAAAAGTTGAAAATCCAAATTTGATATCGCAAAAATTGAAGTTTAGGCGTAATACCAACAATAGCCACCAGATGACAACCACACTCCACTGACTTTTTTTTTCTATTCGTTCTTCACCGTGTCTCTTCTATCACAAAACAATCTCCATGTATGCCACCCTTGACAATGTATTTTGTCAAGATTAGAAAAAAATTGATTATAAGAGATTATTTAAATTTTGTAAAATGAAAGAAATGAAACGCTAGGAGGAGGAGGAGCCTGCTAAAAGGTTGTAAAGTACCCTTTCCATTGTATCGTAATGTCCGATTTCAAAACGGTTTTCAGTGGATGAATTTTGAGTTTTTAAGCTTTTGAAAAATAGTTAAAGGTGCTGTATGCAACGTTTAGCGACCTCAGAATGCAACAAGAGCGCTCGTGCTCGTGCTCAATCTCAAGAGCGAGCAATCATTCACTACCAGCCACACGGAGACTTTTAACGCAACGCGAAATTATCACACATGCTGGAAACTAATGTATACTCCCACTGCAGGTACAATAATAGCCTACTTTTATCAGCTTGACGTTGAAGTAATGCTCTGTGCTCGTACCATGATCATAATGTTACAATAAACTGCATTTAGTATAGCAGAAGCCATTTCTCTAACTATTCGTGTATCTTTCACAATCAGCAATGTCAACACAGGTGAATGTATAATATGATAATGAAAACGGTTAGTGAACTAAACTGAACAGTTTCAGTGTATCAGTAAGATCGTAGGAAGTAACAATACTGTAGTGAACGTGTCTGGAAATGTGTATAAACAATATGGTAGTGGGATGACGACATTAGTCAGTACGTTAGATCTAGTAAATAAAATAAGTTTAAAATATATATATATATATATAAATCAGGCGATATATCGTAATATCGGATTTTCAAACCAACAAATATTTGTATTGGTATCGGCCTTCAAAATCCTTTATTCTTTAGTTTCATTTCAGTTTTACTTTTGGGGTAATTTATTTTAGCTCTATTTCAATTAATAAAAAAATATTGCTACAGGGAGTTTATGTAAATTAAGTCACTTGTGGCATGAAAGGTGTCCTTATTTGTTTTTTAATAAAAAATAGACCAACATTTGTGAGCCGTGGTGCTGTCGAAATGTTCTTGAGTCAAGACAAAATCCAATATAAATATTCATCTTAAGTCAAGCCGGACTGTGCGTTCTCATTTCTTTTTTAGTTCTGACAATGGTTAATAATTGATGCCTCTGCAGTTGATATGTAGGGCATTTCATCTCCTCCAGCTTTCTGCTGAAAGAACGACTTCCAGTTCAGTTCTTCTCAACGTTCCTGAACATGAAGCTTAATTAAAGATCTTTTTTTTTTTTTGCCCTCTTGTGTTTAATATTTAGTCTCAATGAACCGCCTCTTATGACTGGCTGTTACGAGCCCAACCTGAAACTCAGACAGGCAGAGCGACTGTTCGAGGAGCGGCTCATCGGCCCAGAATCCCTTGCCAATATTGGAGGTCAGTGTTTGCAAAGCATTGCAGTTAAAACTTGACCTTTCACCTAGTCTGCCGCAGCTGTTTGGCAGTGTGTGCCCTGAGAGATAAACTGCGGTTGTACTTGCCAATATAGGTAAAAGTTGAGTTGACTTGGAGTGTGTTGTTGAATTTTTGAATTGCACGCTTGCACACTCTGACAATATATAAGGAAGTATGAAGATCTTAAGATATAAATGAGTATATGTAGATCTTAATATTGATCTTTAAATATATTTAAAAATTGCTTTAATGACAATATGCAATGCCTCTAAATCATCCTTGTTTTGTAGATGTTTTGTACACTGGGACGGCTGATGGAAAGATAGTCAAAATTGAGGGAAAGAACATTCATGTATTAGCAACACTTGGCAAGCCACCATGTGGTAAGAAAACCAACAATACTGGACCGTTTCCTCAAACACTGCGTAATGTGGGATTTCAACAGAAGTGACCTTGTCTTTTGAAATGCTGAATTGTTGCCGACACTCGCTATTTTATTAATAAATTAAAATGTTCAGACAATCTCCCTGCTGTTATTTTACCTGACACATTCGTAATCATTACATTTGCCGGTGAGCTTTTAAATGTGTAAATACATTTTATGTGTTCATTAAATTGAAACTTTCTTATAACATGATGCTGGTATCATTGTAAAGATAAACCATTAGTGATGTCATTACCTGGTAGAATTATGTTTAAGAAAAAAAAAAACTAAATGCTAATAATTCTTGTCATGGGATTCAAACTCATCCATCGAAATACAATCAATGGAAAATTGTTTACTAAAACTATTTTACCACCACAGCAAGCGGACGGATCTTAATCTTTTCAAATATTGTTTTTTGTAGCCTAATGTTTCATGATGACACTGCGCTCATGTTGCCTCACGCTCGCATGCTGATTTAGCCTCATCTGTGTGAACAAACAAATGACCTACATAAATAAGCCCTCCATTGAGCTGAGTCATTACAGGTTTTTTTATTTATTTTTTTCACGCTGGTACCGTTGTCAAGAGGTACATTTTTTTAAAAATCAACACACAACAGATCATCAAAAGTGCATGTCCTTTTTTCCTATAATTTTAGTACGTTTTCAATGTTAGGACAAAACAAAAATCACAAAATATCCTTCACACAAGCGTTTCATCTACCTTTCATTCATAACTGCCTTTCATAATGCTTACTATCGAACTCATTTGCATCTTTTTTTATTCCGTTGAATACATTTGTCTATCATTTAATCCAACTGATTTGTTTTTAAAGAAATATAGCTGTAAGGGGTCCCAATGAAAGCTTTATATCACATTTTGCAAGAGTGAGTATGTTATGAGTATGACTCAGCTCAATAAATCAGCTTATTTATTTGGGTCATTTGTTTGTTCATTGAATACTAAGTGATGAGTATAATGTCGCACAATATTTGGGTGTTTTGATGAGAACGTGTCACTGTGTCATAAATGTATTCAGGCTGTATCAGCATGTGAGTGTGAGGCACAAATAAATAAAATCATAAAATATTAGGCTACAGAAAAGCTTATTTGAAGATCAAGATCTGTTTGTGGTGGTAAAGTAGTTAAATCGATAGAATACGCTAATGTTGTGTTGCTTGTGTTTTGATGGACGAGTTTGAATCCTGTAACAAGAATGACTTTATAAACTTTTTAAAAAATGTGTTAACCTAAAAGTACTTCTGCTGTTCCTAGGTAATGTCACTAACATAACTAATGTTTTATCTTTACAATGATGTAAGTCATGTTGTATGAAAATTTAATTGTAATGAACGCACTGCACAGGTTTTTCAAATTGACGAATCTGTGGCCAATCGTTGTTCACATCTGGCGTAAAGTCACTTAAAGGAGAACTCCAGCGCAAAATGAACCTTTGGTCTAATAAAACATCGATACCTAGTCAATCGTTCTCTGAGATTTGTTTTCATGATCGAATGTAAAGAGTTTTATCTCTAAAAACTGTTTAGCATATAATGCTAGTAGCAGGGGCATTTACTAAGTGAAAAGAAATCGCTAGTTTATACCACTAACAAGGCTCAAAATAGCCCCACACAAAATAGCCCCATACTTCGCGTATACAGACAGGAGCCATCTTAGAAAATAGTCTCAATAAGTCGAACCATGAATGCCGTTCACACAGTTCAGAAGTTCGCTGAGCTTCATACAGTTCAGCTCACTCAGCACGACGTTCGTGGTTTGACTTGTCGTGACCGTTTTCCAAGATGGCTCCTGTCTGTATACACGAAGTGGACTGTCTTCATAAAGTATCTTCTTATTAAACGGTCTGTACACTTACAAAGTTCTCAATGCTTCGTTTTGCATGTAGGGACCCTCATTATGAATTATGATACTGTGTTAGTGTGGGGATATTTTGAGCCTTGTTAGTGATATAAACTAGCGATCTCTTTTTACTTATTAATTACCCCCATTACTAGCGTTATACGCTACATTCGATTATCATGAAAACAAATCTCAGAGAACGCTTGACTAAGTACCGATGTTTTATTAAACCAAAGGTTTATTTTGTGCCGGAGTTCTCCTTAAACACATTCATCAGTTAAAGCTACAATATGTAATTTTTTTCGCCACTAGAGGCCGCATTTTCAAAACGATAACAAAGACGATATTCAAGGAGAGTGGAACTATGGGAGATGTCGTTTTCACCTTCCAGAGATGTATACAATTCACGAATCATATAAACTATATATCAGCTAATAAATTAGTTTTTGTATTACCTGTACGTTTGATCACACTATGGGGCTGTTTACACGACACGGTTTTAAAACCTTTTATGCGTTTTGGCTTTTTGTTTACACGACAACAGCGTTTTTGGGGGCCTGAAACGCTAAGTTTTGAAAACGGGTTTCAAAGTGCAAGTTTTTGAAAACGGTCTCAATGTAAACAACAAAAATGCGAATCTCTGAAGAATCTGATGTCATGCACATGCATATTACATGTTCAGTCTATAGTGTTTTATCGCCATCTAATGGCCTGTCAACAGAATACAGAGTTTTTAGACGTTTTCGCGGATCTGTGTAAATCAGGATCCTTTTGACAATGGTGTCATCTGATGAATGAAAAACACAACAAAACAGTGCAATGACAAATTTTTAAGTAGGCGCTTCTACATTTTGCTTTGGTGATGGCGCAGTGGAAAAGACACATGCCTTTGGTGTGAGAGACCTGGGTTCGAATCCAGTGTGAGACACCAATATGTCCCTGAATATATATTTATAATGTAAATGGCCAATTGGCATGATCTTTGCTTTATTTTTCAATGATTCTCATAAATTGCTAACTGCACCTTTAATTTATATTTTAAATGTTCATTATTATGGTTTAGTATTTCTCTGTAATGTAGAACAGTGTTGCATATAATATTCCTTCTCAGCCCTGAAACTGAAACTATCGTAATTAAATTAATATCACAAACGTCTGACTTGTCGACTAAAGGCTTGAACCAGCCCTACTGGTAGTACATTACACTAATGTTTGTAATGCACTCATGCATTAATGTAATGTAACATTAAAGCACTACATGGACAGGTTAAAAGTGAATTTTATTACAGTAGAAGATGGCATTTTATATAATGGATGACTGTACTCCTTTCTTCTCGCTGGCTGTGTTTAAACTGCTGACACTGCGGAAACAAACATAAAGTGTGATTAGAATTTTAATTTTAGCTCACGCATTTTGTTCCATCAAGCAAATCAAGTTATTAAATAACTGAGTTATGTTAGATATGATTGAGAATTCCAGTATCAAATTCTACTATCATTAATGATTTTTTTTTTCCTAATTCAAAGGCTCTCATGAGCATGAACACACTTGTGGACGTCCTCTGGGAATCCGCGTGGGACCCAATGGCACCTTGTTTGTCACTGATGCCTATTTGGGACTGTTTGAGGTCAACCCTGTCACAGGTAAGGAAAGAGAATACACATATTCTGTTTTAAAAAGTCAGTACTCATTTATAGGGTTATACCACTCCTCTAACAACAGTTCTCGGTGTCCACGTCTGTCAAGAACACAAAGAACAATGAACAATGTCTCGTTTTGACTCTTAGGTGAGGTACAATCTCTGGTGAGCACAGGGAAGATGATCGGTGGTCGACGTCTGGGCTTTGTGAATGATCTGGATGTTACTCAGGATGGGAAAAAGGTGTACTTCACTGACTCCAGCAGCAGGTGGCAGCGCAGAGACTTCATGCACCTGATCATGGAGGCCACAGCAGATGGACGGTAAGTGGGACATGAAAGATTCAGTGGCACAGCTGATTTTCAGTGCATTTCATGGGTTTTCACACTTGACCGTTGTATTGGTTGGAACATTGCGCATAGTTTCTGAATCACTGCTTGTTTTCACTCGCAGTTATGTTTTAGTACGGTGACTGATGTTGCTCATTTGTTTTTTTTCAGTGTGCTTGAGTACGATACAGAGAGCAAGGAAGTTTCCGTGATGATGGAGAACCTGAGGTTTCCTAACGGCATCCAGCTCTTCCCTGATGAGGAGTCTGTTCTAGTGGCTGAAACCACAATGGCGAGAATAAGGAGGTGATACTCGCCGTACCGTTTATATTCTGTTACTTTGGTCGTTTTTAAAATTATTCTAATCAAAACCAACTGAACAAGAGCTATGTTCATTCTGTTTTTACTATTTCTATAGTATATATACTGTGCACAAGCGTTCAAAAGCTTGACGTAAGATAAAATAAAAAGGAAATTCATATTTTTATTCTGCAAGGATGCATTAATTTGATATTTTTTAAGTCAAAGTTTTTAAATATTAAAACAATTTGCAGTTTCGAATGAATGCTGGAGTTTTTTAACTTTCTATTTTTAAGAGTCCTGAAAATAATACAAAAATATTAAGCTGCATGACAAAATTAAGTGTTTGAATGATTTTTGAAGGATTCAGCTTTGCATCACAGGAATAAATTACATCAAATATATATAGGTGTATATATATATATATATATATATATATATATATATATATATGCACATAACTCACAATCTCACAACATTACTGTTTTTACTTAAGCCTATTTTTGATCAATGCAGCCTGAGACTTCTTTCAAATTATTTTTTTTTACTTTTTTACTTCTTTCAAATTATTATTAGCTTTGCATCACAGGAATAAATTACATCAAATATATATATATATATGCACATAATATTATATCAACAAACTCTCAATCTCACAACATTACTGTTTTTACTTAAGCCTATTTTTGATCAATGCAGCCTGAGACTTCTTTCAAATTATTTGAAAAATCCTAACTTTTGAACCATAATGTATTTGTATCCCTCATGGCAAATTTCACATCTTTGACTTTAGAGATGCTCATGTTTGCTTTCTAATACAAATCCGACTAATAATTAGCTGTTCTGTGCTTCACTTCCACCTATATTTCAGTAAACTCTGATTGTCCAGTGTAATTGTAAGCGTGTCCCTCCCTCTAGGCTGATTCATTATCAGGTCAGCTAGAACACATCCGTTCTCCCTGTCACTGCTTTATCGCCTCACAGCTGACCTCTTGAATGACATAGTCCTCATTCACAGCTACATGACGTCTCATGTCTGCTAGAGGCACGGGCCGTTCTGCTCACCTGGATGAATGATGAGTGCATGCAGTTGCCAAGGCAACAGGCTCCATCGTTAAGCTTCCTGTGTGGAGAGATGCATAGCATGTTTGCTCTTACTAAAGCTAGTGTGGTCTCCGTGCTCCAGATGGTTTAATATTAATGTTCTTTCCCTTTACCTCTGTACAGATCAAACATTATCAAAATGATTCCAGTTCGCACGGATGCGTGGAAGAGACTAAAATTCTGTATTATGAAGGCCAGACAAGACAAGTAATTGGATGATGTCAGTTTGTTGAAAAAGACTACGCCCCCACGCACATATATATTCAAAAAAAAATTTCAGAACTTGCACCTTGAAACACATTTCAAATTACACCGTCGTTGTGCAGATGAGCTGCTAGAATGCATTAAAAGTATTCTGCTTTCAGTTAAAACGGTGTCGTGTAAGCGGTCCCTAAATTAATAACTAATGATCTTTGCAATGGAAGTGAATCAATCAAAAACTAACTTTAGCTGGACAATAACTTTATTCAAGAGCTGTTGTCAAGCCAAAACAATCTAGGTTACTGTAATTTCACTGTAAAGCTGCTTTGAAACAATCTTTATTGAAGGTGACTACTTTAACCCTGTGGTGATCGGGGATGGTCTGGTTAAATCAGTAGAAACAGTGCTGAGTAAAAATAACTCCCAGATTAACTGAGGTTATGTTAATTAAAAATGAGACAATGTTGCCAAAAGATTATTATTGTTTGGTTAGTGTATTACAATGTATTGGAACCAGATTTGTTCAATTCTTAACAAATCAAATGTCGATAGTCTTAAAATCTTGACTTGTCGGTTTAGCTGATGTATCGTTCTGTCACTTCTTATGTTCAGCTCTACATATTGAATGTTTACTTTGTTGTCTTCACAGAGTTCACGTTTCTGGCCTCAATAAAGGAGGAATGGATACCTTTATAGACAACCTCCCAGGATTCCCTGACAACATTCGACGCAGTTCTTCAGGAGGATACTGGGTGGCCATGTCTGCTGTGCGACCCAACCCCGGCTTCTCTATGCTGGACTTCCTGTCTCAAAGACCCTGGATAAAGAAGTTCATATTTAAGGTAAGCTGCCATTTAGAAGTATAATAAAATCTTGTTATACCAATTAAAAAAAATGTTATACCAATGTTTTGTTTTTTTAATAAAACTAAATGTGTTTTAATGATTTTTGTTTTCTTATTTATATTTATCTAATTATTACTAATTAATTTATTTTTTATAACAATTAATAATAAACAATGTCTGAGTAATAAATCATGTTTCAAATGACAAATACATAGACATACGTTTATGTAGATGTTTATTTAAATACTTGAAAATTTGAGTGAAAAATGTAACTGAAAAATCTCTTTTCAAACTGACAAATATATAGACATTTATTGCTTTTTATGTAAACAGTTTAAACATAGTTAATTGTAACAGTAAAATAACAAATAAATCATTTTTAAAATTGACAAATAGATATATAAAACAAGAAAATAAATGGACCCATTTATAAAAAGGTTCTCGAGACCCACAAATTTTGTCATTTTGTTGCACTCCATCCTGCTGTTTTTCTTAATAGAGTGACAGTCGGTTCTGGAAGTAAAATCTGCATTCATTTTCTCCATAGGAAAATTGAGTTTAAGCTATAACTTATAAACCTTTAAAGACCTACTGTGAGCTATGAGCTTGTTAATCTATGGTATTTGCCATCAGCCAGCATTATTTTTATTATTAGCTTATTTTTTTAAATAATTGTGTTAAACTGCAGAATGTGTGTGAAAACTACATTATCCATGATGCTGAACAAAAAAATGACACCAATCAGAGAGTCGAAAAAAGCAACACTTACCAAAAGATCTCTTTATTTCCGCCCAGTCCCATGAAGCACTATGAATAATCGGGTCTCTTTAAAAATACTTAAAGGTGCATTGCGTAAGTCTGTGAGTTTTTGCAGAACTACGTCCCCTCTGGAGACAAGCGAAACTGCAACCAGAGGTGTGCACGCTCATGGACCACGCACACGCATCCTTGCACGAGCTGTTCATAACCAAAGGAGCATCAGCTGCACAAATCTTTTGTTACAGTCATGTCTTCAGAGGTAATTAAGTTATAAATCTGCAAGTCATTTTAAATATGTGAAAGGAAAGGCATTTGAGTAAATTACACACTTGTGTAAGAGGAAAACGGGGGTAGTAGAAAACTTCGGTTTTTGTTTCCATCTATCTCCGTGTTGAACTGTTTTATGCAGTCCTTCCAGAAAAACTAGTTTTTTTGTGATTGTTGCGGGCAAAAATCCTTGATTACGCGGCTCGTTTTCTTTAATAATGCGATGTAATATGCAGGATATTTATGCAGTTTTATGCGATGAAATTGCGGGAACTTGCAAAAATTGCGGAAACTTGCAAAAACTGCGGGAATTTGCAAAAATTGCGGGAACTTGCAAAAACTGCGGTTTGATAAAGTGATTCCCCCAACACCCTGTTCTCACTAGGCTACCTACTACCTTAATGTAAAGAGTCATTTCGTATTACGTCCTTTGATAAGCAAGCATACTACATCATAGAAAGTGCTGGGAATATTTAATTTCTCATCTTGTTTTATTTCAGACTATAACGAGTGTAAATAAGGTGTGGCCCCTTTAAGAGCTGCGCGCTCCCTGTTGAACCTGTTGCAGTGTTATATGTGCGCCTCAAACACCCCATGTGTGCGGGTAATTTCTGTTTGATGTCAAAATTTCTATTTTGTTTATTAAGTAATGATGTGACGGTAGAACGTGTGACAGACAGTTATACGAGTTCGATTTGTGAGATGTCAATCGCCTCCGTGAGTCTGTCTGGCCTCTGCAATAACTTCAGCTGTGAGCTATCCCGATTCCCGTCGCGTAATTGCGTCACTTCATAACCAGTGTTGCCACAGTTACTTTGAAAAAGTAACTAAGTTACTTTACAAGTTACTTGATTTTAAAAGTAACTAAGTTACTTACAAGTTACTTTTATTAGTTACATTCAGCAGTTGCCGACAACACGACCTCAACATAAAAAAACACACGACGTCAACATAAAAATTATAACCGGTTTTGCCAACATTCACTTTATTGGAAGTGTATTTTTAACAGTAACATCAACAATCTATCTCCTGTCATTGAAAGTTTAGCTTAAAAACTATTTCCTGAAAAAAAGTCTTTCTTGACTTAACTTAAGTCTTTCTTCACCTCACTTAACATAAATACTTGTTTTTATAAAAAATAAAATAAAGACAGCCTTTCTTGTCTTCACTTAACATAAATACTTGTCTTTATAAAAATTTTAAATATAGACTATAAAATTTCTTGACCTGACATATTTAACAGTTAACACTGTGACAACTTACTATTTATAATCTGCATTTTTTATTTTTTTATCTTTATTTTTTATCTTATGTTTAATCCCATGTTATGAGTTAATGAGAGAGGCGAGTAAAACCAGTGGTTGTACATCATTAACAGAAGCTTCTCAAACCTCTCGGGTTGAAACGAAGGCGACCGTGTTTAATCGCAGCATTTCCTCCACAACAAACTGCCCGACCAACTTCTTCAACTCCCCCCACTTACTGGTTTTGCAACGAAGTCCAGCTTTTGCTTTTGTGGTGGGGAACCTGCTCTCTGCTTCGCATCACCTGGCGTGACTTGCTCTGTAAGTTTGGCTGTGCGGTGCTGCGAATCCAAATGTTTTTTGTTTGTTTTGGTAAATTTGACGAAGTGTTTCTGTAGGTAGATAACACTTTGTCACCGCCAGCAGTTTACAACGGACCTTAATGTTGCCGTCTTTAGCTGAGACAAACTCAAAATAGTGACTGTATTTCCAGCTAGAAAAAGCGCATCTCTCTCCTCCCTCCAACGTTGTTTACATTTGTGTCGCTGCGTGCGTGGTACACGTGACGTGAACCTCATGCTGAAAACGTGACTTGTCGCGCACACTCCCCGAGATGCAAGAAGAAATAAATATATGTATTTACTAAGGAAAATTACAAAAATAGTAACGCACAGTGACCTGGATAAGTAACTTTAATCTGATTACTGGTTTCGAAATAGTAACGCGTTATATTACTCGTTACTGAAAAAAGGGGTCAAATTAGAATAACGCGTTACTTAGTAACGCGTTACCGGCATCACTGTTCATAACATTCCCATGGAAACAGGGGGAAATGGCTGCTCTTGCATGAAGCAAACACAACATTTTTCAACTTTCTGCTAAGATATATGTGACTTTTTTGCAACGAAAATGCGAGGATTATGAAATCATGCAAACCCCGCATATTTTGAACGGAAATCTGCAATTTATGCGGCGAAAGTGCGATGTATTTGAAAAAATGCGGCCCCCGCATAAATATGCGGACTTTGGCTGATTTTACATTGAATTCAGCGATCACATAATCACGTTTTTCTGGAGGCACTGATTATGGAAACACGTTCATGAACAATATACAGTAAGTTATTACTTCGTACGGGACCCGTTTGAGCCCTAGAGCAAACCGTAGATCTCTCCATTTGTTGAAAGCTTCCCGATGTTGACTCTCGTCTTATTCCGACGCCTGGCACTAGACAACAGTTTGATTTTCTTTGTCTTATGTGGAGTTTGCGTTGGGGTTTGGAATGAACTACAAGCCGGTCTCTTTGAATCCATCTTCTACTTTTGTCGAAAGTTGACTAAAGTTTTGTCGCTCGAGTTGTCTTCGCTGATACTGACAATGGTGGCGAATACACAAACCTGCCAGACATAGCCAGGCGAGCATGACGTCACGCCCAGTTTCAAAAATCGAGCCCGAATCCCTCTTATTTATTGTGCTGTACACGATTATAGAGGCGATCGCAGTGATCAGAAAAGGGCTCATTTAGCCCATCAGGCAATTGTTTAAGCATGTATGGGTTAGAAAAAAAGGTATTTTTAACTTGAAATGTTGCATAATGCACCTTTTAAACATTTGTGTGTAGGCTATATGTCTATAATTGAATGTAATTTGATTGTGCTGTTCGCAATGCTTCATGGGATTGTAGTTTTCCTCACTAAAGCAAAGTGCACAGTCTTGTACCCATATATTCTTGTCCCGACTTTTTTAAAAACTGTTTTTGCTTCAAATAAAAATTTGTAGTGTTCCTATTCACCTCGTAAAAAATAATAATAATAATCCCTATGGGAAAAAATACTTCTCAAACCAGTGCCAGTGAAAAAGGGTGGCTGGCACTGTTGTACTAGAACCATTCTTAAGTGAGCACCTCTTAGGAAACATGTTGTCTGGTTAATTAATTGCTAATTAGGGCCCGAGCACTAACAGTGCGAGGACCCTCTTGAAACTGTTAGGGTTTTTTCTTTTTTCTGCAAAGTAAGCGCCATTTTCGGGGCTGCAACATGCTCAAAAAGTCAACAAATTTGGCACTCATGTCAGGACTGGTGAAAAATTTCGTATTTTGTGGGTTCACAGATGGGCGGGGCAAAATGGCTGGCTAGCGCCACCTAGAAAATTGGAAAAAATTAGCCCCTCGTCCACGTTCAACCTACATGCATGAAATTTGGTGGGGACATGTATCATTTCAAGACACACAAAAAAGCCTCAAGAACCCATACCCTAAACTCGACAGGAAGTCCGCCATTTTTAATTTGGCGACCGATTTGGGACGATTTACACACTCCGTACTTTAACAAACTCCTCCTAGGGATTTAGTCGGATCAACTTTAAATTTTTGCTGTACCTTCTAAAGGCATTGACGACATAAAGTTGTGCTATCTGCGCATTTTCGTCGATGATTCGCCATGAAACAGGAAGTTGTAGTAACTTGGCTGTAAATGCCCAGATCTGCACGAAATTTTACACATTTGACAAGAGTCCCGCCCTGAATAAATCTACATGATGACATTCACCCCCAGTCATAGCGCCACCTGCTGGCAACAGGAAGTGACTTTTAATGAAGCAGCCCCCGCCGCATGTTTGACTGGCGTGTACGAAATTTCTGTGGTACATCTACCATGTCCAGACGCACAGAAAAGTCTCTTGGAGCGAAGCCTTAAACTCAACAGGAAGTCGGCCATTTCTAATTTTACCGCCATTTTTGAATGATTTACTCATTACGTACTTTAACGAACTCCTCCTAGGGATTTAGTCAGATCGACTTCAAATTTCTGCTGTGCCTTTTTAAAGGCATTGACGATGTAAAGTTGTGCTATCTGCACGTTTTCGTCGATGGGCGTGTCCGTGGCGTCGATGATTCGCCATGAAAGAGGAAGTTGTAGTAACTTGGCTGTAAATGCCCAGATCTGCACAAAATTTTACACATTTGACAAGAGTCCCGCCCTGAACAAATCTACATGGCGATATTCACCCACAGTCATAGCGCCACCTAGTGGCAAGAGGAAGTGACCTTTAAAGAAGCAGCGAAAAATTTCACAGCCGCACCGGCTGAGCCGCAGAATATGCAACGCGGCCGCCTCACACCCCAACGCGCTACAGGTGCGAGGGCCCGCCCATCGCTGCTTGCAGCTTTAATTTTGATTATATTTTTTGTAATGGTGTTTTTACACATTCCGACTCAATATATGTCTGAAATAGATCTGCTTTCCCATGTTTTGTGTTCTCAGCTCTTCAGTCAAGAAACTCTGTTGAAGTTTGTGCCGCGCTACAGCCTGGTGGTGGAGCTTCAGGACGGTGGAACGTGCGTTCGTAGCTTTCACGACCCACACGGCATGGTGGCGGCTTACATCAGCGAGGCACATGAGTACAACGGCTACTTGTATCTGGGCTCCTTCCGCTCCCCTTATCTGTGCAAGCTGGATCTGAGCAAAGTGTGAAACATGCCAGAGAACACGTCACAATCCTGACAGATGCTCAGCTTGAGTCATTTCACTGTGGCTTCCAAACAGATCCCGAAGCAATTAACACAAGAACACTTATCAAATTCTTCCATATTATAGTCAACATATGACCAAACACAGTCCCTTCATTTTATCCCATCCTCTTTATTTAGGTCTGACAGATGCCTGTTTTTGTTCCATTAACCTGTGGTGGGTGACTTTCTTTTTTTAGAGATGTGTGGTGCATAATAAGCTCTCTGGTAGCGTGTTTTTTTTTTTTTTTTTATCAAAAGATGTGCCATTACTATTTTTATTTTTCTCCCTTGTGACAGAAATAGTCGTTTCTGTACTTGTTTTATTTGCACTGATCATCATCTGGTCCTTAAAATAGAGCTGCCAACTGTTTCTCTTATAAAGGCGCTGTGATACAAATCAAGACGACCTATAAAAACTAGAACTCCTGTGGGTGGCCGCATAAGGATGTTGTTTTGGGGAAGTGAAAGAGTATTTTCATTTGATTATAATATGAATCTACTACAACATTACGCTAAAATTATTTCTGTTTTTAAGAATGTGTGAATGTTTTGATTTTATTTTTAATTAACAGATGGAAGGTATTATTTCCTCATTTCATTGTTGTTTGTATATGTTGCAGAAATGAGAGATGTGTCACTCTTGGCTGATAAATGCTGCTGGCTTTATAATATTTAGCACACCCTTACACAAGTATCTGTGTTTTCCATTCATACAGTAAATTAGATGATGTCTACTAATGATCAGCAATAATGCAGCGGTTTTTAACTGGTGGGTCACGGCTCATTTGATAAGACAATGGTGAAAAAAATTAGTCCTAAATTGAAATAATATATTAAATGAAACATATAATCTTGCATAATTGGGAAAGCAAAATGAATTTGCTTGACTTTTTTTATTTTTGCATTCCTGTAGTTTAAACAGTACAGCATGATGTTAGCAACGCCATGGTCATGGGTTCGATTCCCAGGGAATGCATGAACTGGGAATGGAGACAGTGCAAATCACTTTGGATTAAAGCTTCTGACAAAAGTAAGTCTTGTTGACATCAAAGATTGTGTGGATACTCGAGCTATACAATTACAATTATCTCAATTCACACCCATGTGATCTTATTACTAAATAGCAATTTGGTTATATCTATTGAACCTTTGACAACAAGTACCAGTGAACAGTCAAATCTGTGTTTTCTCTGCCGCTGACCCAGAGGGAGCAGTTGTCCTGTTCAGGTATTAAACAACTTCACAAACAGTTTTTGAACCACACAGTATCATTATTTCTGTCTAACAAGAACTCAAATGATCACAGAAGTACTGGGATAAACTTTTATATTTCAGATATAAACACTGATGTCAGTTGTCTAGACTAAAGTGCAGTTGTCTGGACTGAAGTGTAGTTGTCTGGACTGAAGTGTAGTTGTCTAGACTGAAGTGCAGTTGCCTAGTAGAGCCCGACCGATAAAGGATTTTGAAGGCCGATACAAATATTTTTGGGTTTTAAAATCCGATATTCCGATATATCAGACGATTTTTTTTATTTTTTATTATTAAATATTGTTGGATTTCACACACGTGTAAAAGAAAAGCTAACTTTTCTGCACAAGATACGTTTGATACTTTTTCTCTATGTCTAAATGTTCACTCCTCACAAGTATAACTTACATTTTACAATGCAGGGACTGTAGCTAGACATATGCTAGTTATAAATACAGTAATCATTACTTTATTTAGGCAGAAAAAGTTCATTGTTGTTTCCAAGCTCATTACTGTTAAAGGAGAACTCATGGCGCAAAATGAACCTTTGGTCTAATTACACATTGTTACCTAGTCAACGGTATCCGAGGAACGATCTACGAACGCCGATCCAAGTGCGCTGAACTGTGCAGAATCTCATATGGTCCGTTGTTTTCGGAAGAAACAAACACAAACTGTTTTCTTCTCTTCAATATGTACATGTAGCCTACTGTTCGCATTCACCTTATCACCTTATTCACATCTCACCAGCGCACATGGATCGGCGTTCGTAGATCGACTAGTAGAGACTATTTTTCAAAGATGGCTTCTTCCTGTATTCGCGAAGTTGACTGTGTGTATAAAATACCTTCTTATTAAACTGTACGGACACTGACAAAGTTCTCAATGCTTCGGTGTTGTCCAGTCCAGTTGTCTGGTTGTCCAGTTGTCTGGACTGAAGTGCAGTTGTCTGGACTAAAGTGCAGTTGTCTGGACTGAAGTGCAGTTGTCTGCAGTTGTCTGGACTGAAGTGCAGTTGTCTGGACTAAACTGCAGTTGTCTGGACTGAAGTGCAGTTGTCTGGACTGAAGTGCAGTTGTCTGGACTGAAGTGCAGTTGTCTGGACTAAAGTGCAGTTGTCTGGACTGAAGTGCAGTTGTCTGGACTGAAGTGCAGTTGTCTGGACTGAAGTGCAGTTGTCTGGACTGAAGTGCAGTTGTCTGGACTAAAGTGCAGTTGTCTGGACTGAGGTGCAGTTGTCTGGACTGAGGTGCAGTTGTCTGGACTGAAGTGCAGTTGTCTGGACTGAAGTGCAGTTGTCTGGACTGAAGTGCAGTTGTCTGGACTGAAGTGCAGTTGTCTGGACTGAAGTGCAGTTTTCTGCAGTTGTCTGGACTGAAGTGCAGTTGTCTGGACTGAAGTGCAGTTGTCTGGACTGAAGTGCAGTTGTCTGCAGTTGTCTGGACTGAAGTGCAGTTGTCTACTAGTTGTCTGGACTGAGGTGCAGTTGTCTGCAGTTGTCTGGACTGAAGTGCAGTTGTCTGGACTAAAGTGCAGTTGTCTACTAGTTGTCTGGACTGAGGTGCAGTTGTCTGGACTGAGGTGCAGTTGTCTGGACTGAAGTGCAGTTGTCTGGACTGAAGTGCAGTTGTCTGGACTGAAGTGCAGTTGTCTACTAGTTGTCTGGACTGAGGTGCAGTTGTCTGCAGTTGTCTGGACTGAAGTGCAGTTGTCTGGACTGAAGTGCAGTTGTCTGGACTGAAGTGCAGTTGTCTGGACTAAACTGCAGTTGTCTGGACTAAAGTGCAGTTGTCTGGACTAAAGTACAGTTGTCTGGACTGAAGTGCAGTTGTCTGCAGTTGTCTGGACTGAAGTGCAGTTTTCTGCAGTTGTCTGGACTGAAGTGCAGTTGTCTGCAGTTGTCTGGACTGAAGTGCAGTTGTCTGGACTGAAGTGCAGTTGTCTGCAGTTGTCTGGACTGAAGTGCAGTTGTCTGGACTAAACTGCAGTTGTCTGGACTAAACTGCAGTTGTCTGGACTAAAAGCAACTTGGACTGACAAATCTTAAATTATGTCAGTGCCATTGTTTTGTCTCAAGATGCACACCAGTAATGTCTTCTTTTTTTTCCTAAGCTAAATTTAGGATATTTAATTCTCAACTATACCTAAATCCTAATCCTGGCTTAATCTAAGCCCTGTCTGTGAAATTGGGCCAAGAAGTTATTTTAGTTAGTTAGTTAGTTAGTTAAATCAGTCAACAAATCCAAAATACAAGGCAGAGATTCAAGTCGATGAAGCAGGCAAGGTAATCAGACACAAAACGAAACAAAATGAAAACAGTAATCCAACGATCAGTAATCAAACATGAAAAGCACAATGGTCATAACAGGAAGGCAATGAAACAGGCAATGGACCGGTGAGGCAGTGAAATAACTGGCAATACTTTGCAAAGTAACTTGGAAAAGCATAGTTATTTATTACAGGTGATAACAGGAATAAACCATAGAAGAAACCGTTCAGGGCTAGTATTCGGGAAAGGGCTAGACCCCTTTTCAGTTAGTAAACATGGTGATATTTTTATGTGGGCGGCGCTTAAGTGAAGGTTTTGTTAGCTTGTTTTTTAACAATGACTGGAGAAAATCCGATTTTATCTTAATGTGTAAGGATAGGAAATGTGGGGGAAAAAAATCTGTTCAAACAAACCCGTTAGATGCGAGTTAGATCAGTGCTGTTGTATTTCTAGGGCCAGTTTGCTTTAAAGATCTGTGACTCAAAGGAAAAGAGACCAGGGAGCCCAGAGATTGTGGTGATAGCCCCTGATCTATAGGTGCGTAAAGCACATCAGAAGTGAAGTCCACTGAATAATTCACATTCAGTCAGTCAGTCTCAGCATCTGATGAACTGAAGGTCACTTGCACATATAGAATTACTGTACATAACCAGTCACTACACTATTCACTTTTTTATTTTATTAGCATGACATTTCAGATTGATCTATTGAAAAACATTTAGATGAAAAAGACATTTCAGAATTTATCAAAAGAATGACACTTAAAATATGTGGTCGACATTGTCTTCATCCATGGAATTGACCATATGTCAAAGTGACAGAGGAATGTCTATAATAAAAGGAAACATAATTAAAAAAATCATACGAGTAATGATTTACAACCTCAATATACAGTATTTTATAATTACATTTGTAGAGGATTATCAGGGTCATGGAAATATGATGTAATTTTAATTGTGATTTGCAAGTCTAGAAAGTTGGAAAATGACATACATAAATAATCAGTTGTAAGTAATCAAAATGATTTAACCACCATTGCAAATCAGGTTTCAGGACTTCAAGCTTTCAGCTGTTTGCAATGAACAAAGCAAATTAATTGAAATAGCTCAACACAATGTTTCAAGTTATTTCCCCAAATTCAACTGAAAATACAACTTAATGACTTCTGCAGTCTCAAAATTATTCAACCCCCTGAATAGAATCCATCAGAACAGCACAAATCTGCAAAACAGGTGTTGTCTCAAGCACACCTGATGCAACTAATCAAGGGCTTCATTAGTTTCACCAGGTGCGCTTGAGCTAGAACACTTATAAATATCTGAACTGGGTAGGTTTGTTGAGTGACACATTTGACTGCATTTTAGAAATATAACTTAGTCAAAAGAATAGTTTAATGTTGTTTATATGTCTATATGGTGTTTTTAATATGCATGTGTATATGGTTTGTCTTAAAGGGGACATATGCAAAATCCACTTTTTTAGCCCTTAAATGCATTTTGTTGTATATTTGGAGTGTTTATAAGTACAGAAAAGATGAAATTATTCTCTTCAAGTGCTTCGTTTATATCTTTATATTCTGTTTTGGTCATATTTTTCAACCTGTTCAGATTTTTCTGTTCTCTATTACGTTTTTTCGATCGTAAATTCCTTCTATTATTTAGCTGCTGTGTTTTCTGATGCTTTTCTAAACGCAAGTTATTATATCATTATCAATACAGATTTTTAGTGGTAAGATTAGACCATAGTCATTTATGTTGTCAGTGTGCTTGTTTTAACAAGAGAAATAGTCGACTTTCGCTAATAACACAACTTAGTTAACTTGCATACCACTGCATCCATATGAAGACGTTGTTCTGCAGGTTCGTCGTCGTCTTTTTCAAATCGCTCGCTCTGGCTCGAATATGAATATGCCTTAACGTGCTTGATGGACAAGTCTTCCGTTGTTGACATTTTGTTAACGTGTGACTAAAAATTTTCTTCGAAGCTAGTAATCGTATCTCTAATCAAACTACAATAATGGCCGAACGCGGAGAGTTGAACCGACCGTGAACTCAGCGGCCTGGAGAAACGACTTGAAACGACTTGCTCCGCTTTGAAACGACTTGCTCACAGAAGCACACAAGGGGTAGAAAAGGGGCCTGTGGAGCTATAATAATGAGGAATTCAGACCCAAGCATTGCAGTTATGCTTTATATGGACCACAAATGTATGATTTATAAGTTAAAATGAATGATTTAAAAAGCATGATATGTACCCTTTAAAGCACAAGTCAACACCATTGCAGAGTATTTTCTCAATATTATTTTTTTTCCTTCGCTGCTAGGGGTTGCTGACCTCTTACAATAATGAAGGCGTAGGTTGATGATCCAGTGATAAGCGGAATGGGACTTTCTGTCATGCTGATGGATCTAATAATGTTTATGGATGAGTGAAAACATTCATGTTTGTTAACATGACTGTGGTATGAAGCAGGGCGTGATTGCTAATGAGAGACAGACATCAGCGCCACATTTACTTCTACGGAACTACCCGCAAGTGCTGAATTACTACTCACAGAGGTTAGGTAATTTGACGAATTAAACTTCTGAGGTAACACAAGCTGTTTCATTTGGTCTAACATTACACTATCATGCTAAACAGCATTTGAGTGTTTTGAAAGTTATAATGTTATTCTGTGTTAGTTTGTTAGCTATGAGACCAGCAGTAAGCGAGATCAACATTAGAATAACATACTGATCATATTCAACATTTCATCATGTTGAGCTATATAACGTTGATTAGTTTTATGTACATTTGCTCACCTGTCTAATAAAGTACAGGCAAGAGCGGCGTCCCTATCAAGTCGTGACTCGTGAAGCTCTGTCAATTCGATGTTTGCTCCGAAGCTCTCGGCATCTCGAAAACGCCACGCCGATATTGATCCTCGTTTTAGTTATCCTTTTGTCCCAAAGTCTGCTTACCATGATCCATAATGTTCGAACTAAACAGCGCGAGCGTGCCGCTAAACATTGTGCAGTTGTCCATGTCTGTCGCCATGGTTTCTATGGCAATACAAACGGAAACCAGTTCTAACATGGATATTACGCCATTGACAGGCAACAAGTGAACAGGGACGGGAAATTTTTTAAATTTTGAATTTCTCTGAATTTGCAAATTCTTGTAAACATTTAGGATAATGCAAGTACACAATTAAAAAAAATATATAACACTGTGCACAGTGGTTTTGGGATATTTTGATACAAATTCGTACCTTCGAAACTGCAGTGAACCAAAGACAGTCTCAAAAACGTCAACGAGTGGATCACTGAGCTGGTGTGAGTGAGTGGAGGTGGGGCTAATTTGCATATTCATAGAACTGTGCATTCTTAATGAGGGTGTAGAGCTTTAATTCAAGCTATTTTAAAGTATGAAGAACTTGTTCTCGAACAAAACGTTTAAATATGTCGCTTTGGTGATTAAAGGTGGACTTTCAGAAAAGATATCGTCGCCCTTCACAAACAAGGAACAGGATACAAAAAGATACGAACTAAACGCATGCGGTTTCCATGCCAGAACTCCAAGACTTAAAGCAACACCACTACTGACCCAAAAGCACAGGAAAAGTGCTCAAATAAAGAAGCCACAGAAGTTTTGGGATTCTGTGGAGTGATGAAACAAAACTGGAACTTTTCGGCCCTATGGATCAGCGGTATGTCTGGAGTAAGGCACCATAAGCTTGGTGATGCTCTGCGGCTGCTTTGCATCCTCTGGCACTGGAAACCTGCAGCGTGTGGAAGGCAAGATGGATTCATTGAGGTTTCAGGAAATCCTAGGAGAAAACGTCATGCCTGTTGCCCCTTTTCCACTAAAGCATTTTGAGAGCTGGTTCGGAGTCGGTGCCTACTTGTGAACCTGTTCTTTGTGTTTCGACAGTCAAAGAACCGGTTCTCGGCCAGGAAAATTGGTTCCAAAGTGGCACCAACTCTTTGCTGGACTAGAACCAGAGAACCGTTTTTTTCCCACGTCACCCTTACGTCGGGGGCTGGGGGCGGGGTGACCAACAACACGACGGGAAAGGTTGTGACTGCCATTGCTAAAAACACAGTGCTAGTAGAAAGATAGTATGACCCCAATATAGGTTCGCAAAATATTTGCAGAAAGACGATGTAGTCCGCCATTGTAATTGTTATGCTTAAAGTTGTCGCAAGCGTTTCAAGGAAATCTAAGACATATGGCGACGTATACAGTGACGTAACGACGTCATTGGGTTCTCTAGTCAGTGGAAAAACAAACAGGTTCAGAGAAGGGTCGCAAGTTGAACCAACTTTGAACCAGTTCCGAACCAATTCTTCTTTGGGGGAAAAGGGGTAAGTGAGGAAGCTAAAGCTTGGGTGTCATTGGACCTTCCAACAGGACTATGATCCCTCAAATTCGCCAAGGCTTCGTTGCAGAATTCGTCCTGGAAGATTCTACAGTGTCAATCAGTCACCTGACTTGAACCCCATAGAAAATCATTCACATTTGTTGTGTTAAGCTATTTCCTTTACTTTAGTTTGGTTCGTTCATTGCAAACAGCTGAAAATCTATCAATATTGCCATTAAACCTGAGGTGCAAAGGGGCGTTGAATAATTTTGATTACAACTGTGTGTGTGTGTGTGTGTGTGTGTATATATACACATATACATGTGTATATATATATATATATATATATATATATATATATATATGAAGAGTTCAGATGCAAAAGCCTCTAAGTGCCATTTGAAATTTTCTTCTTTAATGATGATTTTTATCAAACTTGTATATTTAAGTTCAGTAATTTCACTTAAATAACAATTAATAGGTAATTATCATTGCCATTTAAGTGAAATCACTGAACTTAAATATACAAGTTTGGTAAAAATCATCATTAAAGAGGAAAATTTCAAATGGCATTTAGAGGCTTTTGCATCTGAACTCTTCATATATATATATATATATATATATATATATACACACACACAGTAAAAACCTTTGGGCATATTAAATTGATCAAAAGTGACAGTAAAAACCTTAGTGTTACAAAAGATTTCCATTTCAAATAAATGCTGTTCTTTTGAACTATTTCTGGAGGATCATGAGACACTGAAGACTGGTGTAAAATTGCTTAGCTTTGCATCAAGGGAATACATTTTATTCTTAAATGTTCTAAAGCAGAACTAGTTCGTTTTAAATAACTAATAATATTTCACATTATTACTGTTAATATTGTCATTTTGATCCAATAAATGCAGCCCGGGTCAGCATAAGAGACTTTCAAAACCATTATAAAAATCTAGAGTGAGAACCCTAATTTTTTGCCTTATTGAGTTACTTCAGAGCAAGAAAGCCATTTTAACTTCTTCCACAGAAAACCACACAGACCTGGCGTAAAAGACTGTCCGTCTGAAAGGTACAGTTGGTGAGGTTTTCGTTATTGCCCCTCTTCCTGCAGATAGTCCGTGAGATCTCCACTTCCAGAATGTAGCGGATGCCTTTGACCACCTATAGCAGAGCAAAGACTGGATGACGCATCCATTATGTACAAACGCAGTGAGTCAAAGGGGCTTCTTGCACTGTACCTGTCTCTTGGCGTCATCAACAGACGATGCTTTGAACAGGAAAGCATCATTGGACTTATTGTTAAATGAGTAGGTTCCGGTCAGGACAGCCTTCTGTACTCCAGTGTCATTCTTACTGACATTCTGCAGAGTTCCTGGGATTGGTCTGCTGACGACTGTGTGAACTTCAGCTTTCTCTGTAGTAAACAAAAATTTTGGTGTCATACAAATGAATATAAAAGAGCCATTTAAGTGGCCATGTAGAAGAAAATACACAGAACTAAAAAAAAAAAAGCTACAAAACAATGCAATAGCTTATGAAAGTATCTTACCGAGTGAGCAAAAGCCTGCTAAGAAAAACAAGACAAGAGCCTGATAAGAGACCCTCATGTCTGTTGGAGCTCTCTCAATTCTACTCAGCAACTTCCTGTTCAGCAACACTTCAACCACCAGCCGTGTGCTGCAGTCCTCCAGAGAGCAGGCACACTTCCCATTGGTCAAGAGCATTGTTTCCTACACGGACGTATATTTGCCTTAAGAAAGAACACAGGTGAAATCAGTTGACTGTTGATTGCTGCTGGAGTACAATATGAAGCTCCTTTGGAGTTAAACACATTGCGAGATTTATCATATATGTAGTTTAGTTTTGATAGTTCTGTGTACATTTTGTGGTTGAGGATTTGCTTCTATAAATATCAAACTTTAGAGACCACCGAAATCAACAAGAACAAAGGATGCAATCCTTCCTCAAACTGAACCGAAATAGGCTGTGTGTGTTGAAGTGCTTTGAAAGATGCGAATGAACTCCTGTGGTTTCCTCCCACATCCGGTGATGAAATCCACTGGTAGACACGCTGACATGTAAGTACTTCGTGTGAATGATGAATTGTTAGATGAGCAGAGCAAAACTGTCTTAAAGTAGCTTCAGAACGTGTGTTGAGTTGTGTGTAACTAACTTCATCTCTGTAGTTAATATTCTTAAAGTCAAAATGAAACTATATTTGCAACTCTTTTGAGGCAAGTTATTACAGTTTGATAAAAAGATTAAAAACAAACAAAAAAAAATCCCGATAGATTGTGTGCACTGTAACAGCAAAGTGTATTAAACATAAACACAATGCAATTTAGAAGGACATTTGATAATAGAAGCCCATTTCTATCACATGAACAGTGTTGCTGTTCACACTTGCTAAATATGATCTGATATGCACAAAAATCGGATTTTGACTGACAGTCTGACATTGTGAGGCTTTTGTTAATGGCCTTGAAGGAGCTCCTTCAGTTTGTATTCAAAACCAGCAGAGGGCGCTGTGTCGACAGCCAGTGTAATATAGGCTACGCAGTGTAATATATGTCTCCTGTTTTTGACGCTGTATTGGATCCAAACGGACAAGAAGCAGCCACTACTCTTTCAGAATTCATTCTGCAATCACTAAAAAACAATTTATCTATCTTTTCGGAAGTTCAGAGGAGAAATGTGTTGTCTTTTCTGGAGCTCCTCAACTCACAAAACTTCAAAGATTGTGCTTGTGCTAAGAACATGAAAAGGCTAGTGCCATGTCACCCTTCACGTATCTCAATCTAGCCTGAAGAATTGCTTTTGCACTTCAAGAATTGAAGGCTATTTTTGCCTGAACAGAATGTTGATCCTCTTCAGATGACACAATTCAGAAATCCTTGTTGTTCCTTGGCCCATGTTAATCCACCAAATGCATTGGCAAAGCAGCCATTTTCTCTGTTTACACCAGAGCTGCCAATATTTGCTTGTTTAAACATGAATCCAACTACCAATAGTGTTGAATATCTGTAAAATGGTTTCAGATTGTTTGTTAATGTTGTACATATGCTAAGGAAGTGTTTCCTAAACGGGTACGTGAGAACGAGGGGGTGCGTGAACAAAATGCTGTGTTTTGCCTAATTCTACCCCAGCTTAAAATAAGATTTAAACCGAACATGTATTTCTTACAGGAAAATATAGTGTAAAAAAAAAAAAAAAACGTGAACGTGGTCAAATACATGATATCCAATCAATTTACCTCATCTTTTGCTGTCAAAACTGACTGCATCCACAAAAGCAGCGTACATATGATAGTTGCGTATCAAGTTTGCTGCCTATTAGCAAATCACGCTACATTGCTACCGTTTTCGAAAGAACCTTTGAAATTCGGGGTGAAATATTTTTGTATTTAATAATTTACCAACCTATTGAAGTATTGATTGTACCATTGTAATACACTGACAACCACCAATCACATCAGTGACGATGAGTCACATGATTAATCAGAGCTCATCACAAACAGCTCTTCCTCAAGAAGGTTTATACTTACATAAACTAAAGAAGCTGCACAATGTCATTCACACAAACATTAAACAACAACATGGTAACACGCATGAAATTTAAAAACAAAATGCAATAAACATTAATATAACAACATTAAATGTAACATAAAACCCTAATATAGGCCTACATAACTGATAAAAAAAGAAAACTTGGAGGAAACAGTTATTTCACACAAAAAAATTAAAACTAAATTTAATGGTATTTTACAATAAAATTACATGAAATGTACCATTAGCTCTATCACAATTATGTCATAGTTGTGTATAATACGGAAACTTTCTGGTAACCAAATAACAGTTTTGCACTGTAGCATTTTTACCGTTAAAATCACGATTATTTTTTAGCTCAAGATTTATTTCCATGTTGATCAAAACTCCTAGATACTTGAAGGTCATTTAAATTATCTGCCGTAGACAACCCTTTTATAAAAAAAATATATTTATTTATAATATAACTCTTTTATATGTATAAATGTAGCTTTCTTTCTGTTGTGATGTCAGATGTGTGGCATGAAAGCTCTGCTGAAGAAGTGTACTTAAAGCATGATTGCTTGAAAGTCTTACTAAATCTAGCAGACACTTTGATTCCACACCAGCAACGTCAGATCTTATTCTGTTCTGACTTGAGTGACTTTTTATATCAGTCTGTCTTCTTACTTCTCATTAATATTACTGCAACTCTTTGTATTGGTTGAGACCAAGCGTGCCGTACAAGCCTTCAAAAGTGAAGCCAAAACGTCTCGATCGCCCCCCTGTGACCGGTCCTAATATAGCTCATAACCCCTGCCTCCCCATGTTATTCAATGGGACGCGAGACCAACTAAACAATTAAATTACACTTCACATATCCTTTTTCCAAAGATAGTTTCTGTCATTTACTGTAGTTTCTATCACGTTGATGTAATTTCAAGTGTTCGTTTTTAAAATAAGTTTGTTTTTAGTTAGTTATGTAATGATAAAAACGGTGCTCTGACATCATGATTGACAGCTGTGATTGACAGGTTCTCTGTGCGAGGTAGTCACTGAAGCACCAGCGGACTTTTTTTTTAATAATGTTGATTATGTGGTTAGTAGTTGTATTTACCTTATTTTAACGAGGTTCTGCAATCAGCGGACATTATTGGAGAAGAACGAAGCAGACAGAGGACACTTAATAAAAGTGCGGGGCGTGTGCTTGCGTTTGATTCAGCGAGAATGAGGGCGCGGCCTTGATTTCGCGGCTTTACTTTCTGCTCACGACTGCGCATGACTGGTCCCGAAACACGCAAGTGCGCAGACTCAGGTCCCAAGATGTCAGTGTCATATCGAGACACTGGCGGCTTCAGTTCTTTCTGATGGAAAAGAGCGAAGGGGCGTCGTCCATCTTTTTTTACAGTCTATGGTTGAGACCTAAGTCCCTTTCACACAGCGTGTTGATCCCGGGAAATTGCCAGTAAATTGCCAGAACGCCTTCTGTGTGAACGCAAACACGACCCGGGATTGATACCGGCATCGATGCCGGGTTGAGGACCTAGTAACATTGCCAGAATCAGTCCCTGAACGCGTGCTGTGTGAACAAAAGCCAGGACCAATGCCATAAGGGGTGTGTCATAGTGATGACGCTTGTGCTATCACGTGACTCTGTTGCTCTTAGACAACATGACATCATGACTTTTGCGTAAACATATACGCCACTTTCGAGTCAGGTGGCGTGTTATCTCCACGCATTTTGTGCTATCCGCGTGTATCTGCGTGTATGCGTATATGTCTACGCCATTAACGTCCGCGTCATTCCGCGTGTCTGTACACGCAGTCAAATCTCCAGTCATAAATGCCATTAACCCCAGTGACGGTTAAGTTTAGGGATGGGGTTGAGGTAAGTCATATCTTTTTTTTACCTAGGATGGTAAGGGAACAGTCATAAATGCCATTAACCCCAGTGACGGTTAGGTTTAGGGACGGGGTTGAGGTAAGTCATATATTTATATAACGTTAAGTCAACGGCGTTCATAAACACGCTGAAAGGCGATTATGCGTCTTGATAGCACGCCAAAAATGGAAATACAAATTGGCGTGTCATACACACGCTACTTCATGAGATCAGTCTGTCTTAGAAGAAAGTTTGTGTTCGTCATCAACAAAGAAAGGACGACCAAATGTCTGCAAACTGGAGCGAAGCAGAGACCAGGAGCTCCTCACTATCCGCACTGAAGCTGAGATCGTTCACCAGCTTTGTGGAACGGTGACGTTTTCGACGCGTACGTTACACGTCTAATCCTGACGTCATGTGTCTTTCCGGGATCTTTTCGGGTTGTGTGTGAAAGCACTCACAGATCCCGGCAAATCACTGGCAGTGTGAATGAACCGAAATAATACAATCCCGGGACAAATGCAGGGTCACATTATCCTGGTATTTTCCGGAATCTCTGTGTGAAAGGGGCTCTGGCGACACCCTTGAAATCAGCAAGGTTTCTATCAATCACATAGCAAACAGCAAGAACACTGTAGCCATGTTCTCCAACATCTTATCAAGCTGACATGACACCTGAGCAAGCATTTAGAAACGCTTCATTTAAACATGAACCAAAAAACACAAGATATGCAGTATAACCTTCAATGTAACATTACATTTAAAGGTTGAAGGCTTTGTCAGGATATTGTTCAAACATTTTTAACTCTTTTTTTTTAGGGGAGGTAATTTGTCATTGCATGTCAATAAACCAGTGCACCTCTAGAAACATGTTGTTGTGAGGAAATTGGAAACCGTATTGATTCCTGCAGTATGATGTATGACTAAGTTATTCGTAGAGATGTAGCGCATCATTAATCAGCATGATGTTGGGCGATGTTCCTCTTGCTGGCCGGCGTGACCTCTAGATTAATCTGTCAGGTAATGGATTCAACTTGGTGTGCAACAGGAAAACAATTGTCTGAGCTCTACGGCCCATCTGGATATCCAGAACAAGATGTGAGAATGTTTGGTGGAGTGTGTGTGTGTGTGTGTGTGTGTGTGTGTCCTCAGACGGGAGACAGGTGGACTACCTTTATGATCTATCATCATAAAAGTGCATCCATCCATCCATCATAAAAGTGCATTTATCCATCATAAAATTGCATTCATCCATCCATCATAAAAGTGCATCTATCATCATAAAAGTGCATCCATCCATCATAAAAGTGCATCTATCATAAAAGTGCATCTATCCATCATAAAATTGCATTCATCCATTTATCATAAAAGTGCATCCATCCATCATAAAAGTGCATCCATCCATCATAAAAGTGCACCCATCCATCATAAAAGTGCATCCATCCATCATAAAAGTGCATCTATCCATCATAAAAGTGCATCTATCATCATACAAGTGCATCTATCCATCATAAAAGTGCATCTATCCATCATAAATTGCGTCTATCATCATACAAGTGCATCTATCCATCATAAAAGTGCTCCACACAGCCCCAAGCGGATAATAAAGGCCTTTTGAAGCGAAGGGATTAGTTTGTGTAAGAAAACATTCATCCAGGGCTAATTTTCATTTTTGGGTGAACTATCCCTTTAGTCTATTTAAAACACACTTTCATGACTTTTAAGTAAACACTCTTAAGTAATTACACTTTGCAATAGTCTAATTAAAACTTTTACTTTAAAGTACATATTAAGTATATGTTTCAAATCATTTCTGTTGTGCTCTCTAGTACACTTATTTTGCTGTGTTGACTAATGTACTAAAGAATGTTTAAAGTACTATAATTTTTGTAGCACTTCATTTTAAAGTCCTCCGCATGTACATAGTATGTACCTATTGTAGTAATTACAATAACTGAGTAAAAACTATGTAACCCTGACACATTTTACATTACTCAGTACTTTCTTGGGTAAGTACACCATGTATATACAGTATACTGTCAAATAAAGCGTAACCATAATTTTACTGCCGTGTGTTATTTGATCAATTTGAATAAATAAATCAAAAATAAATCTTATTGTTTAATATAAATTTAAACAACAATACATGTTCATTGAATTGTAAATAATACCAAATGAAGTGTCTGAAAATATTACAATCAGTTTGCATTTAAGTCTATTATTTTTTTAAGTATGTACATTCTTAAAAGTATGCTAAAGTGTACTTTTTCACAAGGGGACTGAAATTATCTAAAAAAGAAGAGCCTGGCATATTCTCAAACATTACAGTACACAATCACTCATATATAAAAGGTTATGGGTGTGTTGAGCAAGCAAACATTACTTAACAGGTTAATTCAGATTAGATCGTTTTTTGTTCCACTTTTGACACATTCCCTTGGACACCTTACTGTGTGACGTCAATCAGAAGTAAAGAAATGATGAGCTGACTCAATAAATACTTTTCTGCTGTTGTTAGATCCTTGCTTAGTGAAAAGGAAGTAACTGAAGTTGATGTGCTTGACTTTCGCAGCTTTTCCAAACTAGTTTTGTCCTGGATGAGCTAGATTTTAGATTTTAAGGGGCTTTGGACTGTGCTTCAGCAAGCCTGAAAGGTTATAGACACTACATCTGATCTGACCAGTACATCTTGCCTCTTGGCAGTCGGATCAAAAATGAGTCTGAAAAATGAGTCTTGTGGCTGCAACGACTGTCTCTGTTGGTTTATTCTGATAGGAAGGCATATCTCATAACCTCAACTGCAGATTCCAGAGATGGTTTTCTGCTTATGGATATGCTTTTAAATAAAACTGCCAGGGAAACAAATTTGGTTTTGATTTGGGCTCAATTCAGGGGGGGAATTGCCTTTTGCAGCAGAAAGCAGCTGTGACATATTGTCCCTGCAGGCAAATTTACAGAATGAATCAAATGGATTGTGACAATCATCATATACACTTGATGCACATTGCCGACTTGCATTCGAGTCTTTTGACTGAGCTGAGATTAGAGACACTCTCAGCATGTCACTAAGAAGCAATCTCTATCTAGATCTTTATATGAAAGAGGAAATGCATTTGAGCATGAAAGGTCTCATGTCACACTCGCCTCCTGTAGTATTTCAAGAGATGTAGTTTGAGAGATGGATGTTTGGTCTTTTCCTGGGTGAATGTTACACCATACCACGTGACTGACTATAGTCGTTTTATGATAATGATTCAATTTGACAATTTGAAATGATTCGAGCTTTGTGACATGGTGCATTATCCTGCTGGAAGTAGCCATCAGAGGATGGGGACATGGTGGCCATAAAGGGATGGACATGGTCAGAAACAATGCTCAGGTAGGCCGTGGCATTTAAACGATGCCCAATTGGCACTAAGGGGCCTAAAGTGTGCCAAGAAAACATCCCCCACACCATTACACCACCACCACCAGCCTGCACAGTGGTAACAAGGCATGATGGATCCATGTTCTCATTCTGTTTACACCAAATTCTGACTCTACCATCTGAATGTCTCAACAGAAATCGAGACTCATCAGAACAGGAGGACTGATGTCATGAAATGGCATATGTAGTATGACACGCTAATTCTTATTTCCATTTTTGGCGTGATTATCAACATGCATAATCGCTTTTCAGCATGTTTATGAGCGCTGTTGACTCAATATGACTTACCCCAACCCCGTCCCTAAACCTACCCGTCACTGGGGTTAATACCATTTATGAGTCTTCCCCTACCATCCTAGGGAAAAAAATATCGCTCCCCAGATGTAGATCTACATTTTGCTTCGTTTCGCTCGGACATTTAACGGTGTAGACATACACGAATCCACACGGATAGCTGAAAATGCGTATAGATAACACAGCACTTGACTTGAAAGTGGCGTGTATGTTTACGCAAAAGTCTTGATGTCATGTTGGAACAGGCAACATTTTTCCAGTCTTCAACTGTCCAATTTTGGTGAGATCTTGGAAATTGTAGCCTCTTTTTCCTATTTGTAGTGGAGATGAGTGGTACCCGGTGGGGTCTTCTGCTGTTGTAGTCCATCCGCCTCAAGGTTGTGAGTGTTGTGGCTTCACAAATGCTTTGCTGCATACCTCGGTTGTAACGAGTGGTTATTTCAGTCAAAGTTGCTCTTCTATCAGCTTGAATCAGTCGGCCCATTCTCCTCTGACCTCTAGCATCAACAAGGCATTTTCGCCCACAGGACTGCCGCATACTGGATGTTTTTCCCTTTTCACACCATTCTTTGTAAACCCTAGAAATGGTTGTGCGTGAAAATCCCAGTAAGTGAGCAGATTCTGAAATATCCAGACCGGCCCAACAACCATGTTAGTTTCTTTTTCATTATTTTATAATTAAAAAAAGAAAAAAAATATATATATATATATATATATATATATATATATATATAAATATTCCATACTAACAAAAAATGGGATAGTTCACCCAGAAATTAAAATGTTGTCATCATTTACTAACTCTCATAGCCACTAGCCTAAAAGTTGATGTGTAATCAATTCTATGTTGACTCAAGTATAATATTTCTTTCTAAAGCTACTTTATTTTCAGTTTTACAATAATTACTTTAAATTGTCTTTTTGGGGTAATTTCTCAGTCAAATTTGATGTGCAATAAATGTGTGATAAATGCATGCTACATCTACATGTAAATAGATTTTTAAAAAGTGTACCAGTGTATCTTGACAGACCTAATATACAGTATATGCATGAATTACACAAAATCAGTGGTTATTAACGTTTTGCATTAAGGAAAAAAATAATCTAGTGATTAACCAAAAAAGGCTTGAAATTATGTTTAAATGCTGTGTGTATTAAGAGAAAAACATTAGCTCATCATGTCTCTTCAGGATTGCCACATCTGCACAATCAACTTTAACCCTTTTAGAACAAAAAATTCTGATGTACATTTCTCACCCGTTTAAACAAGGACAGACGGCTCCACTGCGTAGAAGGTAACCTAGCAACAGTTCACTGAGAAGTGATGCTGCATGAATGTTTTACAGCAAATCCCAGGACGATGGAGTCTGAGAGGCATCTACTCAAAATCTTGACATCCACGCTGATAATCTATTAAACTGAGATGACTTTTATGCACCTGGGTATATGCTGAAAATCGCCTGAAAGAGACATTTCTCAAAGCCTTTGTTCTCTTGTTGCAGGACTTGTATCGTCTGCATTCTCTGTCAGGGTTAAAACTCATCTGTAGGCATCACTAATGCACACTATCAGTCAAAAGTTTAGAGTAATCTCAGATAATGAAGACCTATTCCAGGCTCTAGTGAATTTGCATCAATCCTCATAGCATCACAAGCTGAAGATGTTCAAAAACAAAAGCACATAAAACAAATCCAAGTGCCATTTATATATTTGCGGCATAATTGGTTACATTGTTTGAAATTAAATATGCAGGACCAAGGATTGCAGAGCAATCTCTTATTTAGGTCACGGTCAAATATTTACTGATTGTTTCACAGTAGTGTGAAGTAATGATTTACAAATACAGTACTCGCATTACTACAATTAAGCAGTTTTTATCAGATATTGTACTAAAAATTGTCTACTTGAGTACATTTTAAGTGATATAACTGTACTTTTACTTTGCAATTGTCCCTCTGGTAGAGGTCATTACATGCTTTCTCGATTGAAAGGACTTTTTTAATTTGAAATGGTGATGAGTGTCCTGTAAAAAGTTAACTTTTACATCTCTAGTATTTCCCTGTTGTTTAGGAATATGTATTTTATCACTGATTTTGTCTAGAGTCAAAATTAAAACTGTTTGTTCTGAAGAAAGAGAATGTGAATTAAAGTATGTAAAGTGTTTTCTAAATGTTTAAATTGCTGTGTACAGTGTTTATTGTAAGGGAGCAGAATCCAAAACTCAGTCCTAACTACTCACTACTAGTGAATACTTTTAAATCGTTTTTTTTACTCTTACCTTTTGGATACATTTACTTTACTCACACTACATTTTTGGAAAGTAATGGTACTTTTACTTGAGTATATTTCTTCAGTACACTTTCCACCCCTGTTGTTTCAAATGTAACATTTTCGGCACAAACCCACTGTAGATTTGCTGAAGCTCACCAGATGTACTTAATAAATTAAATCTAAGAATATTTTGCAAAAATGTTTTAGTGGCTCACAGAAACGAAAAATAAAGAGAAAATTTCTAAAGAAAGTGTCACGGTGGCTGTAATAGAGCGCATGAAGGAGGAGTAAAGAAACAAAATCTTGTCTTTAATAATAAGTCCAAAAAGGAAACACTCAGGAGATTGCAGGAGAATAATTAACATTAATTTAACATTGACAATATGACAAAGAAAATACTCTGTGATAAACACATGCATAGATCAATGAAAAACCATGGAGACAAACTAGCAAAGAGAACAAAACGTAAACGTTAAAGAAAGCACTTGCCCAAATAATAAATAGGGTGTGTGATACTAAAAAAAATATTTCTGCACTTTTGTCAATAACAATAATTATACAATATTTTTCTGAGTGTGTTTATTGTGTTGGTAACTTGGTAGGTTTAGGACTGCTGAGTCTTAAAATTTTTGATATTCCTTATATTACGACAGAAATTACACAAGTGTGTGCGGTGAGGACCACCCTACCACATTACAAACACCTTGGAGAGTAACTCCTTCATAAGGGTTTTGGAGGCCACCATACTCCTAGTAGAGTGGGAACAAACAACCATAGGTGAAGGCTGTCTGACTGACTCATAAGCAAGTGAGCCTCGACCACCCACTTGCTCATTCTCTGCTTAGATGCAGGGGACCCTTTGTTAGGGGGCCCAAAACAGCTGTTCTGATTTACGCCACAGTGCAGCTCTCTGGAAACAGGCATCTAGCGCCCTGACTGGGCAAAGCAGATTATACTTTTCCTGGTCCAAGCTCTGAAAAGGAAGAGGACAAAAGGGCTGCAGCATAGATCTAGCCACATTAGTGGGGACCTTTGGAACATAGCTTGGTCAAGGATGAAGGAACACTTTAACCATGACAGGTGCAAATTCCAAGCTCGAGGGCGCAACCGACAGTGCTTGGAAATCTCCTATCCTTTTAAGAGAAGTGATAGCGAGGAGGAACAAAGCTTTCAAGGTCAGAAACTTGGCCGGAACCACCTCCAATGGCTCCAATGGAAAGGAGCTAGGGAAAGGCCTTGAAGGACAATGGCCATATCCCATGTCGGCAACCTGGGAGGGGCTGCAGGCCTCAGCCTCTCAGCGAGAGTACTCTCAGAGTACTCAGTACTCTCAGCCAGAGTACCATAGAGGAAATGAAATACCAAAGGGTCTTTACCCAAACTCATTCCATCCAAAGGAATGTGGTAAGCACCTATGGCCGCAACATAAACCTTTAAAGTGGATGGGGATAGACCTGGAGTGAACCGCTCCTGCAGGAACTCCAGCACTGTACCAACCGGGCAGTGAACTGGGTCCAACTGACGGTCACTACACCATGACGTGAAAACTCTCCACGTCAAGGCATAAAGTTTCCTCGTGGAGGGAGCTCTGGAGTGTAGAATGGTCTCTACAACCTCAGTTGAGAGACCTGTTCCTATGAGCTGGCCAAACCCACAGGTTCCACAGTTCTGGACGGGGTGAACAATCAAGCCCCCTGCTTGGGAAAGAAGGTCCCTCCTGACGGGTAACTCCAGCAGAGGCCTGGAGGCAACCCTGGGCCCAGCGAACTCTCTCTAGAACCCCTGGGAGAACCAAAGTGGGGTGGAGCCTCCATTCCCCGGGCCTCAGCCCCTGTCTCAACAGGATGTCAGCTCCTATATTCTGGGCCCCAGGCATGTAAGCCGCTCTGAGGGACAGTAGCTTCCCCTGGGACCACAGGAGGATTTGGCATGCCAGTTTGCAGAGTGGATGCGAGGTCAAACCCTCCTGGTGATTTATATAGGCAAACACCGATGTGTTCCTGTTCAGACAAGCACATGGCCTCTGCGGTCTGTGAGGAAGTTCTTTAGGGCAAGAAAGATGGGCAACATTTCCAGGCGGTTGATGTGCCCTGAGATATCGTGGTCCCTCCACAGACCCATCCCCAGCCCGTGAGAGAAGCATCAGTGTCATTAGCGTCTTGCAACGACAAGAAGTTCCCAACACTGGACCCTGGGACCGGAACTAAGGTTTCTTCCACATAACAAGGGCATGTAAGCATCACTGCGTGACCCTGATTATGGTTTGGGATTGCCCCTTGGGGAAAACCCTTTGGTCCTGAGCCACCACTACAGGGGTCTCATGTACAATAGTCCAAAAGGTATCACATTGGACGCTGCTGCCATCTGACCCAACAGTTTCTGAAACTGTTTGACAGTGAGTGACTGGCCTAGCATTTTTCTTTTCACAGCCGAATGGATGAACTCTATGAGTGCCGGTGAAAGGCGTGCCTGCATCGACGTTGAGTCCCAAATCACTCCTGGAAGAGTGATCCTCTGTAGTGGAGAAGGAACACTATTTTTGGTGTTTAGCCGTAAACCCAACTCTTTCTCAACATGACATCATGACTTTTGAGTAAACATATACGCCACTTTCGAGTCAGGTGGCGTGTTATCTCTACGCATTTTGAGCTATCCGCGTGTATGCGTATATGTCTACGCCATTAACGTCCGCGTCATTCCGCGTGTCCGTACACGCAGTCAAATCTCCAGTCATAAATGCCATTAACCCCAGTGACGGTTAGGTTTAGGGACGGGGTTGAGGTAAGTCATATATTTATATAATGTTAAGTCAACGGTGTTCATAAACACGCTGAAAGGTGATTATGCGTCTTGATAGCACTCCAAAAATGGAAATACGAATTGGCGTGTCATACACACGCTACTTCATGAAATCAGCCTGCTCTTTCTTCATGCGTTTAAAGAGCTGATTGTGGTTGTGACAAGAGCAGTTGAAAGACTGAGTATTGACTGGCCAGCAGATAAGCAGGACGATGTTTCAAAAGCAAGCTGGACATCATGGTCACAACCTCAACGCCGGGGCCTACCGTTTTTTCACTATGTCCACACTGAGATGTTGAGATTGTGGAAGAAACCACTTTCGTACGGACTGCATAGTACACAAACATTGAACAATTCCTCTATATTGAATTATAAAGAGCCCGGTTATGGGAAGATACCAAAAGTGGAAGAGAGGCTCGCAAGTTCTCTCTCCTTGTGTAAACACAAGAATTGACTAGAGTGGCCGTGATCAGCTCTGGTAGCCGTGTCGCAGCCGCAACGCGCCGCAGACGTTTGCAGTGTAAATAAGGGGTAAATACGGGGAAAGCAGCGCGTATTATTACTGATATAAAAATATAGGCTTATTGCTATTAAGAACAGGTGTCATGCTGACAATTGTTAACAAATGCGGTGGTCTTCAGAGTTCAGAGAGCACCGAGGATGGAGAGTCCAAGTTTATCCAATGGAAATGGGTTGTCGAGGTTTTGTGGCACACTCTACAACCCGGTTCCTCAGAGATGTCGGATTCAGTGGCCAAGAGTTGCGTCGCACAGTAAAGAACTTATCTGAAGCTGCAGAAAGGAGCAGCAACTGGCTGTGGTTGAGACGGAAAGATTCTAGCTGGCTGTGTACAGGCCGCCACGGTACGGTTTCGTAGAATTCTTGAAGAGTCTGTTTGTATAGGTTGCACTGAAATTACAGTCATTACGTTCCTGTGTATATTGTTTGAATGACGGTGGTTGGCCAGATATTGTGGTTTGCGGTAGGTGGTATGCCATACGGAACCGTTTGCCACTGAAACTGCTTTAACGCACCAGTGGGGCTCGACAGCCATCATCAAACGGGTTGGCGCGTATGGTTGGGTTGCGCGTGATTGTGGTTAGGTCTCTGTAGGGGTCAGTAAGCTGGGCTGAGTTGAGTGGGGGACGGAGGGGGGTGACTCTGGGAGCCCTGTCGAGCCCTCTTGAGGTGTCGTGGGCTAGTCGACGAAACACTGAGGACGGAAGGTGCCCACTTGAAGACCCTAGAGATGTCCCCTACTCAGCTCAATCCAGTCGGTTGTTGTGTTGGTCCACTAGGGAGACCACACTGTAATTGCAGCCATCGTGTGTGCTGACGCGGCAAGTACACTGCAGCCGTTAACGCCGGACAGAAGGGGATAGAAGGGGATTTCACCATATGGAAAGAAGCGTGAAGGGATGGAGAAGCATAGTTTACTGTAAAGCTTAGCTTACCTTGGCAAAAGCCAAGTATAAATCAGCATGAAGTTTTAACATCTACTCTCGTGTAATGGAAATCAATATAGCACACATGCAGTATAGACATCTATGATGTGCATGATTTTTTTTTTTTTTTTACTTTTTTGAGAATTTGCTCATTTACAATACGTCTCTATTAAGAACTTTGCTGTTTGTTATTGCAGGCATTTATCTTTAAGATGGTAGAATAGGTAACAATCTAAATGATTTCGTAAAGTTTTTCTCTTTCGCCGAACGCTTTTCATGGAGATGAGTGCTAATATGTAATAAATATGCAAATAATAGATAATTATAAATACAATTCAGGTATCAATGGGCTCTATGCAAGGCGGTATTTACGGTGAAGGTGTAAGGATGCTCGATAACTCCCGCCGATCAATGAGTCCAATACAATACCGAGAATTTATATGGAATTTTATACTCCATGGTTATACTAAAGAAACATTAGTCACAAAAACAGACAAAACAGACACACCTCATTGTGTTTATGCTTCTTTTTAAAATTATATTAAATAAACATAACTATATATAAAATGACATCTAAACGTATGAAAGTTTCGTTTTTTAAAGACGGGAGGACAGTAACGTTTGAAGACTCATAATCTCGTTTTCCTCGGTTTTCCTCCACTTTAATCTCCCCAACCGGAAACTGAAGAGCATCCTTGCGTCAAATGCGGAACTTATGCGTGCATATATAGCCTATTACCTATAAATATTTATGTATTAAAAAAATGTGAATGCAAAACAGGCATGTGCTTCTCCTGCTCACCATACACACTGCTGAAGTGCTGCCTACGCTCTGCTAACGCGTGCCGCGTGAAACCGGCGTTAACGATGCATGATTTTACTTTTTGTGGGCAAAGCCATAATGCCATAATGCTGTTATTTTCAATGATAATGCGCATTATGTGTAATAGCTTGCTTTCAATTAGTTGATTTCATCAAGGCATAATCCTTATGACTTCCTTCCCTCTGCCTGGATTCAGTAGAATCTCCTTAATAATAGCAGAAACCAAAGCCAAGCGACATCAAGGGAAACAATCCACTGAGTGAACGAGTCAATCAATGCGCAATCTTAGGCTTGGACCATTTCTTCTCTCCTATGAATATGTCGAATTCCACGAATAATGCATAACGTGCTAGAGGGATCTGAAAGCAGGTATCAGTGCTATCCTGGGTCCCTGGTGTGATGCCAACAGCACTTGAGGCTAAAAATAGAACTTGAATTATATTTTTCTTTCCTCAAGGGTGATTAGTTACAGAGCTGAAATAATTCCTGTAATTTGACTAACACCATGTACGACAGGTACCAGAGGTATCGTCCAGTAATTTGTGATTTATATCATCTCCATGCATGCTCCAAAGTTTTTTCAATCTCCCTGAACAAATGAACAAGGCAAGCTATAATTATGATAATAGACACTAAATCTCCAAGGGCACATTTGGCTTGATGGTTGACCATTGTTTGATTCTGACCCCTTCACATGTGTTCATATGTGAAGGGGTCAGAATAATGCTCGTACATAGAGACATAGAGAACTTCATGATTAGCGCACATAGAGCTCTTCATTTGTGGTAAACACGGAAGCTTAGAGATGAAAAATACTTTGAGATTTCTTTCCACACGTCAGGCAAGTAAAGCTGCTGTCGGACAGATTTAATTTGCTCTTTGTATTTGCATTGATTAACATATATAAAAGTCTAAATTAAATCTGTTCATCATATAAACTTTTAGACTTTTCCCTTTAACAACATTTTTATTAACATAAATATCATCAAAGTGGTGGAATGTACGCAGCCCCTCTAGTCCCACTTTGGTACTATCCTCAAGATAGTAACTCGTGGCCACAAGATAGTAACTCGTGGCCACAAGATAGTAACTCGTGGCCACAAGATAGTAACTCGTGGCCTCAAGATAGTAACTCGTGGCCTCAAGATAGTAACTCGTGGCCTCAAGATAGTAACTCGTGGCCACAAGATAGTAACTCGTGGCCACAAGATAGTAACTCGTGGCCACAAGATAGTAACTCGTGGCCACAAGATAGTAACTCGTGGCCACAAGATAGTAACTCGTGGCCACAAGATAGTAACTCGTGGCCACAAGATAGTAACTCGTGGCCACAAGATAGTAACTCGTGGCCACAAGATAGTAACTCGTGGCCACAAGATAGTAACTCATGGCCAGGAGTTAGTAACTCATGGCCAGGAGTTAGTAACTCATGGCCAGGAGTTAGTATCTCGTGGCCAGGAGTTAGTATCTCGTGGCCAGGAGTTAGTATCTCGTGGCCACGAGTTACTATCTTGAGGCCACGAGTTACTATCTTGTGGCCACGAGTTACTATCTTGAGGCCACGAGTTACTATCTTGTGGCCACGAGTTACTATCTTGTGGCCACGAGTTACTATCTTGTGGCCACGAGTTACTATCTTGTGGCCACGAGTTACTATCTTGTGGCCACGAGTTACTATCTTGAGGCCACGAGTTACTATCTTGAGGCCACGAGTTACTATCTTGAGGCCACGAGTTACTATCTTGTGGCCACGAGTTACTATCTTGTGGCCACGAGTTACTATCTTGTGGCCACGAGTTACTATCTTGAGGCCACGAGTTAGTATCTTGTGGCCACGAGTTACTATCTTGAGGCCACGAGTTACTATCTTGTGGCCACGAGTTACTATCTTGTGGCCACGAGTTACTATCTTGTGGCCACGAGTTACTATCTTGTGGCCACGAGTTACTATCTTGTGGCCACGAGTTACTATCTTGAGGCCACGAGTTACTATCTTGAGGCCACGAGTTACTATCTTGTGGCCACGAGTTACTATCTTGAGGCCACGAGTTACTATCTTGTGGCCACGAGTTACTATCTTGTGGCCACGAGTTAGTATCTTGTGGCCACGAGTTACTATCTTGTGGCCACGAGTTACTATCTTGTGGCCACGAGTTACTATCTTGAGGCCACGAGTTACTATCTTGTGGCCACGAGTTAGTATCTTGAGGCCACGAGTTACTATCTTGAGGCCACGAGTTACTATCTTGTGGCCACGAGTTACTATCTTGTGGCCACGAGTTACTATCTTGAGGCCACGAGTTACTATCTTGAGGCCACGAGTTACTATCTTGAGGCCACGAGTTACTATCTTGTGGCCACGAGTTACTATCTTGTGGCCACGAGTTACTATCTTGAGGCCACGAGTTACTATCTTGAGGCCACGAGTTACTATCTTGAGGCCACGAGTTACTATCTTGTGGCCACGAGTTACTATCTTGTGGCCACGAGTTACTATCTTGTGGCCACGAGTTACTATCTTGAGGCCACGAGATACTATCTTGAGGCCACGAGTTACTATCTTGAGGCCACGAGTTACTATCTTGAGGCCACGAGTTACTATCTTGTGGCCACGAGTTACTATCTTGTGGCCACGAGTTACTATCTTGTGGCCACGAGTTACTATCTTGAGGCCACGAGTTACTATCTTGAGGCCACGAGTTACTATCTTGAGGCCACGAGTTACTATCTTGAGGCCACGAGTTACTATCTTGAGGCCACGAGTTACTATCTTGTGGCCACGAGTTACTATCTTGAGGCCACGAGTTAGTATCTTGTGGCCACGAGTTACTATCTTGAGGCCACGAGTTACTATCTTGTGGCCACGAGTTACTATCTTGTGGCCACGAGTTACTATCTTGTGGCCACGAGTTACTATCTTGTGGCCACGAGTTACTATCTTGAGGCCACGAGTTACTATCTTGAGGCCACGAGTTACTATCTTGTGGCCACGAGTTACTATCTTGAGGCCACGAGTTACTATCTTGTGGCCACGAGTTACTATCTTGTGGCCACGAGTTAGTATCTTGTGGCCACGAGTTGCTATCTTGTGGCCACGAGTTACTATCTTGTGGCCACGAGTTACTATCTTGAGGCCACGAGTTACTATCTTGTGGCCACGAGTTAGTATCTTGAGGCCACGAGTTACTATCTTGAGGCCACGAGTTACTATCTTGTGGCCACGAGTTACTATCTTGTGGCCACGAGTTACTATCTTGAGGCCACGAGTTACTATCTTGAGGCCACGAGTTACTATCTTGAGGCCACGAGTTACTATCTTGTGGCCACGAGTTACTATCTTGTGGCCACGAGTTACTATCTTGTGGCCACGAGTTACTATCTTGAGGCCACGAGATACTATCTTGAGGCCACGAGTTACTATCTTGAGGCCACGAGTTACTATCTTGAGGCCACGAGTTACTATCTTGTGGCCACGAGTTACTATCTTGTGGCCACGAGTTACTATCTTGTGGCCACGAGTTACTATCTTGTGGCCACGAGTTACTATCTTGAGGCCACGAGTTACTATCTTGAGGCCACGAGTTACTATCTTGAGGCCACAAGATAGTTATAATTAATTTTTTTGACCAAAGTGGGACTAGAGGGGCTCCGTAGGAATGGTCTTTCAGTGGCGGAAAAGAAATCACTCAGGATTCATTAAGAATATCTTTATTTACAGTATGTTTTGACAATGAACTGAAGTCTAATGGTTTTGAGAGAAATTATGGTGAGTAACTGATGACAGAATTTTCATTTTTGGATGAACTAACCCAAAAAAAGAGAACGAAAATGTGGTTATTTTCTTTGTATTACACAAAATGACATTCTTTTTTGAATTTTTATTTTATTGACATCGTTATATTATATTTTAAGACATTAAATTATAACCGCATTCAGAAATCCATTTTCACACCAACCAAATGAAGCAAACTGACATCAAATGGAAGCAAAAAACAAGTGTAAAAGTGCCCGTTATATGATTTAAATTGTCCTTTTTTTGTGTGTGTAAAATTGTTATGTATTTACCAGTCTCTTAAAGTCCCCCTGTGGTGAAAATGAAGTTTTTAATGTGGTTTAACACAAGCCATGTGTAAATTCATAAGTCAACACCATTGCTGTGCATTTTCTTCTTAAAACTGCAGTGAACCAATGACTCAAAAACGCGGTTGTTTCTGACGTCAGAAACTACCTTGTAACCAATCAGATCAATGTGTGATCATCAACGAATGGGTGGAGTGAGTAGAGGCAGGGCTAATTTGCATATCTATATAATACTTAATACTATATAATCTATATAATACATACTTAATGAGGCAAGGGTGTAGAGTTACATTCAATTTTTTTTCAAAGAAAAATGTTTAAATATGTCATTTTGATGGGTTTTAAGAGATGAAATTATTGACTACAGGGGGACTTTAAACAAAATTCAACAGAAGCAGACTCACTCTGACAGCAGTGGGAAAATATATAATAAATGACGATTCAGGTAAATATTAGAAAGCAACCACTTTAACAACATTTCCAACTAATTTCTGAGCTTGCGTCTCTGAAACGAGCTCTCGTGGACTAAAGCTGCTGTTCTTGTTGGAGAATGTAGGTCAGAAACAAAATGGTTGTACTCTCATTCTCTTTGAGGCTTTGAGGAATTACAGTGTAGGCTCAACACCAAAGAGATACATAGTCTCTCAAAGCCCCCTCTTCTCCCTATACCTCCCCCTCATATTAATGTTTTTTTTTACTTTCTCCATCCCATCTTTTGTTCTCCTCCACCCAAAGTCACTGTATCCCTTCTAATTCAGTTGCTATTTTTTTTCCTAAGCACATCAGCTTCCATTGGCAGCTGTCAAAGTGAAGGTCAGCCGGCTGTCTGTTTTGAGTGATTGTGAAGTCCTTTTGAGTGGAGATTCATATGGATATGAGTGAGATGCTTGTTTTAAGACATCATTTGTTTAATAGACATTTCATCTCAGAAACTGCAGAGCAAGCATGTTCCTTTCCTTTCCTATCCAATGCTTGTATTTTGGTTCATACATTTATGTTGCATAATTGATTTTTTTTTTGTTTTGTTTTGTTTCAACCACCCCACAGTGCAAGTAAAAAATGAAATCATACACCATTTATTGGCACAAACGTGAGCCCAACTGCCGTGGCATCCTTGATGTTACATCCCGGTGCGTCCAGCATTTGTGTAATAATTAAAAGCCCATTACTGGGTGAGAATGATTTGCATTTGACTGCATTAAATGTCCTTTTAAAGGTGATTTATTCTGTCTTTCTTCTTTTTAAATGAGCCCGGCCTGTCTCAGTGGTTGTCTGTTGTTGGTTTGTGCATCATGGCACAATGAGCTCAGGTAATCTCATTTCCTCAGTAAATCATCTCTTGTACACTCTACATCAGACACACGACAGTATATATTTGTCCTATAAATATTCAACACTGGACCTCTATCACTTGGACTGCTAGTGTTTGCATCTGATTTAGCTTCAAGTGTCATACTTTATGTTGGGAGTCATATTTTATACATAGACTGCATAGACCCAACATTTAAACAGTTAACAGATCCACTGAATTAACATTTGATTTCTTGGCAAAATGATTGACTGTTTGTTTATATTGTTTATTTATTTGTTTATGATGGACATAATTCATGCTCTATGGCCATTTCTTCAACTACACTTGTGTAATGGGTTTATTTTTGTTAAAACGGATTAAAACAAATCTTATTTCCAGACAGCAACATACATGTAGTGTCGGTCCAGATCCGGCCCACATCTGGTACATGTGGATTCAATGCGTACCAGATGTGGGCCGGATCTAGGCTGACACTGTTGCTTTTTGCTATATAAAGGTCACATTAAATAAAATATTCATGCCTTTATTCGCTACTTTTCATCTGAATTTAATGTAGTTTATTGTTTTATCTTGTCAATGGCCCAGACTTTTATTCTTAAAATGTGAAAAGAGTGGAATAAACAAAGCATTTAAATATTTGTAGGACTAAAATGGTTACTCAGTTGTTGTTTTGTGCACCTCACACAACAACTGTGTTGCTAATAATTTTTTTTTCAAAAGTTTCTATACTTGGTTACTTAGTGAAAAGCATGCTTGTAATGAAATGCGGGACATATGAAAATGAATATAAGAAATTTCATTTTTGAGAAACTTTTTTGGGGTCCATTATTTCTCATTAAAGTGTGAAAATGTATATTTTCATTATTGTACTTAGGATAGTTAAAACTGTATAGCCATGAAATTAGCCTTATTCTGGTTCAGAATACGCCTTATTCACGGCAGCGCCATCTTTGATTTTTAATGAGAATGAAAGCGAGGCTGTGAGGGATAGACCTTGCATCTCTTCAATGGGCTGTACTGTTATTTAATGTGTTTTCGGATTGTTCTGCTCATGAAACACTGGAAAAATATCTTTCCAAGAAATGTCAGTTGACAAAAAACTCCCGACAATGTAAGTTGTGGAAAATTGTAAGTAATCTAGCCGCTTTATTCAGCTTTTTACAGCGGATGCCATTGGAAACACGGTAAGTCTATCCCTCACAGCCTCACTTTCATACCTGTCATGGCGCTGCTCTGAATAAGGTCTATAAAGAGTGATTTGAGGTGATGGCATATTTAGAAAGTTCAGCTGGATGTTAAAAGAGGAAAAAAATACAGAATTCATTCGGTCAAAAGTTTGAAAAGTGCACTTTTGGCTATATGTAAGAATTTTCATGTATTAATTGCATCTTTTTTATTGCCAATGTGTGAACCGCTTGTAATGAAACTTAATTAGACCTTCTCCAGCTTCATAGGTTGTCTGAATGTCTGACTGATTTTTATGTGAAGGATTCGGGGCGTTTTTGCCGAAAATATCAAAAGGAAGTTCGCATTCGCACGCTCTACCATTCTCCACAGCAACAAAGTGTGCAACACTAGCTGACATTAGCTTAGAGATGGACTCCAGATGGAGTGAACATCAACCATTGATCACAACTGTTCAATGTTTTTAACAATCTAAGGTTTATTTTATGTTTCTTATATTTAAATAGACCTAGTACAAGTGCAAAATATATAGGCCTATCTATAATTTGACAATATTTCTTAATGATATCAGTCAAACATGTGTATGTAATTCCAGAGATATTCTTCTTATTATAAACTCTATTCTTTTCCCAGTTCACCTGCCATTTACTTTCAAGTTTTTTGGGGCGAAGTGAATGAATTTGCATGTTTTAAAGGGGTAGTTCACTTTGAAATAAATTTTTGATGTGTTTTAGCTTACCTCAAGGGCATCCAAGATGTAGGTGTCTTTGTTTCCACAGTATTTTCAATTGTTTTCATATTTTTTAGGTCAAACCGCCGATAGTTTCAACCAACTCTGATTCTGAATTGCAGCGGCGCCCATCAACCGTTATAGGTCAACTAACATAAAGGTGTTTGACAAAATACATTTACATGTTTTTAGGAATCTCAGATATTTCATTATATAGTAAACAAGTTTTGGAATGTTTTGAATAAAAAGGAAAATTAAATAAAACCAATAGTCAACATCACAGTGCTTTTGTGGCGGCATTGAGTCATGTGACAAGCATGATGCGTCGGCAAAAAAATAATACATAAAAATGAGAGGAGACAAACCCCCTTTACACTTTACTCAAACAAGCTAATAAAACTGAAAGCTATTTTTTTTCATTTGCACGTATAATATATCTGAAATTTAAATAAATGATTTTGTACACTCTGTATGAATTTTTTTTCACAGTCAATATCCGATAATCTACTTCCATTATTATTTTATTTTTTTTAAATGTAATGTAATAATTTTTAGTTAATTTCTCAGCTTGATGTGCATGACAATGAAATAGCCTATAACTTAAATACATGAAACAAGAAATAATTATTCATCAACACATAATGACAGATGTGAATTAGTCGTGCCGCTACTCTTTGATTGATCCTTTTCATTTTTTGCAGCTCCTGCATATGACCTTCAAATGTAATTATATAGCAGTCGACTCCCCGACTAAACTATGCCAAAGGCTTAAGATGCACATTTACAAGCTTGGATAAGTTAGCATAAAAGTTATTGAAGGTGAAGTGGGTCATTTCTTTGCCACTAGCAACACCAAAAGGACTGCAAACTTGCACATCAGCTATTATAGCATTGGTGTGGGACAGTTTATGGTGGGACTGTTTGCTTCAATGACCAATGGAAGATTTAAAAGAGTGTTCAGGAACCATTATAATCATTAACAATCATTATGTTTTTTAGCTCTTGCTTGGTCACGCAAGTAAATTTTGCATATTTTTTTGTAACTTATGACAATACATCCCATACATTTTGCTGTAGTTGTATTTTCCATTAGAAATAAATTCTATGTATTGCATTCAAATTGAAATAAATACTAACGTCCATCCATCATGTAAGTGTGAGAAACAGCTGGCTCTGCAGAAAGGAAGGTTTTACTCTCTAGACTGTGTAAGGCCAGTGTTTGTGTGCAAGGGAAACTCAATCGCTGTTCATTTCTAATTAATGGCCCTGGAGGAATGGCTGCAGCAATGATTTCTTAGCCAGACACTTCAGCACAAGGCCTTGCCACTGTGATGGATGTTCCAACCGGTTTCATTTTTCTTTTTTTCTGTGAGTAACTTATTTAGCTGTCTATTTATTTTTGATGTTGTTCAAATCACAGACATGATTGAATCTTTTCTCTGCAGCATAAAGTTTGGATAAGTCAAAACAATGCATTGTTGTCTGACATTAGTAGAACAGCTGTGGTGCAGAACACTCTAGTAGAGTTCATGGCTCTGTTCTAAAACCCTAGTGACTTTAGGCAAGGCAAGGCAAGGCAAGGCAAGTATTCATAATGTATTCAAGATAGTGGACGAAGAGGTAGACATTTCGTCATGCTTATTTTTATTATCATGTCTTGTTTTGTTTAATGGTTTCATTGTCATGTTTAGCTAGTCTTGGCTGAGGTCGCTTTCATCAATTGTTACCATGGTTTTTGATTAGTTACACACTGTTCCCTGTTTCTTTGATTATCATCCTCGGTGTATATAAGCCCTCTGTTTCTTCTGTTCAAGGTTCCACGCTAAAGTTATGTTAGATGTGTAGTGTGATTTTGGTATCTTGGTCTTGGTCTTTTGTATCCAACTACACAGCCATATTGGTTGAGTGAGGGCTTAATTAGGGGAGTTCGTCATCATGGTTTGGAGCAACATACGTACATGTTGCTGAGGTGCATCATCTTTGTCTCTTTTGGTTCCTCCCAGTCCCATGTCTCTGCTAGTCCAGACCAGTTCCTGGTCATCTCAGTTTCTGCTGGTAAAGCTCAGTTCCCCAGTCTTCTTCCATCCTTAGGCTTAGGCAGCCTAGTTCCAAGTCGTCTTTGGAGACGTCGTCTTTAAGGATCCCTCAGCTCCATCTCAAGCCTTTGACTCCACCTTGGCCCACCAACCCAACTCCAACTTGGCTCAAAGCTCCCTTTGGCTCCACCATGGTCTGGCATCCCATGGCCTGCTTGAGTGATGACACTTACATGAGCATTTTTCACATTGTAGCTTTACTGCTTAGTTCAATATGTATAGAGGTAACACACAGTGTTTTCTGCTCATGTGCAATACATGCTGAAAACAACAGCTGGTCAATGTCTCCTCCATGTCAGATTGTCTTTTGTTTCAGTGACGTACAAAACAGGGCCGGTCTTTGCGAGAACGGTTGTGGGCACCCATTTGGGTCCTTTTCCATAATCAAAAGCAAGTATGCTGATTTCACCCTTGTTAAAAATCCTGAAATTTTGATTGCATCAGCTCTCCACCTGCATTCGCTGTTGTGACAATATGACCTGTTTAGTTCCCGTTGGTTTCAGAAGATCCAGTCTTCTCCATAGTAATCGTTTCAGCAATGCTGCAGCTGGGAAACTTTTGACTGCATGAGGTGTGTTCTGGAACACATATTGAAAACATGGATACAATTCTATTGTCTTATAGGAACACACGACATACAGTCTTTGATTTAGGGAGCCCTTTCCCTGAGATGTCTTTAAAGCATTCTTCAGAGTCTGAAGGAATCATTCCTTGAAAAGGACTGGAACTCTTAAGACACCAGCTGGGGGTTGAGAGACCACAATCACCAGAAATATGTAGTACTCCAGTGGCCCTGCAAAGTCTATATGTATTCTTTGCCATGACACCCCTAGAAAATCCCATGGCAGTAAGGGGCTGTTTGTCAAATGTTTCTTACATTCTGGCAATCCGAACAACCCTTTTCTATAATGACACAATAACTCCAAAGTAAGCAACCAGATTGTACTGTCAACTCATTTCATCGAATCAGATAAGGTTTGAATTTGTCTGTCATATCTCTTCTCCTGCCATGAGATATCTAGGCCAGAACTTCTGACAAGACTGGGTCAGTTCTTGTGAATCGTTTCACTTGAAAGTACCAAAAGACTACCAGAAAGACTCTTATATAGAAAGACGTATAAATACCATAACAATTATACATTTATTAACAGCCCGGTGTGGCAAGGGGGTTGTGGTTCAGTGCGGTCTAATGGGAGAGAGAGAGAAAGCAGGTGAGCAGTAAGTAAGTAGGTCAAATGCAAATAACGAACACCTGTGTCTTATTGCAGTAATTGGCATGGAGAGACCGTTTATAAGCCGTCCTTGCAGTCCCCATCAGGAACGCCATTTGCAGAAATCATCCAATCGCTAGCGGGTCTTCACCAGGAGTAACATCAAGCCTTGCTGGGCATGAAGGAGCAACCGCGGCATCGGTTCGAGGTGTTCCTCCGAGCCCAGCAGGAAGACCACAAGCTGTCCCAGAGCTGGATAGACCGGTAGGTTCGGGCCACCCAACGAATCCAGCAACAGCCACTGCCCCACCGGTGCCTCTCAATAAGATGGGTCCCCACTATGACCCAGAGGCATTCACTGACCTCTCCGAAAGGTCTGCAGAGGCCTGGGGCAGCCCGTCCGCGGACTAGTCAATGCGGCTTATACCTCTGCTCTCCAGAGACGCACAGGTGGCCGCACAACAACTGCCAGTCCAGAACCTCCTGGTCTATGAAGACCTGAAGAGCCATTCTGCAGTGGGTCGGCCGGAGCCCAGAACAACATCGTCAGAGGTTCAGATAGCTGGACCTTGGGAAATCTGGCCGACCCTTCATCATGGTGCAACAGCTGCGGGACTCATGCCACAAATGGCTGATGGCTGAGGGAAGCGACATCAAGGGGATCATTGATAAGGTGGTGCTGGAGCAGTTCGTGTCATGGCTCCCGAAGAAGACTGCGCAGTGGGTCCAATGCTACCGCCCAAGGTCGCTGAACCAGGCCATCCAACTGTTGGAGGACCAGATGGTGGCATGCCTAGGGGTCAGTGAAACCCTACCAGCAGCTTCTCTTTCTCTCTCTCTCTCTCCCTCATCCTCTGTTTTTCCCCATTTCTTCCCCCCTAAACCTATGCCACTCCCCAGATCCCCTAGGGGGATTCATGCCCAGAACAACACCCTGATGGAGGAGTGGGGCCACGGCAGAGCCAACCGCTGCAAACAGAGTGTCTCCCTGGGAGGTGGGCTTGAATGCCTGGGCCGGCCTGCTGGCGTTGCAGGGACCCTGGGCATTTTGTTCGATAGGTGTCCAGGGCAGGATGATGGATCCTGGTTGCTGTGGCATTGCAGTGGCCAGGAATGAACGCAACCTTAATTATAAATTTGAAGACAACTGATAGCCAGATTAACGTCTCGGGAATGGCATGATCGTCTGACAATAAGATCTGCCTTAATCAGTGTTGTAGTACTCGAGACTCGGTCTCGTCTCGGACTCGGTCTCGAGACCATATTTTAATGGTCTTGGTCTTGTCATGGACTCGTGTCCATTTGGACTCGGATTTGACTCGTACTCGAACATTTTTTTTTTTTTTAGGACTCGGAATTATTCCCAAGTCCACTCGAGTTCAATTAAAAATATTTTTCATGATTATTAATGTATGTTAATAAAATATTTCTTTAAATTGATTGACACGCCCAGTGATTGGTGATTTTCTAGTGCGCAACTGCGCATGACAAATTGTAATAAAATTACTTTTAACACCACCTACTATGTGGCCTTTTTACCCTAAACTGATCATATTTTTTAAACTCTAAGTAAATTCAGTAAAAAAAAAAAAAAGGATTTCTCTGAGTAAATAAAAGTAAATTAGGTAATCAACCCTCACTGGTCTCGGTCTCGACTCGGACTCGACCGTCTCTGGTCTCGGACTCGACTCTGACTCGACTCTCTATGGACTCGGTCTTGACTCGGACTCGACTCTCTCTGGTCTCGGTGTCGACTCGAGTGAGGTGGTCTCGACTACAACACTGGCCTTAATGATGACAACCATGATTCGTTAGCACAAACAATATAATATGTTTTGCGACCACGTCTAACCCCAAAGAACCCCTATAAAATAATTTCCATGAAACAAAGAAACGAAGCCTAAGCGAGCTTGGGAAATACATCTGGACCTTTAGTTCCAAGTATCCAAAATCTGAGATCAGACATCGCTTAAAACAGGCATGGAGCGGGCCATTGACAGACTAGAGATATACGTCCTGCCCTGAGGAATAATTCTCATAGCGAAATTTAGGTGACTGAGCAGAGAAGCATATTACCCTTAGATACAACCTTTAATATATATATATATATATATATATATATATATATATTAAGTATACAGTATATACTTTTTTTTAAAAATATAATATTTCTGTTTACTGTGTTTAAACAAAATTCAGCGAGCATAAAACTGATAACCATCTCACGTAATCTTGCAGACCCCAACTTATGAACGGCAGTGAATAAGCAGTTAGATAATTTTGGACAATATTTGGGCCGTATTTTAAAGTTCTAAAACATATAAGAGATTAAAGTCTAGGTCACCAGGAAGGCTGTGTGTTACAGCGATTGTACTACGTTTCATATTATTGTAGATTCTCCGATTTCAGCACATTTGTAAATGAGTAAATTATGCATAGCAGACAATGACTTGCTCTCTTTTGACTCTGCTTTTTCTTTTTTCAGATATGATACATTTTTTAAATGCAGAGAACAATCTGTGATATTCATAAATAATGTGCCTCCCTTTTGTTAAAGCATCACATATCAACTGTATCGAAGAGTAGTAATGTGTGAGGACTTTTCATTTCATTTCGCTGAATACCTTCTCACATTTTGTCAGATCATTTCCATTGTTTGGACTTGTTCAACAGTTAATGTAGGAGACAAAGCCTACTGGCAAGGTTTGGCATGAACTTAGTATGTTAACAGATTGGCTTCATCACTGTCACCAGTAAGCTGGTGTGTGGTGGGCGTTCTGGCACAATATGGCTGCCGTCGCATCATCCAAGTGGACGATGCACATTAGTGTTGGTTGAGGAGATTCCTCCCTTCCATGCAAAAGCGCTTTGAGTACCCAGAAAAGCACTAAATGTAAAACAGTCATAGGAATGATCTTACCTGGTTTACGTTCTTTGGAGATGGTGCATCCACGATAGCTTTTAACTTTGATGGAACTTTGTGAAGACCGGCAATGTCAATTAACTGTCCTAGACACTCGATGGTCGACTGGAAAAATTCACATTAGTCTTTCTTCATCGAAAGGCCATACTCTTTTAGCCTCTGAAGTGTTGCAATCAGGTTCCCGAGATGATCCTCATAATCTTTTCCTGTGATTCATCGATATAACACTGTACTCCATTCAATTCACTCTAGATGTGGTCCATGGCACGATGGAACAATGCTGGAGCCGACGTTATGCCGAAAGGAAGCCTCTGAAATCTGTACAGGCCCTTCTGTGTCACAATGGTCAGCAGCTCTTGGGAAACAGGATCAACCTGAATTTGGAGGTAAGCTTGACCTAAGTCTATCTTGCTGAATTTCTGGCTGTCTGCTAATCCAGCAAAATATCTTTAATTAGTGGCAAGGGGTACTGTTCCACAGTTAAAAGGGTGACAGGGACCTTAAATTACCACAAATTCTGACTGATCCATCTGTTTTCAATACAGGAACAACTGACATGGCCCACTCACTAACACTCACTTTCTTCACATTCGTTAAGAATTCTGTTAGCTGATTAACATTCTGTTAGCTGAATAGCAGTTACTTCTACAAGTGTAGCAGATAGAGAAGAGCATTTATCCTCGTCGCCAATGTAACAAAACTGTTTCCATTGAGCGTATTTTCATTTCGCAAATGCGAAATTTGAAGGGTAATGGAAACACGGCTACTGGTAAAAGCATTTTCACATTGCAGTTTTACTGCTTACTTCACTATATTTGCAGGTAATAATGCAATACAACAGGGAACCAGTACAGTGTGTCGTAAGGACAAATACACAACAGTACTGTCGTACTGTAAGTACATGTCTAAATAAATTTATTCATAATTTTATTGTTTTTGAAATATGTTTAAAGTTTACTGTCAAGAATGTACTGAAAAGAACTTTTTAAAAGTGTGCTTGAGTGTTAAGAAGCGGTCATAAAAGTGTACTCTCTTTCAGTAAACTTAAGTGCCCTTTTATTTCATTAATATTATATGATCTGCAAGTGCAGTTTCTTAAAAATATACTTTTAAGATTTGAAGTAGACTACAAGTGTTTTTCAACAGTATGCACATGATGCAAACCAAATCCTAACCTTAATCCTAGTTAGTACATAGTACTCAATTGTATAATTACACTTTAAAATAAAGTGTAACCCAATATTCCAAATAAATTCAATGGACGTTATAGGCTATATACTGTAAAAATTGTGTTTGTATGGTATGTATCCTGTCATTTTTAGTACAGATATGTGGTGCAGAACGTCCTGCAAGCAGTGCTGTTGAGAAGGTCCATAAATTCGACCATCTTCATTGATATGCACCTCACATAAACTGAGAAGAACATGAATTATTTTCTCCAATAATACCCTCAGGTGAAATCTGTGTTTTTCCAATGTTCAGGTGCTCATTTGAATAATACATTCATTGTAGCATTGGACAGTCTGATAAGGCCACAAGTCATTTCAATCTGCCAATTATGAGACTGAAAATCTGCTTCTACCCCCAAGTCATGGCTTACAACAGGTATTATGTTGCAACCTAATTATTTGGGTTGAGGTGGAAGAGAGATTAACTAAAAACCACAAATGCAGTAAACACATACAAAGCCCTCTAACATTATTAAAGCTCTTGAGATCACATCTCAGCAAATGATCGTAAACATGGAACAAATGCATTAGGCTAATTGCACTCTCACGCCCAGATGCCATTTAACCCTTTTAGCAGAATAGCAACAGTATCAGTACAAATGCTGTTGATTGAACAACCGTGATTGTCAGTAACAACGTTTGACGTTTCACTACGATTACTGGATTATTATAACATTTTACTTTTAAAAGGTAGCCTAAAAAACAGGAATGAAATGAATGTGCAGACAAAATGTGCAAAAACATCCATCTGTACCCTTTAACATCAGTCTACAATTGTTCCAAATCTACCTCTGAAAGTCTCTTATGCTCACCAAGGCTGCATTTATGTGATGGAAAAATACAGTAAAAACACTAGACCGGTGAAATAGCACAATTTGGAAAAACTCTTTTCTATTTTAAAGGGGTGATGAACTGAGAAATCTAATTTTCCTTGAGCTTTTGACATCTAAGAGGTCATCATATTATAAGAATATCCTGTAAGTTTCAGAACTGAAAACATCCTTGTTAGTCCAATAAAAGCTTTTATTGACGCCAGACTTAAAACATTGTCCGTCTATTCGCTTCATTTCACTGAGGATTGTTTTGTAAAGAAGACTGGATTTGCAGACAGATTGAGAGTAAAAAATGGTGCTGTGCCGTCTATATTGGATCCAACAGGAATTGTGCAACACACGGACTCTGGGTCAAACATGTATGGGCGAATCATTCAGGTTGCCATTTTACAACATTGGACGTTTTCAAAACAATTTCCCCGATGTGCACTGACGAGTGAGTTGAAACTCATTATAATATGCAAAACTGTTATCCACTCACAGCAGCGGGCGTTTACTTCCAAGTCTTCAGTGCGAGACGCCCGTAAAAACCGAGCGTTTTTCAGCTAAGCTCAAAACTAGGGTAGAAAGTAGCCTATTACTTATTCATTTTGATGTTTTTGAATGCAAAAACCAAGCGAACGTCATAAGTTGACCTAAGACAACAATATAATGAAATTTAAAAAGCCAGTTTAATATATTTTCAAATGTTATTTATTCCTGTGATTCAAAGCTGAATTTTCATCATTGTAGTCTTCAATCACATGATCCTTCTGAAATCATTCTAATATGCTGTAATGTTTCTTTTTTTATCAAAGTTTGAGGTAAGTAAGAAAAAAAAAATCATACTTTTATTCAGCAAGGACAAAATAAATTAATACAAATTGATAGTTTATTTGTATCGGGACATTAATAATGTTACAAAAGAATTACAAATAAATTGTATGTCTGTTTCAATAAACGCTTTCACCCTGTCAAAGTTTGTGATAGACAATGCAGACGAAGATGAAGAATACGGTTCAAACATACAGTAGTCTTTAATGATAATCCACAGGTATATACAAAATAAGGCAGAAAATTACCACTTAACATTAGTACTCATTTATGGATAGACGACACCGGACATTAAACCGACAGAGACCTGAACATACAGGTGATGATGATGGCGATTGATAACATAATTAAGTATCCATGACCACAAATGAATGATTAAGGCAGACTATGACGAAACACGGAGTCCAAACTAACATGATTGTGACACACTGTAACTTATGAGCAATTTAATGCTTCCTTGGTGAAAATAATAACGCACGTAATCAATTATTTGAACCAGATTATAAATCAGAATTGAATCCAGAAGACGCTGAACTGACCCACATAGTCATAATATGACATTTATTTGAGTTATAAGCCTGTGTTATGCTTTCCTCCTCCGCTGGTGGAAAACGGCGGATGTGAACTTCCCAATGAATGACTCATCATCTGATCGCAGTAACAGATGCTGCTGAAACTCAGCCCTTCAAATGAATCCTAAAAAAACCCTACAAGGACCATGCAAAGACCACATTGATTTAGTGACTGTCTTATATCCCCATTTTAGGATTAATGAAATTACAAACACTGTCATTGAATTGTTACATAAACCCACCAATGCACATTAACTCTCTCTCTCTCTCATCCTGTGTTTCTGTCCAAGCGTAATAATTAATGCTAGACTTTATTAACCCTATAAAGCCTAAAAAATCCCAAACTTTGCATAAAAACCTGTTGAACACAATCTATTACATGCCTTCTGCCGTCTGATTAATAGTTTATAATTTTTTTAACAAGTAAAATACCTTAAGTGTAATTCTAAAATTGTCCTGTCAGTTCATTTAAGCACGTCTTGTAAAATCTTTGTATGATTTTAATGAAATTTTATATTGTTAGTAATATTTCAAGATGTTTATTTGTTCATCGTTTGTTGTTTAGATTTGTTTATTTAGTCATTATTGTATTGTATTGCATTGGATGGGCATCCTGTTCAGACAACACGAATGTTCCCTTAATTAGGAAGCAGTGTTGAACAAGTTGCCTTTACTTTTGTTTATGCAAAATATATACAATTTGAGATCCTAACCTCAGGCTACTGTATATCTCTGGCAAATTGTGGAGATATCTCTTCTTTTATTAAATTTGCCCAGGTGATTAGTTATTCGGCCAGTCCATGGGAACTGTAGAATGAAAACTTCATGATAGAGAAGAGGCAGGTCTAGCTGTCTACCTTAAGAAAACTAGTTTACCAAAAATTGAAAATCTTCTTCTTGTTATTATTATTATAATTACTGCTCATATTCATGTTTGGCTGCCATGGATGTGCAGGGAGTTCTCGTCCAGAACTGAACCATAGGGAATGAGGGAATCCAGGGCATGAAGTTCAATATTAATGTACAATGTACAAATGTCCAATATTAAATAAGATGCACTTCTGGATAAAGACTTGGAAAATTAGACACAAATCTAAGTTTCTCTCGGTTTGTCTGTCTGTGAACCTTCATTTTTTTTAACACTGCATCATAAACATAAAATATATTAACATTACAAAAAAAGACATTATGAGATCAAATGGCCCAAATCAGACAAACACACCGGAACCATGTTTGAATGAAAAGACCACATTTAATTAGCATGAGCTTGCTGGCAAGAGGTGTTTCCCAAAGTATGGGAGAAAATTACAGAGGCATTTACAGCTTTATAGATAGACATAATATAAACTGAAAGCCTTAGGACTTTATTACAGAGTGGTCAATAGTGAATGTTACAGCCCCACAAGAATGACTTCACCCATACATTCAGAAAAAGTCCACACGCAGGCTTGAGCAACCCATCTATATGGCTTCATGTTCATTTTGTTTCTGTAATATCAAAAGAGTGTTGAAAATGCCCCTTCGTGTTTCACAAACCTTAAGATTTCGAACCTCTTAAAAAGTCTTGAAAACACTGTGGCACTTCAAATAGATGCTTTACATAATCCAAAAAAACATTCAAGAAAAGTCATCTGATTGTTCAGATTCTAATTCAGATCTTGTTCGGATCTTTTGACAGGTTAGATCTGTATACCAAATACTGTTTGTGACAACCCAACATTAAAGTCAAGATGAAATACTGTTCACAGCCCATTTAACTTCAATAATCTGATTTCTGAGGAAAAAAAAAGAGAAAAAAATGGGTGGGGTTGCACCAGCTGTTTTAGAAGATCTTGGACCATAAAGTCTACACTAGAGGCTGAGTGACGTCGTAAGACATTGTGTCGATGTAGTGACTCTAGGGGTAGCCCTTTGCAGCCCCAAAACCTCTGAAATTCTAGAAAAGGACTGATAATTGGTAAATGAATTTGCATGCAATACATTCTTAATACAGGTATAAAAGGAGATGGCTTGCTCCACTCATTCAGGTTCGTGCTGAGGAGCCGAGACCATTTCAGGCAGTTCAGTGTTGTGGCAGGAGGGTCACAATATCTCGTTCCCTCCATCAGGGAAAAAAGATTACAATAGTAACCAAGACGTACCCTATCAGTCACTTACACAACATGGTGTCAATGTATTGACACTAGTGGTCCCAATGCTAAATTCCACAACCAGCTGAACTCTGTCACAAGGTTTGACAGTGCAGATGTCAGAAGACAACTGCGTGCCTAAGAACAAGTGAACTCAGGCCACATCCTAACCTTTTCAATGCCCCCAAGTAAGTTACTGTAGTTCTTCGTACCACAAGGGCCAGTAAGGACCATACTTATAATGGGAATAGGTTGCTTCAGCCAATTTTTGTGTTTTTTTTGTTTGTTTGTGTTTTTTTTGCAAAAACTTACAGCTGAGCAGGCCAGACGTGGAAAATACATCACATTGACTTACCAACCAGGAGGTGCCACAAATAGAGAAACTCTGTGTGAAGGGGGCCTGAGAAGGGAGAAACTCACAACCACAGCGACTAGAGGCAGAGCGAGGCTCTCATTAGTGGAAGACACTGGGTTTACAGACAGGGAAACAGAGGAAATACTTCATATGGGATTACAAATAGCTAATCAGCACATATGGAGCACTAAGCCCAAGTGTATACGGCCTCTCCTGAAAAGGGGCATAGCATGAGTATTGGGCTTGGTAGCACAATTCTCTCCTAGCGCAACTTCGCAAGAAGTCAGAGAAAAGTCAGTTGGCTTTAATCTATTATGGTCTATTACTGCATCGATTTATTTCAACAATCCTAGGGGAAAGGCACTGAGTGCAAGTGATATACCCAACCATTTACCCGTTCGAACCCAGTAACCCTTGAAGTTAAAACCGGATCCACTCTGAGATTATAAAATCTTGCAAAAGTATTGGGTGTAACTCACCCCACCGCTCTAGAGATGCCTGTCACAGGGAGGTGCCATTCACTAGTGCCAAGGAGGGAGCAACTCCACTAGTGGAGTGTGCCCGTATTCCCAGGGGCACAGCACGCCCTAAGAGAATGGCATCCCCATTCCAGTGGGCGATCCTCTACTTGGAGACAGCCTTCCCCTTCTGCTGTCCCCCGAAACAGACAAAGAGCTGTTCAGATCGTCTAAAGGTCTCAGTGCACTCCAAATAAATGCACAGGGTATGAACTGGACACTGCAGAGATAAGACTGTGTCTATCTCAAACCTGAGGAAAGGCTTGCAATTTCACTACCTGATAGAATGAAGTATCTCACCTTCCTGCAGGAGGACCTCCATTGAGGGGTATGGCCTCGGCGAAAGTGCGCGGGACCTCGGAGGCCTGTAGGTTGCTGAGGCAGGGTGTGTCTGATTGCCTCCATCTGCTTCTTCACTGCTGTTAACTGTTGTAAGAAGACCTCAATAGTGTTGCCAAAGAGGCCACCTTGGGAGATGGGAGCGTCGAGAAAGCACACTTTCCCTGCATCTTGCATCTCGGTAAGGTTAAGCCATACGTGGTGCTCCAAGGTAGACATCTGGGTCAGAAGCCTGTGTCATGACTTCTGTCGCTGAGCACAGCTCCTTCATTAGCCTTGGGTCAGACCTGCCCTGGTGCAGTTCTTTCAATGCCTTAACCTGATAGACCTGCAGGATGGCTATGGCATGCAGGGATCTCCTGGTGCACTTTCCAGAAGAAAGGCACTGGGACGGAGTGCAACTGTGCATCAGGCTTCGAGCTCAGAAACCAATCATCCAACCACGAAAGCACCAGACAGGGTGGCCTGGCCAAGCATAGCACTCAGCCTCACGCTGCGCTATCACACGAGATAGTGGGGGCCTAGGTGAGTCATCCACTACCCTTCAATGCTGCAATCAATAGTTCATCATTTTCGAGAGCCCCGAATGAGAAATTAAATTCACCCAAAGGTGAACCGCCTAACTCATCCGTGAACTCCCCTGAAAGAGCGCGCAGAGGAATGGGAGGCCTATGGGGATTCACCCAGCGGAGACACTTCCATTTGAAGTGCTCAGATTGCCCTTGGTGCTTGGCGACTCAGTCTTGTGTGCATCCGCTGCAATTCAATCAATCTGCTGTTTTATTCTGACTGTTACTCCTGGTTGAAGGCTTCCATAAATATTTAGTTTATACGTAGAGTTTCAACACATTTTAATGGTGCAACAAATTATATTTAGTAGTGTGTAAGTTGTACTTTCTTTTACTTTCTAAAATTATTTTGCAACTAGGCTAAGTTGTAACTTGGGCACAGCTGGTGCAACCGGTTTGATTTTATCTAGTGGGAATTTTTTGGATAGGCCATCCATTATTCAATGCTATCTGATGACAAATAGGAAAGTTGTTTCAGTTGCAGAGTAAAAGTTTCAATTTTGATGAATGATTTCTTTGAATCAATGTGCACAATATGAGCGGGAACATGCATTAAGTAAATCAGTTCTTTACTTAAGTAAATGAATTTCAAATTGACTTTAAATTGGTCAAAATCTCATGTGTGTAGCATCAGATTTGCACTTGCACAAATGTTGAGCACAAAAAAACAATAATACTAATAATTTTGTGGTGGTGGCATATTCACAAAAAAAAATGCAGAGAGGTGATCAGGACATTTGCACAAACAATTATGTTCCCAATGAAATGGGAACGCGACACTTAAAAGTGCAGGAGTGGAACACATTGCTGGTGAGTCCCATATTGTGACCTTTGGGCATTTTCTCAAAAAGCTGATCCCAAAGTAAACCAGTCTTTATCTGAAAGCTGAAAAGAACGAGTGGTTTGGGCATGAAAAGGCTACAAGTGATTGTTTTTGGAGAGGTATGCGATAAGGGCCACGGCCACACCCACGTAGATGCCTGTCCCGATGGTGATGGACAGTACGGCGAGGAAGAGCGCACGTCTGGAGCTGGAGCTGGCATGGTGAAAGTCCCCTTTAGTCACCGCTTTGTTAGTCTGCATGAGGGAGGTAGAACAAAGACAAAAATAGCACATGTTGACATGTTTTGGAAAGGATTGCAGTGTGAATGAGCTATGATCGCATAAGAGAGATGCAGAGAGAAAGAAAACAGAGAAATTATTAATTGGCCCTTTTCCAACAGCTGACTGACAGATCTGGTAAAGAGCATAAATAATAAGTGCTGCATGACTCAGAGCTCTCCTGCGGGGGCTTGCAGCCTTTGAAGTCCAGGAAACGTTGCCAAGATTAAGGACAGATATTTCTGATGAATTCATTTACATCTCAACAACCCGCTACAACGTTGTTATGCTTCCTTGCTCACTTAAAGATGCTCCTACCTGACCGCTCAGAGATATTTCACCATTTATTACCTAGACTCATTGCATAATGGTTGTAATTGCATTTGGAGAAAAGTTGTAGGCTTGTGTCTTTCATTTTTGCCAACATCCATCACACAATTCAACCCACAATAATCTGATGATGCTAATCGGGTTGTATTGAAATTGCCCTCACATTTAGCAGCCGATCATAATTCAGCTACATCTGACCAACTGCATCATGAGGTAGGAACAAAACAAAATTAGTCATGCTCAAATGTGTATTTCTTTTTTGCCTGGATGATATAAAGCTAATTTGTGTCAGCCTAGCAAACATGAGAGCATGTTTAAGAAATAGAGATGAAACGATATGACAATTTCATATCACGATTATAGTGACCAAAATGATCATGGTTAATAATGTAAAATATATAGAAAACCAACAAAACAATTAAAAACTGACCTAATTGCATTTGCATTTGCAGGAGTTTCCCTTTCAGATGCAAAATTTCTGAGAGGAGAGTATTAAAATAAATCCCGCAAACTGATTTACTATGTGCACTAGTCAATTTAATGGTATTTGCGCCATTATTTACTGCCCAAAAAAGGCATGTCTTAAAACAGATGCTAATTTGCGCTGTCCTTGGTAGATTGTGTTGCTCATTATGGGAATGATCCGGCTAACCTGTGTTCTTTAATTTGCATGTCGTCAGCAGATCATGCGCAGAACAATTTTTTGGAATTGCGCTTTCATGCTAATTTGCCCTGTTTAGTAAATCTGGCCCACAATATTATCTACTAACATGTACTACATGTTAATCCAATAAAATTAAGTTTTATAAAATGATAAACCTCATTTCAGTTGATTTTTAAGAATCTAAATGATAAATGATTATAAGTATTTTATCTGCTCTGTGAATAATTCTAAATACCAAAAGCAAACTGAGCATAAACATTTGGTCCAATTTTCACTGTCGATTTTCATTAAACATCACCTTTCCATGCCACGCTACCATTAAAAAAATGCACAAGCAACATAAATTATGAAAGTACATATTCAGTTATTCATGTCAACTATAAGCCAAGGCCATGTTGAGTTGATACAATAAAAGGAGAAGATAAACTGACAGAGAAGATTATGTGAAAGAGCAAAGAGGTAGTCGACTGATCTGATAAAATGTTGTACTAGGAGCTATTTAGAAAGAATTCACAGGCATAATTGACCCATGAGAGTTTCTTCCATCTGGAAGATCCACTAGCTTCCAGTGAAAGTGGTCATTGACAGGGCAGCTGTAAAATGTATGCGTTCTGCCTGCTTCTGGGGCTCTTGAGATTACTGCAAGATGCCAGCGCTTCCGACAGCATGACAACATGCGGCAGACAGGTTACTGCATACTGACTGCTGTCCTTTACAAAGCTTTTCTACAAACTCTTGTAATATGGCAAAACATGAAGGTGATTTAATTTTGAGAGTGGATGATTCTTGCTGTGTTCTTAATTTAATCATTTTTAGATTTGTAATACATTTAAGCCTCTTATAATAACACCTGGCAACTAGTTATGCCATGTTGTAATACTTCAGATAAGTATTACATTTTGTTACACGCTGGTCCCATACCATCTGTGCTACAATTTTGATGTGCTATTAGTTTTCTAAGCAATAAAGATATGATTTCTGCCTGAAGAATGACAAAAAGGCAAGAACAAATCTTGTAGTCTTACACTGAAGGATGAAGCCCTATTTAGAGACCTGAATCTCAATGAGACTTTGGTGTGAGCTCTCTTGAGTCTTCAGGCCTGAAAGCAACAGCTAGTAACCACCAAAACACCCTAGACACTCCATAGCAACAAGTTTAAACTACATAACAAGCATTTCTGCAACTTATTTGTGCTTATTATGCTTTTGAACATCCCTTGAAGAAAAAATATTTCCCTGTAGTTAAAGGGTTAGTTCACCCAAAAATGAAAATTCTGCCAGTATTTACTCACCCTCATGTTGTTCCAACCCCGTAAGACCTTTGTTTATCTTCGGAACACAAATTAAGATATTTAAGATATTAAGATCGCTCCTGCATACTAGTCCATAGGCTTCTTGAGGGAATGACTCTTGCTGGCATCAAAAAGTCATTAAAGACATCGTTAAAATAGTCCAAGTGACTACAGGGGCTCAATTTTAATTTTATCAAATGACGAGAATACTTTTTGTGCGCAAAAACAAACAGAAATAACGACTTTATGTCAACTATTCACTTCCTTCTCCATGGGCCTGTAGTCAGTTAACGTAGTGTGATTGTGAAAAGGGACGTCACATGTAGGCTCACTATTGGCCGACGCTGGTCGTGTGTGTGATGCGTGTGATGCACAATAACAGAAGCTTACGCTATTAAACTAGTAACCTGACTCGCGCAGAGGGAGAAATAAACGAATAGTTTAAATAAAGTCGTTATTTTTGTTGTTTTTTTTGCGCACAAAAGTGTTCTCGTCGTTTGATAAACTTAAGATTGAGCCCCTGTAGTCACTTGGACTATTTTAACGATGTCTTTAATGGCTTTTCGAGGCCAGCAAGTCATTCCCTCAAGAAGCCTATGGACTAGTATGCAGGAGCGATCTTAATATCTTAAATATCTTCATTTGTGTTCCGAAGATGAACGAAGGTCTTACGGGGTTGGAACAACATGAGGGTGAGTAAATACTGACAGAATTTTCATTTTTGGGTGAACTAACCCTTTAAATTATTAAATATTTACAAAAGGTCACTTGAATACACATCATAAAAATGAATTCCTGTAATTAACCGTAATAGTCTATTTTTTATTTTAATTTTAATTTACATTTAAATAAAAAACTGTCACGGTTTGCGGGTTTGCATGTTCATTCTGTGTGTTACGGCCCTGATCTGATTGCCATGAGTGTCAGCTTTGCTGACGAGCAATCAGATCAGTCGCAGGTGCACCTCGTTTAGAGTCCTATATGTAGTGCTGTGTTTGTCATGTTTAGAGTCAGATCGATGTTTCTCTGGTCCTGTTCTGGTCTCATGTTTGTCTGCAGTTACGTTCATCTCTCCTGTTCTCACGGATAATCCTGCGTCTCTCTGCCAATCTGGTTGGGCTTTGCCTTCAGAGGATTCCCTGGTTCTCTTCAGTCTTCCGGTTTTCCAGGACCACTGCAGTCACCCTGCGCTGCCAAGGATCTACTACAGACTTCACCAGACTTCCTGTTTCGCCGTTCTCACTGTTCACTAATAAATCTACTTCACTTGCCTTTGGATCCTGTGATTCATACCCTAACATAACGATCTGAGCTAAGATGGATATAGTTGCGAGAGATTTTGAACAAGAATAACGCACGTTTTGATTGACCGGACGAACAGATTACAGTGACTGGTCGTGCTGTCCAGACCTTGGTGGCGCAGGTATCGGAACTTTCCTCCCAGCTGCAACATCTGAGAGTCGAGTCTGCCCACACAACCACTGCGCGGCTGCGCCCAATCCACCACCCACGATCCAGCCCTTCCAACAGCCCAGAACCTCGTCTGCCGCCTCCTGCTGCCTATTCGGGTGAGCCTCAACTGTGTAGCGCATTCCTGACTAAATGCTCATTGTTTTTTGCTCTGCAGCAAATACAGTTCTGATTGCTCAACTTTGTTCATATGCACTGTGTTCATCCATGCCCATGTTACAGTTTCTGTAATTAAGGATTATTTAATGCTGTTTTATGTGCACTCTGGTCGGTTAGGTCCACCAGGTCGATTGTTTGTGCCAGAGAGATTGCGGTCCAATGATATCCGATGGGGTCATTGTTCCAAGCTAGTTTGTCATCCAGGAGTCAATCGTACTATCTTCCTCATTAAACAATGGATCTGGTGACAAACCATGGCTCGCGACACTCGTCGTTTTGTATTGGCCTGATCTGTCTGTGCCAGTTGTGAGACTGGTCCTCCATCGGGGCTCCTTCAACCGTTGTCAGCTCCTTCAAGACCCTGGTCACACATTGCGCTAAATTTCATCACAGGCCTCCCTGCCTCACAGGGTAACATGGTGGTTTTAACTGTGGTGGACAGGTTCTCGAAGGCTACTCATTTCATCCCTCTGCCCAAATTACCATCAGCCATAGACCATGTTTTTCGGATTCATGGCCTCCCGACAGACAGGGGTCCCCAATTTATTTCCAGATTTTGGAGAGTTCTGTTGGTTGCTGGGGGTGAATGTCAGTCTTTCTTCTGGTTTCCATCCCCAGAGCAACGGTCAGACAGAGAGGGCCAACCAAGATTTAGAACGGGGGTTGCGATGTTTAGCGTCACAGAATCCGTCCTCTTTGAGTCAGCATATCTCATGGGTTGAGTACGCACATAACTCATTACCTGTGTCGTCCACGGGCCTGTCTCCGTTTGAGTGTAGTTTAGTGTACCAGCCACCAATTTTTCCTAGTCTGGAATCCAAAGTCGTGGTCCCCTGCTCCACTTGTAGAAACTTCAGTTGTTGTTTGTCGGTCATTGTTGCTCTTTTTGCATGTTACCCTTGTTTTTGGATTATCTTGCATTTGTCTATTTAACTTGTGTTTGCATTTAGATTTTCTCTCTCCGTTTTGTCCCTGCCTATACGTTATAATATGTTTCAAAGACTACAGAAATAATGTTGAAATTACATATAAAGATGTAGTTAAGTTCTACTTAAGAGGGTCAAAAACACTCTTAAGTATTTCTTTATAAAGCATATTGTTTCTGTAAAATGGCTACTTTTTAAAAAATATACTATAGAATGTACTTTTTCAAAAGGGAAGCCTTTGTGTTTCAATTTCATTTACAGTTCATGCACAACAAGAGCCTTGTGATGTATAAATCAAAGCTGTTATATCATGCTCAGCAGGGCTAAACACACTTTATTCCTGCTTTTATTCATTCAGAATTCACTAAATCCATCACAGAAGACTTCATCTAATAAAACGGTCACTGACATTATCATGATGCATTGTTTGAAAAGCAAAGAGTCCACTAGTGAGCTTTGAGCCCTCATTGGTACACATGAGCCCTGTGGAGATGTTTACCCCTGGGCTTGCAATACAAACTGAGTTAGCATGATTTTTGTAACGCTTACTGCCAGCTCATACATTTGAGCCCTACAGTCCAAGCAGCAAAGCAGTATGTTGTTGTCTTCAGTTCGGTTATTCATTTGTTTCCCTGGCATCTATCTTAAATGTTCTTAGGCCTCTGGAAATGTCACAGTTCACTGGCACAACCACATTTACTCAGTGCCTTACGGGCTGTCCATTCTTTTTGATCAGTGAGGCAAATGTTAGTAGTGACAATCTGAGGAAGTTAATTCAAATTACATATTAAAAATACAATATCTTTCGAATGTAAAATGAATACATTTACTAGTCAGCTGTTATTCAATATATAAGTTATTATAGCGTTTGTGGCATGAAGTTAATAACCACAGAAAGGCAGACTAAAAAAAAAGTTTTTACACTTGCACTTACAATGGAAGTAAATGTAAATTGGACCAAATGTCTAGAGGGTTTAAAAGCAAAAATGTCACACTTATATATTTTTGTTAAAGGGTTAATTCACCCAAAAATGAAAATTCTGTCAGTATTTACTCACCCTCATGTTGTTTCAACCCCGTAAGACCTTCGTTCATCTTCGGAACACAAATTAAGATATTTAAGATATTAAGATCGCTCCTGCATACAGTCCATAGGCTTCTTGAGGTACTGGCTCTTGCTGTCCCCGAAAAGTCATTAAAGAAATCGTTAAAATAGTCCAAGTGACTACAGGGGCTCAATCTTAAGTTTATCAAACGACGAGAACACTTTTGTGCGCAAAAAAACAACAAAAATAACGACTTTATTTCAACTATCACTTCCTTCTCCATGAGCCTGTAAGTCAGTTACCGTAGTGTGATTGCGTAGAGCTACGTCACACGTAGGCTCACTATTGGCCGACGCTGGTCATGTGTGTGTGATGCGTGTGACGTACAATAACAGAAGCTTACGCTATAAAAATAGTAACCTGACTCGCGCAGAGGGAGAAATAAATGAATAGTTGAAATAAAGTCGTTATTTTTGTTGTTGTTTTTGCGCACAAAAGTGTTCTCGTTGTTTGATAAACTTAAGATTGAGCCACTGTAGTCACTTGGACTATTTTAACGATGTCTTTAATGACTTTTCGAGGACAGCAAGAGCCAGTCCCTCAAGAAGCCTATGGACTGTATGCAGGAGAGATCTTAATATCTTAAATATCTTAATTTGTGTTCCGAAGATGAACGAAGGTCTTACGGGGTTGGAACAACATGAGGGTGAGTAAATACTGACAGAATTTTCATTTTTGGGTGAACTAACCCTTTAAAGCAATAATATGAATTATTCAGTAATTACAAAAAAAAAATCAAATTTTTTTCCATGTGAACTGTTTATGGTAAGGACATGAACTGAAATACTCTATAACTTTACACAGACAAGAGCAGCAGGAGATTGTATCATAGTCTCATGTCAACATGTACACTGCTTTATTCTTGCAGATTATGATCTTTAAAAAATCCATATGTTAAAATTATTATTATTTATCAACTTAATGTCACATTGTGACAAAGCTTAATGGAACACTTTACAATAAGTTTCTTAAGTTGCCATGAACTAAGAATGAACAATACTTCTTCAACATTTATTAATCTTAGTTCATACTAATTTCAACATTTATGTTATTAAGGTTGCATTTGTTAAGAGTATTTAACAGCATTATTTGTTATTAACAAACATTTACAAAGAAGAATAAATACTGTAATAATGTATTCCTCATTCTTAGTTCATGTAAGTTAATAATCCATTAACTAATGTTAACTAGCGAACCTTATTGTAAAGTGTTACCAGCCTAACTTATATTAATTATTAAACTTAAATTATATTAAACCTGAAACATTCCTATAACATTAGGCTTGCTCACTCTAGAGGCAAGTTCCATTTAGTTTAAAAATAAAGATATATTTAGTGAGTTATCAACTGCCATATGGTTATTTCCATTATATATGCAATTATTATTATTATAATTATATCCATCCATCCATCCATCCATCCATCCAGTCTGACCTGTCGATGCCTTAAAAAACATCTTTATTGTTGAGCCTTATGTGTAATCTCCAGTATATTATAATGCATCCTTTTTCCAAATAAGTCAGGCTGTATTTAAACTTTGATTTGCAAAGTATTCATGTGTTCTTCCTCCCCTGCTGATAATGTGCACAGTCAGTGTGCAAACATGATTATCAGCCTATTGTTGCGTACGGATGAAGGACTGTACTTAGTAGCCTAATTACAGCTTCAATTTAGACATGCATAATTAATTACCATCAAATCAAAGTAAAAACTAATTAACAATAGAGTAATGACACAGAAGATAAAAAAGAAAATGAAAAAGAAACTGAATGAGACACGACAATCGCTCCCTTTGCTGTATCAGTGATTATATCAAATTTTACTGCACAGCAATGGTATGTATATATATATATATATATATATATATATAAAGAGTTCAGATGCAAAAGCCTCTAAGTTCCATTTGAAATTTTCTTCTAGAATGATCATTTTTATCAAGCTTGTATATTTAAGATCAGTGATTTCACTTAAATGGCAATGATAATTACCTATTAATTGTTATTTAAGTGAAATTACTGAACTTAAATATACAAGTTTGATAAAAATCATCATTAAAGAAGAAAATTTCAAATGGCATTTAGTGGCTTTTGCATCTGAACTCTTATATATATATATATATATATATATATATATATATATATATATATATATATATATTAGGGCTGTGCAAAAATTAATTGCGATTAATCGCATCCAAAATAAAAGTCTGTGTTTACATAATATATTTCTGTGCTGTATATAATTATTTTGCATATATAATTACCTATGCATACATGTATTATTTAAGAATTATTTGCGCTTAAATTCTGCATATATATATATATAAATACATAATCTATATTTTATAAATATAAATATTTTATATATGAATAACACATTTTCTTAAATATATACATGCATGTGTGTGTATTTATATATACAAAATAATTATATACAGCACACACAAATATATTATGTAAACACAGACTTTTATTTTGGATGCGATTAATCGCAATTAATTTTTGCACAGCCCTAATATATATATATCTATATATATATATATATATATATATATATATATCCAATCTAAATTCATTTAGAAAAAAAAACATTACATAAATAAGCGAAACCAAATACAATTCTATTTTGTATTTTTATATTTTATAAGAAGATAACTATTGAAACTATTTTATTTTATTGTTTATCTGTCATCTGTCATCTCTTTATACCGGACTGTCTGATATCCATATCTCTGCATGTCATCAAATAAAATTTCTCGGGAGCTTCCTCTGTTTCTGTGACGCTGTGCGGAGAAACAGAGCTGAGACTGGGTCCAAACGCAGTGTAGCTTTAATCAGAAACTTGAAACAGGAAACAAGACAAGAAGCAAGACTAGCAAGAATACAAAAACACCAACGTTCACATACATAAATTCAACAACCAACAAAGACAGGGCAGAAACACAGGGCTTAAATAATCAAGGACAAACGAGCTAGACAAGATAACAAGGGGGCGTGAGAAATGAGAAACACCTGGGATAAATAATAGACGGGCAATAACTAATAACGAAAACACACAAAACCACTACGTGACAGTTTCTCTGACTGAAAATATAACTGCTTTGGAACTGACACTGGAGAGAGAGTGCTAAAGCTCCACAGCTCGTATTTCTGGTGGAAAACATGTAGAAATAATCATTCTTTCTAAATGTGATGTAAACTGTCCTGTGGCTAATTAACAGTAAAACAGTGGTCAAACATTGATGCTTGAGTCTTAAATCTTTAAGTAAATAACAAAAATCCCAAATGGTCGTTTTTATCGTGTTCGTTTTGTGATCTCGCTAGTTTCCAGTGATTTCTCTCTGATTAGTTTTCTGATAAAACTTCCATTTGTTGGTAAAATTATGGGTTTGTGTGACGTTGTTGGTTGTTGCAGAAAGACGTGTTAAGGGTGGGTTTCACTGAAGTGAATTTATTTTCTCATCCATTTTTTGGAGGAAGCACTGCCTCCCCTGCTGCGCAGAATATAATTCATGCAATATATGTGAGATTCCTGCATAATCATCAACTACAGCACAAATGCATATTGACTTGTGAAGTAGGCTTATGTGAATCTCTGCGGTGATCCGAGCACAGAGCACCCACGCTGTTGCTGACGAAATGAGAACCATTTTGTTGAAGGCATCAACCCATTGTTAAAAGAAAGGTATTTTATTCAAAGCTTATGTTCTACAAGTCCCACACTCGCACTCTCACTGGCCAAACCATTACATAAGGAGTTTATTGTGTTTGTATTAGAACATGCTCTAAAAGCAATGATTTAGATAATGCATACAAGCTTAGCAATAACAGATTGTCATATAGTTCAGTTTCAGGACAGAATAGGAACAGCATTCACTGCCCGGCCCAGAATTTATAATTGCTCATGGTTTGAGGTCTAATAAGGACAATACATCTGAAATTATAATTTGATCATAATATATCTGAGACAGTGTTTTCATGCGACGTATGTGCGTGTTTACTCTTTAATTTATTAATTAACTCTTTACTTTATTAATAATATTCCTAATCAGTTTCATCATTTCAGAAAGCAAGGAAGAACTCGATATTGCGACAGAAACTTTCCAGCACTTTAGACAGTTGCTCCAGTTCCGCTTAAAGAAGATTAAATATAATAGTCCAATGCCATGGCACAACAAGCACATCTGGGCCCTTAAAGGGGGGTTGATTGCGATTTCACTTTTTTCATTTTAAATAGTGTGTAATGTTGCTGTTGGTGCATGAACAGTATCTGCAAAGTTGCAGCGCTGAAAGTTCAGTGTAAGCAGAGATATTGTCTTTTAAAAATCAGGAAGTTTAATGAAACATGTAAGCCTATTGTCTGGTTTCACCAACGGTTTGCGACAGCGGAAAATACGTTACTGTTTGAAAAGGCGGCAGGTTTGATATGCAGTGTATGTGTGAGTTGTGTAAATATCAGACATCCCAAGTCTCCCAGAGGTTCCGTGAGTCTCCCGCAGATTGATACCGGCTCCCTGATCCCGCAAATTAGTTCAAAGCTCCTGGAATCTAGAGCGAGCGAGCAAGAGCGCGCACATACTGTGTTTCAAACCGTGTAGCACACGCACGGCAGAGAGGGAGAGAACCCTTGCTCATGCGTAGTAAACGTATAACCTGTGGGGAAAAAGTTTTAAACCTAAACATTTTAAACCTTATTTTGGGGCAAAGTCATCAAACTTTTTCAGCGTATTTTTTCACTATTTTACCGCTGTTCCTATATATGCAGTTTTTATGTCCCGGTGACCAGTGAAAGTGCAGTTCTGACTCTCTGCCCATTCATTTAGATAGGAGCCTGGTCTTGTTAGTCCGAAATAGCTGCCCAGAGGCGTTGCCAAGATGGCGGTCGAGTGGCAGGACTTGCCTAAAAGGACTTTGATCATATTACATGTGTTTTTTTTGCATGTCATAAGGCCCAAATCAATGTGACAAGATGTGACCAAATCACCTGGGGATGGAGTCGCCATTCTCCTGGCAGGGGAGGCAGCCGTGAAAGCTCGTCTGCTACACGGTTGAGCGCCCCTGGAACATGATTGGCGTGAAGAGACCTCAGATGCTTCTGACTCCATAGGAGGAGGTGGGAGGCGAGTCGCGACATGCGGCGGGAGCATAGACCACCTTTTTGGTTGATGTACGTAACGGTTGCAGTGTTGTCCATACGAACCAGTACGTGCTTGTGTTTGAGAAGCCCCTTGAGGCGACAAAAGGTGACACAACGTACTGCTTGTAACTCTAGGCAGTTGATGTGCCAATGCAGCTGGGACCCTGTCCACAGACCCAGACTGCATGCCCTTTGTATGTGGCCCTCCACCCCATGGCAGAAGCATCTGCTAAAACCACAGCATAATCTGGACTAGGAGCACTCCTGCCCGAAGAAACGCAGGATCCGACCATGGGGAGAAGGTTTGGCGGCAGTGCATGGTCACTTTGACCCGGAACGTGCCGCTCTGCTGCGCCCACCTCGGGACTCGATCGTGAAAGTCAGTGCTGAAGCGGTCTCATATGTAACAGACCGAGCGGCATTACTGCGGCTGCCATATCCCCCAGGAGCCTCTGAAATCGTTTCGTTTCGTTTCACTGTCCTGACTCAACAGGCAGGTGAGCACTGACTGGACATGTTCCTCCGTGAGGCTGGGTGACTGAGTCCAACTCCATACCGAGATAAATCCTCTGCACGGGGCAGAGTTTCCTCTGGTCCCAGTTGACCTGAAGCCCCAACTGGCTGAAGTGCCATAGCACCAAGTCCCTGTGATCGAACAACACATGAGGAACAGAAGGTTCGGGAACAGAAACAAAATGAAACAAAAGATTATCCGCCCGCAGGACGGATGCAGGACATGCCGTATTGTCTCCGACTGCTTCTGGGCGGCGGAGAACTCTTGGGCCAAACTCTCCACCATGTTTCCGAAGAGGCCACCCTGGGATATGGGGAAGTTGAGAAGTTTGTTCTTCTCAGCTTCACGCATATCAGCCAGGGTCAGCCACAGGTGTCGCTCCTGGACCATCAAGGTCCATCGCCGCATGCAGCTCCTGCAGCAAAGCTAGGTTAGGACCACCCGCCTGCAACTCATGGAGTGCTTTAGTCTGATGGACTTGGAGCAGCGCCAAGGCATGCAGGGCCGAGGCGGTGTCTCCACATGACATGTAGGCATCCCTGGTCAGACCAGAGGAAAACCTACAGGCACGGGAGGGGAGTGAAGGGGCACCCCGCCAAGTGGAAGTGGTCTTTGAACACAGCTGCATCTCGACCGACCGATCCACTGGGGGGATTCTCTCGTACCCATGCGCCATGAAGGGTGATGAAGGAGGAGGAGCGAGGTTGCCTACGTCTGGTCGCCAGAGGGGCCAGCCAAGACGTCCTCAGCTCCTCATTCACTTCCGGGAAGAATGGTACTGGAACGGGCCGTGGGGCAACAGCAAGGCCCGCTCCAAGACACCAATCATCCAGCCGCGAAAGTTCTGGAAAGTTCCACACAAGCCAGACATTTGCGGCCGCCCGTAAATCTCCCCGAAAGAATGGGCATTTTCTGAAGGGACTCCCCCATGTTACCGGGTTCTCAGTCTTGAACGCAGCATCATATTCCCGCAATGAACCTGACTCATCCACAAACTCTGCCTAAGCGTGCGCTAAACCCAAGCATGAGAGGCAGTGTTTGTGACCATCTTCCTGAGGGAGAAGTCGACCTCTTCCATAAACACACAGGTGAGATGACATCCTGAAAAGGACGCGAGACACCCGCGATGCTCTTTCAGAAAAAAGTGCTTGTCACGTGCCGAATCACCGAGGGATCACCGCGGTAGACACTCTGGGAAACTACAGCCCTCGTGCTGCACTCACTCGTGATGATCACAAACATACACATTAGCAAATGGTTTGACATTTCATTCCATAACATTAGGCAGTTTTGATTTATATGCTTTTTAATGTTTGATGATCACGTTAACTTGCATGAGTGTAAGCAATGCTTCTATCGCTTGTTTCCGCTTCTTCTTCACTTGTGTTTTGATCCGGAATGCTTCAGGAAGTACAAATCCCATCCACTTTCTCTACAACAAAGTTATTTCTTAATAATTATGTATGAAGTTTTTAGACAGACCTACCTGAAGCCAGAGAATTTTAGCTTAATCTAAAATAAAATTGTAAAATTCTAGAGTTACACCTACACTAATGCTAAAATATATATAAAAAAACTGGTTGTTTTGGTTCATGGTTTAGAAATAATGGCTAAAAAAATGGATGTTTACAATATGTCCAGATGCGTGGTGCACACGTGTGTTCTTTCAAATGTAGGAGATCACGGTGGATCCCAGTGCTGGAACTGTGAAATCTCAGTCAAGTAAGGTATCCTCCACAATCTAGTACTTAGAACAACGTGCAACATGGGACAGTGTGCCCTGCAAAGTGTATTACTACATTTTTGGTAGTGTTTGCACCTGATTTTCATAATTAATTGAGATCCAAAACTTTGTACACAGCACTATATAAATAAAAGGATGCTATAAGTGGTCATAATTCTTAGCTAATAAGACTTGTAGTTCCTTCAAATGATTTGGATATCTGATTACATTACATATCTGATACATATCTGATTACATCTCTATGCAATTATATCAGCAGACAGAAATAGCCTTTTAAAAATGATGCCACTGAAAGAGAATAGAAAAAAAGAGCTGTTCAAAGAGGCTGCTTTGGCCTCCCTCAAGGCACATCACGCCTGGTTCATTCACACAGAATGTCCCACTGGCGGATGACTTTGATATCGGCCATCCATTAGCTTCTCGCCAAACTCACTGAGAAGATGAAAGGTCCTGGAGCAACATTAGATGTATCATACATGACCATTCAAACTGTTTTACACTCAGCCTTTAACACACACATACAATTTTAAATTCAAATGAATGATGTTATATTTTAAAAATACAAAATCGAAGCACAGAGTAATTTAAAGTGTGTAACATGTACTCACTACTAACAACCTACTCTGTATAGCATCTTTTAACACAGATATTTATTCAGATATTTCTACTTGGTACACAATCACATTTTGTTGTAATATTTTTACATGACCAAACATTCCAAAATAATGTGAATCTGTTGACATAGATTGTAGAAGGATTGCAGTGAATTGATTATGGTGTAGGCTTGGATTTTAAGAACTAGGCTGAGAAAGGATTTCTATTTTTTCAGGCAGAGAATTAGAGAGCTGTGGGTGTTGAGTCGTGATGTATCGCATGAAAGAGAAAAACGGAGCAAAATTTCTCTGTCAGAGAGATGGGGCCATAAACCGCTTTTAAAGTCAGCATCAGATGTGAACACTTAAAGTTTAAACACATAATGACCCTCGCAAAACCCATCAAGCACATGTTCAGGACATATTTCAGTTCAAACTCAATAGAAATTATGTTATTCTTTAAGAAAATGAGGTCTGTTTTAGGAACATTAAAGTGCCTATTAATATGCTTTTCAGATATTATCTTTTTTGCAGTGTGTAATATAAATGTGTGTGAATGTAAAAGGTCTGCAGTTTCAAAGATCAAAGTGCAGAGAGTTTTTGTCTCCCAAAGAAATAATCAATTCTGAATTCTGAGGCCCTGTTTACACGAGAACGCTCGCGGGTGAAAACGTAAAAATATTTTATCGGATGTGCCTTTCGTTTTTGGGGCTTAAAAATGCAAAAGAGTGAAACCACCCTCCAGAGTGGAAATCTTAAAAATGGTCCACCGTCGCGTTTCCGTGTAAAGGCCATTGCACACTGAGTACGAAATTTTCGTATGCGTTTTTTCGTGTTCGTCAGCCTAAAAATTCGTCTCGCACAGAAACCTTGCACACTGAGTCCGATGCGTATTTATTAAACCTTTGCGCGAAAAAACGCAAAAATACAAAATTGATTCGTCAAGCAGTGAGGATTATTTTGTTGCCCTCTCTCTTATTGAAAAGAGAAGAGAAAATATTACGTCCATCCAATCCTGAAATTGCGCCGAGAGGAAGCACCTCCTTATCAATGAGTTGCGAATTTATCGCGAGCGATTCAAAATTTACCTCAGAATGTCACTGAAACAGTTTGATGCTTTGCTTGCGATTCTGGAGCCACATTTTAAAACAAGACCACCAATTTCCGTGAACCAACCGATCCTGAACAGAGACTGGCAGTGTGTCTAAGGTATGGACAGGACACACACACACACGCGTGGCCCGGTGGAAGCGCTAGGCAGACAGAACAGCTGTATAGGCTGTTATATATTGTGCCCTAATAATACATTATCGAATTTGCTGCTCAATCACACCTTATTCGATCCGAAATTTCAATCTGATTGAAAGGGGAGGTTTATTCCTTTCATAATCCAATCGAGAGAAGAGAACATACTTGATCGAATTGAAAACCGAAACTGAAAGCACTGTGCATATGTGCAATGATGTGCGGAACGAGCTCCATAGACAGTAAACGAGCTCCCCCTGGCCCTGAATTGTCAAAAAACATCTCAAAATTCTGGCTGTGGATGCGAAAAACGCAGGAAATCAAACCCGATCCGAATTTTTTTATGACGGACGAAAGTTTCAGAGGTGGTGTGCAAGCGTGATTGACATAACGTGAGGTCGTTTTTTGGTTTTTTTTAACTTGCGAAAATTTCGGATGCGAATTTCGGACTCACGCCGCTTTCACACTGGCAGTTGAAATCAGCTCCGATGCGGCTGCGAAACGAACGGAAGTCATTCATTTCCTATGGAGATTCGCAGACCGCATGCGAATGGGTCCGAAACGGGTCCGACCGAGTGCGGTGCGAAGAAAATCGTGTCCGTTGGTCATCCGGATGCGTTCAAAAATTTGAACTCGTGCGAAAAGCTACGGACGGTTCCTATCCGACAATTCCAGCGGAAGTCAAGCGTTGTTATGGTACTGATACACAAACCTGAATTATTAACTTTTAATAAAATAAATAATGATTTTTTGATAATTTCATGACTTTCTAACGTTTATAAGGGCAGTTAATGCAATTAAATTGAAGGTAGACATTGAACTATTGACCACTATATCACATTTTTATTCGACCTGACATGTCAACGTCCTGAGCAACTTTCCTCACGCAGCATAACCCTCATCAGAGAGACCATACAGAACTGACACAATCAAACTTTAATCTCCCCGCAATTTTTGTTCTACCCGCATCCGACGCTTTTCACTGTGTAGTACGATATCCGTTGGGAACGTATTGCGTATTACGGAGCTGATTTAAACTGCCAGTGTGAAGGCAGCGTCAGTGTGCAATGGCCTTAAAGGGTAAAAACGCAAAAGTCTGCTAGACAGTGAAGGTTGTCGGCGCGCGGACTTGGTGTTGTTGTGTGGCAGTGTTTCACATTGCCACCTAGCCGCCTGGAGTGCATACTACATCGAATTTCACACACTTTTGCATCAACATATGCACACGGATTTCCCTCCCATAACGCTCGTCTAAACGCAGAATAAAAAGTGATAACGCAACACCACTTTTGCATTCTCTCTTCAGATCGTTTCCGTGTAAACATAGCCCGAGTCGGACTCGTCACTAATTCCAATCTTCCTGTCATGATTCCTGCCTGTTTAAGGACTTTTAAGTATTTTCTGTTCATATTGTTTCTGTTTACTTCCATTTTGCTTTGTGTCATGTTTCCTGTCTTGTGTTCCTTTGTCTTAAAGGACTTTTAAGTTGAAGTTTTTTGTTTCTATTGTTCCAGTGTGGTGGAAAAGTTTCTGTTCTCACTTCCTGTGTTTAGTATTGACAATTAATCAACTTCACCTGTCCTGTGTTAGCCCCTTGTTATATTGTGTATTTAAACCCTTGTGTTTCCCACGTTCATGGTCTGGTGTTGTTCTTTCTGTTCTGGTTTTGTCTGCCTTTCCCAGTGTCTTGATTTACTCTGTTTGGCCTTTGCTTGGAGTACTTGTGTTATTTTATTAGTAAACAACTAATACTGCACTTGGATCCAATTCATTTTTATCTCTGGAACCCAGTGTTACACCTAGATAGGTTTGTAACAAAACTTGCTTATTGCCAGCATATGCTCTTCATTGGCTGCCTGAGAACAGAGTGAACAACAACTTTGCCCCTCAAACACTGCAATTATAACTGAGACCTGGAAGTAGTTGCATATCGAGAGAAAACTATTTTCTGCTGCGAAAAAAATCCACTATTCATGTATTTAAAAAACATGAGGCTGGAATTGATACGGTAAAACCAACGCTATTGTTACTGTTCGTTTCACTGTGTATCAATTGCTGAGGAAGATCCGGAGCTGAAATTAATTTATGGTAATGAGCATTTCATTTCCGACACGCACTGGAAACGGTAGACCAATCGCAACAGAAAATCAACAGCAGAGTAGGCTTGTGGACAGGAAAAGTTTAGAGACTAAATACTTGTTTGAACTGTTCCAGACATTATTAGAAATTAAGTGATGTAGCAATGTACATTATGAGACAATTTAAGTGACCATGGATGCATGTAAACCTATTGTAGGGAAAAAATAAACAGGGCACTTTAAGATATTTTAACATCGTGACATTATTTTTGTGGGAGGAAAATGCAAAAACATAATGATTGTCATTGTAAAATATGTATAGTATTAGTTATAGCATGTTTAATACTGTCAAGTTAAAGAACAATCTTAAAAATAATGTCAAAATGCAGGGGAAAAAAATAAGCTTCATTTTCTCCTTTGCATTTTGGGGTGAAATGTTTTTCACCCATAAACAAAGGGAGATGAAAACTACACATATCCATAATCTTCTTGTTTTGAATGCTTTAAAATAAGCGTTTAATAAGAAGGGGGAATGCGTGAAAATACTGCAATTACCACTTCTCGGTACGTTTCCCTCCAGAGGCGAATGACCTCTCCCACTCTCAGCACACTTTCTGTAAGCAATCTCTCTCCTCTCAAGAGCATTGCGGTAAGCTATAAATACATCTGACACTGCAGCATACTATATTCACCTTTATGAAACAATGTGGCAAACCCGGGGAATTCTCCATCTTCTGCCCTGCAGCATTCATCAGACTACATAAATGGATATTTGTTTTCAAATGTTCCATAGTGTACCATATAACGACTGGCTTTATCCTGCAGTGTTCGCTGTGAGTTTTGGAAATGTACTGTAGTGCCCTAAGTCTTTGTTTCCAAAGCACAGGAGCATCCAGCATAATATGGGACAAGTGTGGTGAAAGTATCAATACAAATCTAATCTGAAGAATTGATAATAATTATAAAATGATTATTATCTTTATTTTGTAAATTAATTGCAATAAAAATGAAGTACAACAGATGCAACTCTGTTTTAAGTGTGAACTGCATTCTCACAAGAAAAAAAAAGTAAAAAACTTTCTTTTTCTCCAAGAAAGTTAGATAGTAAAATCATAATTTAAAGGGATAGTTCACTTTGAAATTAATTTTTGATATGTTTTATCTTACCTCAAGGGCATCCAAGATTTAGGTGTCTTTGTTTCCACAGTGTTTTCAATTTTGACATGTTTCAGTCAAACCGTTGTTGTCTATCAGTCATACACTGGAGGCTAAGGGGGTCCACCAAAGAGCATGCACAGAGAAGTCAAAATTAAACATGATTTAATGACTCGTGAATGTAAGTACACATTGATGGCCTAAGACACGAAACGAGCGGTTTGTGTGAGAAAACGAACAGTATTTATTAGGGATGCACCGAATATTCGGCCACCGAAAATTTCAGACTTTTTTCACAGAAACAATATGGCCGAAATGTTGTCATGACGCAAACAGAAACCGCGACCTGCACGTGCTTGTCTGAAGCAACATGTCTGCGGTGCGGACGTATTTCAGTGTTTCTCAACCCGCGAGGAGACGGAAGCCTTGTTTATCCATTGCTCTAAACAATGCGCGCCGCCATGACAACGACTCCGGTTGCAAGCAGGTGAAGTATAAATGCCTCAACCGCGCTGTCTGTGTCTGTGGAGACTCGCGCTGCGGAGGCAGGCGAAAGTATAAACAAGGCAGCGCGAGTCTCCACAGACAGCGCACGCACCGCTCCAAACTGCGTTTTTGAAAAGCTCGCCGTTGTACTATTCCTTGAAACAACAGGGGACGACTCAAGTAACTGTCATCTAACCAGGAATCGGTGAGAAGAAGAAAGATAAACACAAGACAATGTTTATTTTTTTAGTATTCCACCACCAATAAAAAAATAATCATGTTAAACCCAGTAAACCCTGAGATTATTGACATTACAAATAGGCTAATATGTATGAGGACATGTATGTAACGTTATAGAACTAACGTTAAATTAATGCTCTCTTAAATATTTTCTACATTCATTAACATGTTTAGTGTTTCACTAAACAGGCTTTTTATGGTTTGGTATGCTAAATTTTTAAAATGTAAGCAACTAATTTAGACTTGCAAACTAGGTGCTGGTGTGATGAGAAGTTTATGCTCGACTTTGTTTTTATGAGAGAACATTTAATTTTAAAACCTTTCTGCAGGCCATATTATTTAATGTACACATGAGTGGGGTCAAAAACATTTTAGTTTGAATTTTATTTTATACGGTGCATTGTGCTAAATAAATATTTGTAATTGATTTATTCTTTGAAAATGTTATATTAATTTATGCAATTGTAATGCCTTGATTTTAGTAAAGTTTGTACACAGTCATAGCCATAAATGCAATGATACTAATAATTGGCATAATTTCTTTCGGTGTTTCGGTTTTCGGTTTTCGGCCTTGGTTTCCTCTTTTTCGGTTTTCGGTTTCGGCCAAGAATTTTCATTTCGGTGCATCCCTAGTATTTATATCGTTTCTACCTCTTGTAATCACAGCCATGACAAAATGATCTGACGGCACGGGCGCTTCAGTCTGCACATGCGCCGGAAGTGATCGCTTGCGCGCCGACGTCACTCTTTGTTTATACAGAGATTTCGGAAGTTTTACCTTTCACTAAACATATTTAGATATATGGGAAACCGCAATGGAAGACGATTTCGGTATATCTAAATATGTTTAGTAAAAGGTAAAACTTCCGAAATCTCCGTGTAAATATTGAGTGACGTCACACGCAAGCGATCACTTCCGGCGTAACATTGAACTGATTCAGTTCGGTTCAGTTGGACATTGCACAACTGATTCAGATCACTTGGACGTCACTGTGATTACACGAGGTAAAAACGTTATAAATACTGTTCGTTTTGTCACACAAACCGCTTGTTTCGTGTCTTAGGCCATCAATGTGTACTTACATTTACGAGTCATTAAATCATGTTTAATTTGGACTTTTCTGTGCATGCTTTTTGGTGGACCCCCTTAGCCTCCAGTGTATGACTGATAGACAACAACGGTTTGACTGAAAAATGTTAAAATTGAAAATACTGTGGAAACAAAGACACCTACATCTTTGATGCCCTTGAGGTAAGATAAAACATATCAACAATTAATTTCAAAGTGATTTATCCCTTTAATACCATTGTAAAACGACTGAAAATACCTGTTCACACTAAGAACTGTTTATTCTAAGCACAGACCGCAGCTGTGTTATCTGCGGCTTTAAATGGTAGATTGGCTGTCAATGTTTTTAACTTTCATCAGCAAAAAAACGGCTTTAAACAATAATTCTCTGTGCCATTATCATTATAGTTGTGGTGTGGATTATTCTTTCGAACGATTTTATACAGTAGATCTTTATAGTTATACTTGGTGTGAACGGCCCTTAATTCAAATCCTCTTGTTGCTTTTGGACTCTTTTGAAACCTTTATTTTAAGAGTGAATAAATGAATTAAGAAATGTAACAAATTCTTGGCATTTATGTTGGCATATTAGTTATTTGTTGAGAACCTCTCACCTCATGAGACAGGTAGAAAGCTGCAATTCCCAGGGGCCAGAAACAGCAGAGCATGGAGAAAACACTGAGGCCCAGGTGGTCCCTCGGAGGCATCAGGAGGAAATTGTCTTCACTCTCTGAGTCACTTGAGTACTCACTCTGCAGAAAACACACAAAACACTGAATGAATCAGATGACAGAGAGGCTTTTCATCAAACTCTCCCCATTTCACATCTTTGTCCTTTTCAGGGAAAAATATGACCAAAAAAGTGGAGTAATAATGCTAACAAGGCTATAGGAGGTGTAAGACGGCAAGGGCCCAATAACAATATAGTAACAATAATGTAGTAACTTAATAGTAACTTAATGTACCTGGTCTTTTTGTGCACTGTTCAACGATACATTGTAAATCCCAAATAAAAAGTGGATTATTTTTCAAATATTTTGTCTCAATAAAACAGAAGTTCAGTGAACGGATTCATGAAAAACTCTTAAGAATAAAACTCTTCATAACTGCTTCTTCTAATTTTGTATTTTCCAAAACATTTCTAAAGAATTGTTCTAAAGATTGAATTTGAAATCCTGAAAAGAATTAGGCCTGGGTATTGTAACAAATTTCACGATTTGATTGTGGTTCACAAGCTTGTGATTCAATTCAATTCAATTCTGATTTCGATTCAATTCAATATCGTTTTGGATATAAACAATATTTGTTGTCTGCCTCAATATATACCCATTGATGCTGTTTTTAATAAACTGCCAAAGGATTCAGTACCAAGCCTTGTAAACAAAATGAAAAAAATTATTTTGCACCTGGCTTTATCATATGTTCAGATCTACAGTATCTACCGAAAATATATGCAAACTTGGGCATATTTAATGAGATAATGCCTAATTTGCATAATTAAACATACAAATTTCAAAAACTTAGAACGCATTTTTTTATATATACTTATGTAAGTAATCAACTGAGGAAGTTTCATGGTGATATCTATTATTTAAAAATCTTACCCTATTCACCTAGTGTTTCGCCTTAAAAGTTGGTATTTTACAAATGAAGAGTTCAGATGCAAAAGCCTCTAAATGCCATTTTAAATTTTCTTCAAGAATGTTAATTTTTATCAAGCTTGTATATTTAAGTTTAGTAATTCCACTTAAATGGCAATGAAGATTACCTATGAATTACCATTTAAGTGAAATTACTGAATTTAAATATACAAGCTTGATAAAAATGATTGTTCTAGAAGAGAATTTCAAATGGCACTTAGAGGCTTTTGCATCTGAACTCTTCATATCTTTGCTCTGACCCTTGACTATCTAAAAACTTAATTTCCTCATTTTGATTTCCTACTTACAAAAAAACTAGGAGAAAATGCTCCAACGACTGAGCAAAATAGGCAATTTGGCGGCCATTTTGATATGCAAATTAGAAGGTAAAAAACTCAAAATTTCGCTTGGGTACCAGTACCGAAAACTACACCGGTGATGACCTACAGCCAATGAGAGAGCAAGAAACAGGGCAGCGAGATGTCCGAGGAGGAGAAATAGACCAGAATATCAGTATTTAAAAGGGTTGATGAACTGAGAAATCAAATTTTCCTTGAGCTTTTGACATCTAAGAGGTCATCATATTATAGGAATATCATGTAAGTTTTAGAACTGAAAACGTCCTTGTTAGTCCAATAAAAGCTTTAATTGACACCAGCCTCGGCAAACGACTCGTTTTTCAAAGTGGGGAACTATGACGTCAAAGACGATAAAACACCACCCCCGCAGAAGAAGATCAATGTGGCTGGTTTAGCCCCGCCCACCGATTTGCGCATTACACGCATAGATAAATAACATAGGCCTACCTCGTGATGACAAAACGGACCAGCAGCACATTACAAAACCCCCAGCTCTCTTTGCAGAACACACAATCCTTGCTCCCCTTCGTCTCGCCAAATCATTTCCTCCTGCATAATGTTTTTCTTTTCCTTCTTTTCACTGCAAATCAGGGCACAGACAATTCGGGCAAGTTTCGACACGCGATGTGAACGTAAACCGCATTGGCGGTTTATGTACGTAACCGTCATTGTATTGACAATCCGATCAACAGCAGAAACCTCAGCAGGGACAGCAACTCGAGGCAATTGACCTATGGCTAAGCCACACCCTCAAATGCGATGAGCCAATCACAGTCAGACATTCTCTGCTTCCATGTCCATTGAACTACATTGCAGTTAGTCAGTTTTCATTTGTTTTTGTTTTTCTTGTCATTTTAAGTTTAAAATGGTCAAACGGTGTTTATGGGGTACATGCAACTCCGACACTAGGTTCCCGAGAGGCTGTGCGACGGTGTGTATTTTTTTTTTTACCCTTTCCCAAGGCACATCTCAACCGAGATAAGTGTCTGCTCTGGATTAGGTTATGCAGTAGACCACAACACCAACTAAACGTGGATAAATTAAACAAGGATGTCTACATCTGTTCTAAGTTAAGTCAACAACAGGGCCGTGCACAGGGGGGTGGCCCGGTGGCTAGAGCCACTCCTGCCCACCCAGCCCACCTGCTCTGCTTTGCGCAAAGCATTCCGTTGATTCCGCTATTCCGCTCCAGGTTTTCCCGCTCGCTCCGCAGTCCGCACTCCGCAACGTACTCTGCGGCCCTCTCTTGAAACTGAGTGAATACGACAGTTCACGAAAGCTGTTGCATTAACAGGTAGGCTATGCAAGACTATGGAAGCTTGTTTCCGCCACAGAATGAAAAATAAAAAAGGCAATTGCAATTTTTTATCTCACAATTCTGACTTTTATTCTCACAATTGCGAGTTTACATCTCGCAATTCTGACTTTATTTCTCAGAATTGCGAGATATGAAGTCAGATTTGCGTGTTATAAAGTCAGAATTGGGTGTTATAAAGTCAGAATTGTGAGATATAAACTATTCTGAGGGGAAAAAGTTAGTATTTTTTTCCCCATAGAATTGGCTTGAGACTCGCAATTGCGAGTATATATCTTACAATTCTGAAAAAAGATGTAAGAAATTCGACATATAAACTCGCAATTATGTGTTATAAAGTCAGAATTGCGAGATGTAAACTAGCAATTGTGAGAAAAGAGTCGCAATTCTGTTTTTTTTTTCTCTTAGAATTGTGACTTTATAACACGCAATTCTGGCTTTATATCACGCAATTATGGCTTTATATCTCGCAATTCTGACTTTATATCATGCAATTCTCAGACTGATCTCATGAAGTAGCGTGTGTATGACACGCCAATTCGTATTTCCATTTTTGGCGTGCTATCAAGACGCATAATCGCCTTTCAGCGTGTTTATGAACGCCGTTGACTTAACGTTATATAAATATATGACTTACCTCAACCCCGTCCCTAAACCTAACCGTCACTGGGGTTAATGGCATTTATGACTGTTCCCTAACCATCCTAGGTAAAAAAAAAAAGATATGACTTACCTCAACCCCATCCCTAAACTTAACCTTCACTGGGGTTAATGGCATTTATGACTGGAGATTTGACTGCGTGTACAGACACGCGGAATGACGCGGACGTTAATGGCGTAGACACACACGCATACACGCGGATACACGCAGTAAGTTCAAAATGCATAGAGATAACACGCCACCTGACTCGAAAGTGGCGTGTATGTTTACGCAAAAGTCATGATGTCATGTTGCAATTCTGGCTTTATATCACGCAATTCTGACTTTATTTCTCACAATTCTGACTTCATATCTCACAATTTTGAGATAAAAAGTCGCAATTATTTATTTTATTTTTTTTATTCAGTGGCAGAAACAAGCTTCCATAATAGACAGTGGTTGAATCTGCAAAATTATTCATTATTTTTTTGTTTGTTTTTGTGCATTTATGTCGGTAATGTTTTGCTCTTGGTCTACTAGTGCTAACAACTTGTACAACATATTCACGTTCTTAGAATTAGCTGCTTGTCTAATCAAATTATTGTACTCTCTCGATCTAATACAAATAATAGCCTAAGTACACCCCCCATCCTTTTTTGCTGTAAAAGGAAAATACTGCAACAATAATGTAAAAAATGTAAAACTGTAACAATAACTGAATAATTTGTGTTAACAAGCAACCACCCCCTTAGTGCCCCTTTTTTGGCTAAGGCCACTGGCCCTTAAAATGCCTTTGCACGGCCCTGATTTGAACGTTATCTTTAAAATCTCTAACGTAACGTTAGGCTAACATTAGAAAACGTTAACGTTAGCTTTTAGCTGCGTTGTACATCATGTCACTTAGCTTTATTAACGTATATCTGTAAATAACCGAGATAACAAATGTTAACAATGTTGTGCTGAATGATTCATGTAAATACTTAGCCATGGTTCAATTGATATGCCAGCGCACTCGAGGTTCTGTCCAGATCGCCAAGAATCATGTTGTTTTCAAAATAAGCCATGCTAAAATACAATACTCAGAATCTAAGAGCTCACTTAACATGCCCACACACTCTGCGCTGCTGAGTGTTTAGGTTGAATATAAATATGTGCTGCATGCTCCATAACAGCAAAACTGATTAAGAAAACAATAAAGAAAGCATCTGATCATTGCGATGTGGATATATTTGCACAAGCTCTGCTATTCAGCACTCAAGTCGCGTCACGTTTTTTTATATAGTGTTTTATACAATAGAATGCTTTAACTATGCACTATCTTTAATGTAAAACATAAAAACGATATATATACCTAAATAATCCTGCAAATGTAGATTCCATTGTTTGGATTAAATAATAGTTTTTTTGTTGTTGTTTTGCTCAGGATTTATTTATTTGGTGGTGTGTACTTTATAAGTTTTTTTATTTTTTTTATTTGATCTACTTCCTAAAAAAAGGAATAAATCGTCTTTCTTACAGAAATGCAACATATGTTAATATATCGTCTCATAATCCATCGCAATACGTATCATTTCACCAGATTGTTTGTGACACACAGCTCTAATAGAAAGTCAAGGCCACAACACTGGATGATGTTCTTGGGTATGTATTAATCACAGCTTGAATGTGTCAATGATGTGTGGATGCAGACTGATCTCATGAAGTAGCGCGTGTATGACACGCCAATTCGCAGTGTTGTAGTCGAGACCACCTCACTCGAGTCTGAGTCGACACCGAGACCAGAGAGAGTCGAGTCCGAGTCAAGACCGAGTCCATAGAGAGTCGAGTCCGAGTCGAGTCCGAGACCAGAGACGGTCGTGTCCGAGTCGAGACTGAGACCAGTGAGGGTTGATTACCTAATTTACTTTTATTTACTTAGAGAAATCCTTTTTTTTTTTACTGAATTTACTTAGACTTTAAAAAATATGATCAGTTTAGGGTAAAAAGGCCACATAGTAGGTGGTGTTAGTAATTTTATTACTAACTTTTTGTAATAAAAGTAATTTTATTACAATTTGTCATGCGCAGTTGCGCACTAGAAAATCACCAATCACTGGGCGTGTCAATCAATTTAATTAAATATTTTATTAACTTACATTAATAATCATGAAAAATATTTTTAATGAACTCGAGTGGACTCGGGAATAAGTCCGAGTCCTAAAAAAAAAAATGTTCGAGTACGAGTCAATTCCATGACAAGACCAAGACCATTAAAATATGGTCTCGAGACCGAGTCCGAGACGAGTCCGAGTCTCGAGTACTACAACTCTGCCAATTCGTATTTCCATTTTTGGCGTGCTATCAAGACGCATAATCGCTTTTCAGCGTGTTTATGAACGCCGTTGACTTAACGTTATTACTGCATATATATATGACTTACCTCAACCCCATCCTTAAACCTAACCGTCACTGGGGTTAATGGCATTTATGACTGTTCCCTTACCATCCTAGGAAAAAAAATGTAGATCTACATTTTGCTTCGTTTAACGCGGACATTTGACAGCGTGTACAGACACGCGGAATCACTCGGACGTTAATGGCGTAGACATACACGCATACATGCGGATACACGCGGATAGCTCAAAATACGTAGAGATAACACGCCACTTGACTCAAAAGTGGCGTGTATGTTTACGCAAAAGTCATGATGTCATGTTGGTGGATGGATGTTTCCTTTTTCACCTTATTGACTACACACAAGGGCATAAACAGCTTGCACAACCTGGTTCTCTTGTGACCAATTTGCACCCAAATGCCCTCTGCATATGTTAACAGATACGGGGCAGAGTGAAGTCTCAAGGAAGTGGAGACTATACACTAGCCAAACTATATTGGACTCGCATTGGATTTACATGAAGATGCTACACTGACCTTAAAAAACATTGACACACCAAGGCTCAAAAAACATGCACCTGGTGTTTTCATTCGTTCTTTGCAGAGTCTTGTATGTTCTGAGCACTTCGTGTTTTCCCGCATCGTAGTTTTGATCGTCTGCCTGTTGTCCTGGATTTCCCTGTTTGCCTTTGTTTTCTGTCCTGGTGTATATTGTCTGGATTATCTGCATTGTCAGCCCATTCTCACCCCCAAGGCGTCACTTAACTGACGCCTTGGGAAGCATTTGGACATGCTTCAATATCTGACGCTTTAGGCGCCCTTTAGCGTCAGTAAGATGACGCCCTAGGATCGCGTGTACCCTACCCCCACCCCACACCTAAACCTAACCGCGTCCTCTAACAGACGCTTTCCTTTAGGATCGCGTCATGTAAGTGACGCTAAAGGGCGCCTAAAACGTAAAATATTGAAGCATGGTCAAAGGTGACGCCTTGGGGTGAGAATGCGTTGGCATTGTATCTGACCAATTTGCCTGTTTCATGGATTACGAGTCTGGAATTTCCCAATAAAAGCTGCGTCTGGATCCTCAACCTGTCTGTCAGAGCAGTTTGTTTCAGATTACAGTGTGTATGATGTGATGTTTGCCCAAGAGGCTATTTGTTGCATGACAACTTTTAAAGCTGTCATTTTATGCAATCGGTCAAATGTTTTTTCTTCACACATAAGCAAAGCAAAATTAAATTACTCTATTACAGTAATGGGGGGGGGGGGGGGGGGGGGGATTGGCTATTTCAAATTAATTTTGGTGTGAAATAGGTCATTTTTGTGAGATTCTGACATAAAAAGGTTAGAATCTTTAGTAACACTTTACTTAAAGGGGTGTTCACTGTTCACAAGACTGACATGACACCTTCAGAACCATGACATGACATATGTCTTGAATATGAAGTAAGGTTTATGCATGTTTATGACAACTGTCATTAAGTGTCTTTCACTCAAAAACGACATTTTGAAAGCAAATATGACATTGTTTAAGATGTCTATGTTGTGACACCTTGACATAAACCAATACATCATAACCCGTCAGTGTCTTTGTCATGACAACTTGACATAAAAAGTTAAACTGTCATGTGGTTGGCTTTAACATTGGCTGTCATGAAGCCATTATAACTGTGTCATGAATATTTTTCGTGACCTCAACTACAGTGGTACTCATTGAATTTGTCAATAAAATGTTATATTGGCTTCATGACAGCCAATGTCAAAACCAACCACCTGACAGTTTAATGTAATATTAACCAATAAAGCTAGGTGGTTTCTTAAGTTTGATAATTAATCTGCTATGTCATGTTTATGACAGGTTGTGTTGTCTCGGTAATGTCAAGTTGTCATGACAAAGACACTGACAGGTTATGATGTATTAGTTTATGTCAAGTTGTCATAACAAATGTCATATTTGCATTAAAAATGTCATAACTGAGCGAAAGACACAAAGAGAGCTAATGACAGTTGTCACAACCATGCATAATACCATCATATTCATAACATATGTCATGTCATGATAATGAAGGTGTCATGTTAGTCTTATGCACACCCCTTCAAGGAAAGTGTTACCGGATTTTTGTATGTATGTATGTATATTTGTGGAACATAAAGCATGTCCCTTAATCATCAGAAGTGTATTTATACCATAATATCCATTAATTTATTCATATAGGGACAAATCATGCTCTATTATGATAGTATTTGCCAATAGTGCAACTGTAGATCATAATATGAGGCAGAGTGTTGAAATTAAATGACAAATGGAATTTAATATTCATTTGATTGCATCACATGGGTACACCATATTTCTAATTATGCAAAGAATGTAGAATAAACAGTTGCCAAGTTCCAGTCCAGCCTCATCGACAAACTTCAGTACACATCTTGCAAGATCTCATTTGCTCAAATTTGGCAAGTTGCTCCCGTAACCTGGCGCATCTTCTTCCAAACAGCGTGTCGTATGAAGCAACGCGTGCGAGGACGCAATGGTGCAACAGATTGAGAAGTGTGTCTGCATGATAGGAATGTCAAGTGTTCCATTAATTTGATTCCAATTCGAATTTCAAAAAGGCCAGAGCATATTCTAAAGGCTGCGATTATGAAAGGCATGATAGAGTTATCTCTGCAGGTAAGAAAGCAGCAGATATAAATCCCTTCTCCTCAAAATGCACTCGTGAAAGCAAAAAGGGAAAGTGTTACATGAGTCATCGTAGTGGCTGTGCAAGCTGTCCTGTGCTGTATGATGTGATGTTTTTTTCAGAACAATGCAATCAGATTTTCATTTCCCACATTTCATCTGATTAATCTCTCCATAAATTAGATTTTTGATTAACCGATTATGGAATACCCAAAAGAGATAGATTGTCTTTAACCTTCAAACAGCTCTTTTTCATACAATGACTGTTCAGATTTTAATGAAAATTAAAATTCTGCCAGATGCAGATCATTATTTTCGTGTTATGATCAATGAATGGCCTTTATTAAAGGTGACCTACACTCACCTAAAGGATTATTAGGAACACCTGTTCAATTTCTCATTAATGCAATTATCTAACCCAGTGGTTCCCAGCCTTTTTTTTGTCTGTGACCCCCTTTTTCCCAAGAAAATATTTTAAGGCCAACCTTCACATTTAATGATATTATCGCTCTTGTAAGCTTGCAGCAAGGATAACAAAATACGTTTTTTTTTTCAAACAAACGGTATGTTTATGCACAAATAATAGCCTATATAATTGAAAATACAATGACTAAAACATCAATAGGCCCTTTGTAATTTAACAACGTAAGCCTAGGAGAAGCCTATTAATTGGCCCTATTTGAAATGCAAAAATAAAAATATTCACACTGGTGTTTAGGTTAAAAAAAGAATATCTGCTATTAAATGGCTGTTGTCTGGAGCCTCAATACTTGCATGTTATCTGTGATGCTTTATCAATGTGAGGCTTTATTTTTACGCTTTTGGCGCAATAGCGAGCGATAATAAACTTGCATTTATTAACAGAATAATGTGTCTTTCGGAAAGAACAGTCTAGCCGGAACTACTTCTCTCTGTGTACGTCTATGACGAGTCACGCAGTTACTGTAGTACTCCGCAGCGGCAGCGATCCGAACCAGTGTAAAATAGTCCCAATGTAAACACTTATTATAGGTGTACCATAGTGGTTCAGGATAAGACAAAAACACGGATTGGAAAATGGATTCATGATAAACTCACTCATTATATAGATTTTGTACATTTTGAACAGAAAAAAGTTAAGGACTTTTATTTAATTGCTCATTGCTCAAACCTTCAAAATATGCCGCGACCCCCCACAGAGCTCGCTGAGGCCCCGCTGTTGGGAACCGATGATCTAACCAACCAATCACATGGCAGTTGCTTCAATGCATTTAGGGGTGTGGTCCTGGTTAAGACAATCTCCTGAACTCCAAACTGAATGTCAGAATGGGAAAGAAAGGTGATTTAAGCACTTTTGAGCGTGGCATGGTTGTTGGTGTCTGAGTATTTCCCAATCTGCTCAGTTACTGGGATTTTCACACACGACCATTTCTAGGGTTTACAAAGAATGGTGTGAAAAGGGAAAAAACATCCATTATGCGGCAGTCCTGTGGGCGAAAATGCCTTGTTGACGCTAGAGGTCAGAGGAGAATGGGCCGACTGATTCAAGCTGATAGAAGAGCAACTTTGACTGAAATAACCACTCGTTACAACCGAGGTATGCAGCAAAACATTTATGCATTTGTATCTGCAGTTTAAATGCATTTATGTCGCCTCTGAGCTGCATTAAACACTCTAAATGCATCTAAATGCCACTTCAGATGCAGCTTGAGTTTTCTCTGCATTGCAAAGATGGATTTCATTGATACTGATTTCATTTGACTGTAATCATAAACAGTGTCCGGTGTCCTGGATTTATTGATGAAACGTAAAAATTTGATATCATAAATTATTCATTTAATTAGGTAAGGAAAAATCGCCCATATAAAAGATAAAAATGCTGATAATCAATTTAAACTTATTGGAAAATGTAATTTCTGTCACTGCTGAGAACTAACCTCTGCACAGAATATGAAAAATATCAAAAACTTTAAGAGTCAGCAGTAGTCCACGCCAGTCCTTGAGGCACCAGAGCAATAACACACTCAGCAAAATACCATCTAATCATAGTTATCGACAAAACCCCAGAAAAAAAATGTATACAATTTTTTTTTTTTTTGTCAATATCACACACACCTTCTCTTACCATAACCGTACATTTCACTGTCTCAGACATGATGACAACACACTACTCAAGTTCAACCAGGCTTCAGTTCCTTGGGCAAGAACTATTTCAATGAGGAATACTGTGTTCGTCTCTGGAAGAAAACCTAGAGAAAAAATAACAGTGCTCTCTGATATAGCAAATAACTCCCTTTGGAGTGGCTTTGCGCTTTGTAACTTTGCACCCGCTTAAGTGTTAAATAAAACACAGCATTTTCATTTTTAATACGTCGACGTGCACGATAGGCTTTTTTGAAGTTCACGTAATTGGCGACAAAGTGAACTTGATGAGACACAGTCCACAACACATCTGCATGTGTGGCTGTGCTCTGCAGTGGCCACTCGTGCATGGCTCTGTGAAGCTGCTCATCGGCCTCAGAACAGGTGCTGTGAACAGGCGGCAGCACCAGGTCCTGGCTGTCCAGACCAGCTCTCTACACCCTTCTGATCAGCCACTCTCCCTCAGTCATCTGGCAAGAGCTACACACACATGCTCTTGCAAAGATCGGCAGCACTATATCACAGGATGGTGTTAAATAAGGGCCAAAAACAGAGCTCCTTCCTTATAGCATTTGACAAAAGTATGATTCACAAGGGATTAGAAACCAAATATTTGTGTGATGCGGAAATTATTTGAACCGACTAAAAAACGTTTAGCAAAAAGTTAAACCAAGTGAGCTGCCTACGTAGGCAAGTATTGGTTTGTGTGTAAAGGTGCGCATGCAAAAAAGGGACGTGTCATTAAATTATGTAATCGCAACACTTCTGGCAATGCAATTTTTCTGAAGAAATATTTCAAATTGTTATTACATAAAATTGCATTATAAGAAGTGTTGGGGAAAGTTACTTTTAATAGTAATAGATTACCACATTGCTTTAGTTATTCCCTAAAAATGTAACTAATTGCATTAGTTCTCACCTGGGCTGGACTTGCTTGTTTTTTTATACATAATAAAAAGGAATATATATAGTAAAATATCACAATAGTAATAGTAATAATTATAATATTTGTTTGTATAATCACAGATGTTTTGGTCACATTTTGCAGACCTCCTAACAAGCACTAGCCTGGCTGCGCCCTCCTACGCACTTCCGCTCAATTTCATTTTACTTACGTCTGGGATCGCTCCATATCCTTAGGTTTCCAGAAATCAATTTTTTGTAGGACCGATCAGTGAATAGAGGGAGTGGCTGAGAAAGATGACGTTGATGTAAGCGCGTCAGTTTGAGTTCAGTAATGGCAGCGGAGAAAGACGTGAGAAAAGCTATTCGGTCCGTTGTTGGAAAAGAAACTGCCGAATATACAGAATTTAAAGCCGGATTGTTATCGTCTCACCTCTTGTCGCACAACTGAGGACCAAGAGAAGGAGGCAGAAAGTTTGGAAGTTTGTGCTGGGCAGCTCGTGCACGATGACCGTGACATTTTGGACGGACGGTTTAGCCTGGTGTTCGCGGTGTTCGGAAGCCCCGAGTCCTGGCTGCTAAACTATGGTTGAAGATCCGCTCAGGAGTCATGTCAGTCGCTCAGATTCCCAACTGTAAATTTACTGATTCTTGTGATGAATAGAACATTTTGAGCCCCTTTGTGTACTCGTGCAGGAGGTTGGTGTGTCAGTTTTACATGTTGTAAATCATACAAATTGGTTGTGATTTTTTAAAAATAATTGTCATAAATAAAAATGTGAAAAACCATACTTTGAAGATATTTGATTTTCAGTTTTAGATGACAATGGTTGATTTGTTTTACTAAAAAACAACTAAATGCCACATAAAAATGTACAAACACATACTTTGAAGACCATAATTAAGGTAATTAAGAAACAATAAGACGTAATATGAAAAATTGTTGTTTATTACACATCTGCAGATAGAGACAAGACTGATCATTCACTGTAGCTACAGCATTTGCGGCAGATCAGAAAACGACCACAGCGGCGTATTTGTAATGATTAGACAGCTTCCACCGTTAAATGAATATATCACTGTCCTTCGTGTCAAATATACATTTCGAATTAATAATTGTTCCTAGATTAACAAAACCTGCGGCGCTCGTTGACTGAAATCCTATTGTAAACATAATCCTCTGATCATTCGGACTTGTTGTTTCCAGCCATTTCGGCAAGTGACATACATCACTCACGACATCCCGTTAGCGATTGGCTATGGCAGATCGTGAGTGACTTTGGGCAGATCCAATAGATTTGAACTTTAATAGTGAACCCGCCTACAAGGAAGGAAACGTTTCTCAATCGAGTGGTTCCAGACTCTATGTGGAAATGAAATGAACTAGAGTCTGATTGAACCAGGCTAAACAAGCACAGCAAACATAGAGCTTTTATTTTGAATCGCATTTCACAATGATTGTAAAATAATAAAAATAATTATAATTATATATATATTTTTTTTTTTATTGAGTGCCTTCTTGTCTCGTTTGGTTTTAAGTTTGTATTGCAGTTTTATATCTGTGTCTCTTGTATTCCTTGTAAAGCACTTTGGTCAACTTCGGTTGTGTTTTAAATGTGCTCTATAAATAAATGATTGATTGATTGATTGATTATAAAAATCCATTTCCCCCCAAATCGTGCACCCCTACCATTGACTTTCATTGTAAGAAAGGCAGTCAATACAGGTTTGGAATGACATGAGAGTGAGTTAGTAACCTATATTTAAAGGTGTAATAGTATGCGATCTCTCACCTCGAGTTCTTGAAACTCATCATCGTCATCGTCTACATCATAGGACAGTGTCTGAATCTTGGCGTCTTCCATAGAGAGATCCAGAAGCCTGCTTTCAGAGAACAGAATCCCGTCTTTAGTGACGGCTGTGGCAGACGAGGCAGGGGTCATGTCCTCAATGAAGGTGGTCTCACAGCAGTCCCCTCCCTCTCCCCATGCTCTCAACACGCTCTCTGGGTAGAGAATGAGGTTGGGCCTGTAGTAAGGGTCTATAGCCTGGGGAAGGGTGCTGGGGTTGAGCAACTGTGGGGGTCCTCTACCATCCGGTGTCCCATTTTTGTCCTTGGACACCATATGGCCCTGGTACTGTGGAGCAGAATAGACCGACACCAGTCCTTCCTTAGTCTCAACCATTAGGTTGTGGGTATTGATCAAACCATTACGTTTGCAGCATTCATGTCCCAAGTCAGCGCTCCCTGCTAATGGGTTCTTCCCTTGATTAAGATGGTCTTTCTCATCTGCCACTCCTGCTTCTAGTCGTGTTCGGAGCCCTTTGTCCATGCTGGTCTGTTGGTGTGGAGGAAGGCTTGCCTCATAAATGGCTTTGTGGAGGCATGAGGTTCAAGAGTCACTCCCCTTCTTCCTGCAAGAATACACATCACCGATGGTTATAAAAACTGTGATGGAAGAATTTGAGGTCACACACATCAACTAATGTCAGTGAAAGGAAAATACTGGTGAAGTGATGTTTCTCACAAACCTGCCAAGAGCACGTCCGGATCACCCCAGAATCAAGAGAATTGAGTCTAATTCTATCATGACAACTCTCTGAAGATGTTTATGGATATGAGAATGTTAATGTATTTGGTCTATAAAACACAGATACGCTGCCGTGAGCATGTAAATCATACCGCTGCTGCACAAATAGCTTACAGCAGCGATTCCCAAACTGTGGTCCGCGGGACCACTAGTGGTCCGTGAGGGTACTGCAGGTGGTCCGTGAAAAGGCAAAATAAAATATAAAATATTTTACCAATAAATTCCCATTAAAAGAGAAAAAGAATATGTAGGCCTAAATTTATATAAAATGTAAATTAAATTGTCAAGCTATTGTGTGATTACTAAAATAGGCTAGTGGCGCTCGGCCGTGACGTTCAAGCTCCGTGTCGTCAGAACCACAACGCCGGATCGGTGGATAGCAACAGGATAGGTGAGCATTTATTTAGTTGTTTGTTTTTAATATTGGTCTATATTAGACAGGGAAAGATCTGGAGGGTGACAAAGGAGGATATTACGTTCATATCGGGCTGGCAAATAGACTCCAATGGCTTTTCCTTTTGACAACTTTATTTTCAACCTGGAATAACGTTAGGCCTACTGTGTTTTCTTTTAAATGTATAACGTTATAGGGCAGAGGCAAGAGTCTACTTTTTGAGGACTTGTAGAACTCTTAAGATTAACATTAATAATCCCTTAAAATCGCTAAAGGTTTTGAAATGCTGACTATATCCAAGTGTTATTATTGCTGTATAGATTTCATACTCCATTGCTATGGAAATAAGCCTGTTGTTCAAATGAACCTGATTATAATATGTAATAAAAAATATAATATGTAATATCATAATATGTGTATTTATTTTTTATATTGATTATAAATAGTGGTCCTCACACACAAAAAGTTTGAAAAAACCCTGGCTTAAAGTATATAAAATAACTCCTGGAAGATATATACAGGTGGAGCTGGGAAAGGTGGAGGGCTTCAGAAGAAACTAGTAAAAAATAGTCAGCTATCTCTGAATGTTGAGCAGCAAGCTTATTGGCTGCAGATGCAAAAGGAACCAATTTAGCTTGTGCCATGTAGTAAACAATGTAAATGTCATCCGTTTGCGTTAAGGACCTATCAGCCTGCACCATCTTGAGTTCCATGCCAGAATTTGGTATTTATACAAGGCAATTAGTTTAGCCATTTTTTTCATGTGCTTCCCCAATTTTCATAATTAAATTTTAAATTCTGTACCATAAAAAAATATTTCTAAAGACTATCATATGTTTAAGAAATAATAATAATAATTCATAAATTTTAAAAAAGTACAACAACAACAACAACAATCTAATAAGAATCCACACTGACAATTAATATCTGGGATTACAAAAAGTATTCAGTATATAAAACACAGTGCATGTCTAGAATGATAATGTGGGTAAAAATGAGCTAAACTATTATTTATTTATTTTTTTTAAAATTTAAAGGTCCTAAAATCAATCAGTCAATTTGAATCTGACAAAAAAATATTCAAATTAATATAAAACTGTATAACTCTGAATTGAAATTGAATTTAATATTTTTATAGTGAATATTTAAGACCAAGATTAATGTAATATTTTAATATTTTTTTCAGACAACTATAGACCATGCATCTAGACAAATGTCTGAGGTTCTCAGACTGTCAGAGATTAGTATAGGCTTCATACCAACTTAGTTTGTTTTTTCTTCTGAACTCTAAAAGACCATTGTATTGTTGTTTCTCAATCATGCGTTTGTTGGTTGCTCTAAAATGCATGTCTAGGCCATCAATTTGCAGAGCTCTGCGCCCCCGTGTTATCTAAAACCCTACAGCCAGGTTGCCGAATACACAAAGTTTCTTTTCTGCTAAGTTCAGCAGTGTGCCGAATAACAGCGGTGTCCGTTGCTGGGGGCACTAATGGGTGTGCAGCATCTTAATCTGATTTCGAGTCTACTGCCATTAGCAGAGAAAAATCCATCACACCATCAGCAGTGTCCTGTAAACATTTAGATGCTTCGTTTCTACACTTTGCAGTGATACTTTAAAGTGTACCTGATCTCAGCACTTTGGCCATCAGATTTTACACTGTTTTAGATACGCTAAACAACACTGGATACCCTCCAATGAAACATACATAAGTTTAACAGGGCTAGTGTGAAAACATCAATACCACATTAAAGACTCCAGGAATGAAACATTAAACACTAGCGATAGACCGGTATTTCGGCCAGGCCATGTAATGTGTTTATATTCCCAAATTCTACTGACAGCTTTGTCAATTGATAATAAATATTTTTTGTTTCTGTTGAGGATTGAGTAAATGTTGCGTAAGATAAGCTTTCTTTTCAGTTCAGCAAGTTTGTGTACGACTCATTTGCTGTAATATTTATATTTGCTATAACTATTTGCAATAAATATAGAATTGAAAACAACAGTCGTTACACGTTTGATATACTGTCTGAAAATAAATAATGAGACATGGAAAGACAACTCGTCGTTACGTTTTTTTTTGTTGTTTTTTTTTAACAAACAGAACATGAGATTTTGACACGATTTCTCATTTTCTGTTTGTGGTTTACAAATCGGTTCACTGCTTCGATATTTCATCCACACATGTGGGTGGCGCTGAAACGCCCCTTTCATCTGATTGGTCAAATGCTCTATCTTCAGTACAGCCTTAAACCGTCAGTTCACCAAAAAAATGACACCCTCATGTTGTTCCAAAACTGTAAGACTTTCAATGATCTTCGGAGCACAAATGAAAATCTTTCTGATTAAATCTGAGACCTCTCTGTCCCTCCATTGACAATCTACACAACTACCGCTTTCAAGCCCCAGAAAGGTAGTGAAGACATCATTAAAGTAATCCACGCGACTCCAGTGGTTTAACCTTAGCTTTGAAGCAACGTTTGAGTGCTTTGTTGGTGCGAAAATGCGAAAGTTTATTTTTTTAAAAATTAACAAAATATGTGGGTTGTGTTGACGAGAGAGCAGATGTTGTTGCACGTTGGGAATTAATATTTTTGGTGGGGTTTTCGCCCAAACAAAGCACACATGTCACTTGGATAACATGGATAACACTGGAGTCATATGGATTACTTTAATTATGTCTTTACTAACTTTCTGAGGCTTGAAAGTGGTAGCTGACACTGTTTAGAAAAAGGGTCAGAAAACTCACAGATTTCATCAAAAAGATATTGACTTGTGTTTCAAAGATGAACAAATGTCTTACGGGTTTGGAACAACATGAGGGTGAATAATTGTGGGTGAACCAACCCTTTAATACTGTCAGGCACATAATTAGTGCTGCTGCCTCTAATGTACTAACACAGAGTTTGGGGTATTAATATCAATATTAAAGAGCAACGTACGATTTTTGTACATTAAAGGTGATGCTTTGCATTAGCACTAATTAATGTGCCCAGCAATATTTCTGCTTCAAATGTCATGTGTAGTTAACAGTAAATGGTGGTTAAACTGTTAAACTGGCGCTGTTGTACGAATAAAAGCACAGGGCCATGATTATTTAGTACAGCATCATTCACAATGCTTGTGCGGTGTGCTTGATTATTATTAGCATGAAAAGTACGCCCACTAAATCCATTTTTCTATAATGGAACACTTGGTTTTCTACGTAAATTCACTTAGTGCTTTCAAAATTAACGTGCGTTCAATAAACTTTTTGAGTTTAACGTCTTAATAATATTTACAGCAATTGACGATTTTAAGATTTAAAGCAATCCGTTTCTAACCCGTCATCTTTTTGCTAATGCTACAAAATAAGATCACGCTCTTATTCATGCATTCTTATTGTCATGAAATACCAAACGCAGCATGAGTTTATTTACAGGGTAGTCAGACAGGCAATGGTCACAGACAGCAGACACAGCATAGGAGACAAGGCAATAATCAGGATCCGATAACCAGGCGGGATAACAGAGGCAGGCGGCAGATGAGACGGAATCCAGGAAACAGGGAAGGGGTCAATGGGCAGGCAAGAGACAATCGAGGAACAGGTTCAACAAGGGTCGAAGACACAGACAGGAACAAACTAGACTTTGATAACTGGCTAGGATAAAGATAACAGACTAGATAACAATGAAACAAGATCAGACTAGGAAACACTCGAATTCAACACAACAGTGACATTCAGTCATTCAAGACTTCGTAATGGATGATGGAGACAGTGAGGTATAAATGTGTGTAGATCTGCGTGTGCAACTCGATGCAGGTGTGAGAGTGATCAATGGAAACTTGTTTGTAATCAGTTCAGGGTGTGTGCGTAAGCAGTCCAAGGAAAGGCAGTGCAAAAGTGGAGCGCCCTCTCCAGGGTACTCGAGGGTAATCAAGCCGATCACATTTGAGGAGCGGCTTCCAGGCGCTTCAAAGACGATCCAAGCCGGGGATAGAGTGAAGGCTATCCTGGGGGTGGGACGGAGGCCCAGGCTCTTGCAAGGGAACGGGACCAGGATATAGCCACGGCGGGCCTGGGCCACAGAGCGTGGGCAGACCTGACTGGGCAGGTGGCCAGGGCGGAGCAGGATGCTGTAGCCCAAGACTGGTTGCCCACTGAAGCTAAGCAGGGCTGAGCCTGGTTAGTACCTGGATGGGAAACCTCCTGACAAAACCAGGTTGCTGCTGGAAGAGGGGCCAGCAGGGGGTGCTCACCCTGTGGTCTGTGTGGGTCCTATAGTGACCAGGACACTATACTGTCAAAGAGCACAGTCCTTCAGATGAGACGTTAAACCAAGGTCCTGACTCTCTGTGGTCATTAAAAATCCCAGGATGTCTTTCGAAAGAGTAGGGGTGTAACCCCGGCACCCTGGCCAAATTTTCCCCTCAGGCTTCCCTGGATCTGAAGACCTCTTGGGCAGCCATGGCAGAGAAGACCCCTCAAGAGACCATGGCAGCATGACCTTATTGGTCGTTTTGTGGAGGAAAAATACTTGGGGGAACCTACGGAACATAGGCTGGAACAGGAACCGGTTAAGGAACTAACATTGGCTCAGGAACTGACAATGGTTCAGGAACTACATGTTCAGAGGACAAGCGACGACCAGTCTCTTGTGCAGCGGGCAGGACCAGAAGTGCCGGCTCGACAGGACTTGTGTGAAGAGTAGGCTCATCAGAACTGGCGTGAGGTGCAGGTTCTTTGAGGCAGACGTGAATCTCAGGCTTGTCTAGGTAGACATGAAGCTCTGGTTCGTCTAGACTGATGTGAAGCTCAGGTTTGTCAGGGCTGACATGGAGCGCAGGCTAGGCAGGGTTGACGTGGAGTGCACCTTTATGGACTTCCGTGTTGAGATCAGTGGAGGATCAGCCATGCTGGAAACCAATCCTGGGCAGCAATAGACCGATCTGATGGCAGCTTTAATGGTAGGTGTGACATGAAGATTCTACAGCTCGTCAAGCGTGACATGAAAAGACCATGGTTTGATGAATAATGAGGACTCGCAGGGCTCCTTGTCCACCTGACCCACAGTAAAAGCTGAACCACTCAGTTGCAGGGCGATGTCAATATACTGCTCTAAAGTGCTGTGAAGATCAGGGTCGGGCGTCAATGACCGGAGCGGTTCAGATAACCCTCCGAGGAAAAAATCATTAAACAGTTGGTGCTAATTAACATGAAATGTGTCCTCGAACATACCACTCAATCGAATGATCTCCCTGATGGAGTCGGATGATCTCAGCTTCCGTATCTGTGTTCGGTAGGGGTGTAACGGTACACAAAAATCACGGTTCGGTACGTACCTCGGTTTTAAAGTCACGGTTCGGTACGTTTTCGATACAGCAATAAGAAAGAAATGCCAGAGAAATTTCCTATTTGTTTAAAGAAAAAATATTTTTAAATAAGTGAGCTTTCCTAGATCTTGAAACTTTCAGGTTTATAAATGGGGGTCATCTTTGAAGGGTGAACAAATAATGTTTTGGTCATCACATTAAAAATAACATTTAAATATATTTATTTATATAATATTTGAATTTTGAAGTGCTGGTAAAAGATGTGTGAAGTACTTAAAAGCATTTCACCATTCCAGCCAAACTGGTTCCAGTTAGTGTTACTATATTAAATCCATGGTGAATGTTGCTGGTCTGTGGACGTAAAGTACTAGTTCATTCACGGCACAATGTTTCTCCTGGTTTCCATGACAGCGCTGTTTGATCTAATAGAGATCTGCGGTTAATAACGGAGAAATGTGAATGCATCTCACTAGATCTCGCCGAATTCAAATGTTTTCTTTACCGGATCTCTTAGCGCTGTGTAGTAACAGTGTCGCTTGGTCGAGATCGGCTCGCGCTGCAAAGATGTTGCTGGTCCGAACTGATAAACGATCCGTGAAGCACATTTATAGCGCAGTTTCGTTCTGCATTCATTACGCTTGCCATTTGATGTTGCGCAACGTTGTGTTGGCCGCGTCAGCACGAATTTTGCCGGCAGGAAAAATGGTCCAAGCAATCGTTCGGTTTGTATGCGTACCGAACCGGAAGCTTCGAACCGAAACGGTTCAATACGAATACATGTACCGTTACACCCCTAGTGTTCGGCATCACTGCGTGAGCTCGTCTGTCCGGATCACCTCCAAGTCGGCTGATACCAGAGGATTGCGAGACCTCACTTCTGTCGAGCTTGGTGTAGAATCAGGATCGATTCAGGGGTGACAACTGTGGAGACGGGTTCAGTCTGTGATGGTTCCGGAGTAGAAACATGAAGACTGCGAACCATCTTCTTGGCCAACCTCTCCAACGACGAGGTGAGTTGATCTAGTTGATCCTAGTGTACAGCTATCAGATCCTCATTGGCTGACTGGGAGGCATACAAGGCTGACATGCTACTGGATCTGGTTATGGTGAAGACGTCTGTCATAAAACACCAGACTCAGGTAGATCCAACGCAGTGTGAGTTTATTTACAGGGTAGTCAGACAGGCAGTGGTCACAGACAAGAGACAAATCACAATTATTAAGCATGACACAAAAGAAAACAGCATGCAGTGTGGTACTGGCGTGCATCTGTGAATCTCTTGTCTGTGTAATACACACTACACGTGCAGAAAGCCGCTTCAGACAGCACTTGAATGGACAAAAACACACAAAATAATGGTAAAATGCCCGTTTTGTGGAGTATCCTTGATTGCAGAGTCTCAAATGAGTTAAATTAAGTCTCAAATGAATGTAGAGTTGTGAAAAATGGGATGCGTGTCGGATGTGTGTCATGTGCGGCAGGTCTGAAAGTGATAGCAGCTTAATAAACCTGCTGCTGTTTGTCATTAAGGATAATAAAAAAAAATAAAAAAGAGAAAATCACTCACAACTCTTGACTGAATAACATTTGTAGCTTTAATAAAGATAAATCTATATTTAATTCATAATTTATGCAATGAAGACTGTTAAGTGTTTGAAAACTTAATTCAATTACTGTCATATAGCCTACCTGTTAGACCTACCTGACCGACCTTGAAGCTGTTTACAAGTTACATGGGTTAAAAACAATGATAACAATATATATATATATATATATATATATATATATATATATATATATTGTGCATTTTGACAGGGCAAGTGAAAATCTTAACTGGCCTGACTGGGCCAATTGAGCCCTGATATATAGGCTATTGAAGGTCACAGATAAATGTGACATTTATAATGGGTTTATGTAAAGATTTTTTTTTTAAAGTTGTTGTATTTTTTAAAGTCTAATAAATGTTCAAATTGATAGCTTTTAAGTAATACTGTAATGATGAATGGCTAAAATTGAGGGGGGGGGGAAACAATTTCAGAGACTGAAGCGATATCGGTGACATGGGCTTCTTTCATAAAAAGATGCTTTTAAACAAATATTTAAAATATAGAATACTGTATTTTTGTTGTTTCTACATTATTTGGAGATTAAATGTGAAATTATGAAAACTTTGATGTTTCGTCGCGGTTAATTACAGAAAATTGTGTGATTAGCCTACTTATTTTTTTAATCGACAGCATTCACTAGGCTACGTTTTCAATCCAGTTTGTTTGAATTTGAACTCTTATTCTTTCTATAACACTTAACGTTACAGTAATTCAATTTTTTTCATAACCAACAAAATCATGTTATAAGACCAAAACATGAATCTAAAGAATATGCATATTTTCGAAAAGGGTCTACATTCAAAGCAAACAAAAACAGCTCCGGGATCCGTTGAAGTCAGACCAATCCGACTGAGACACAAAACAATGATGATGACTTGTAAATGTCACATAACCAACATAATAACTGACCACATAAATCCAAGTTTAATTATTTAATGATCCTCCACTATCATTATGATATTGGCTAGCAGATATCTCTGCAACAGTCATTAATCAATCAACCTGCGCATCAAGTGATCTCTGGGTAAAAATGCACCAGTGCAAGAATGAAGACAAACAACAGACTTGAGAAAGGTTTCTGTTGCCAGGCTTCCGAAAGCCTGTGATTCACTGATGTCATCTTGGTGCAATCGTTCATTTGCTGTACAAGTTCGTGATCTGACTGGTAACTTACCTTCCAAGGTGAGCTGGTGTAGCAGTCAGTAAATGTTCATCTGAACGACGAATAATCTCTGGTGAAATGCTCGTGTCATATATCCTTTCACAATGTAATTTTTTTGGAGCAGAGTGATAAATAAAAGTCCAACGTGTCCAGTTTTGTCCCCGCTTCGAGAAGTCATCTATCAAGACTGTGAGGAGGATGGAGAAATCACCAGTAAAAACCTTTCATGCGGACTCGATGTCGATTATACTGCATCTTGCCAGCCGTTTTAATACGACTGCGGTAAGACTAGTAAAAAGGAGAAACGACACGTTGAGACTGTTGATTTTCCTACACTCTGTGCACTTGTTTTCCCCTCATCTGCAGTCTTTATATAGATGAGCTCGAGTTCCCCTGGGTCCTAAAGATCGCACTGACAGGAATCAGTGCTGAAATATCATTTGTTTTCATCATAGCCTATTTCTTTGTTTGATTCAAATTTTAAGAGATTTTAACATTTATATTATATGGTTAGCCTATATAACAAACATAGTGACAGCTAAAGTGTGTTGTTATGGCCAGCAGCTGAGTGATAATGCAGCAAGTCTAAACTTTTGGTAACACTGTATTTTAGTGCCCATGTTACATATGTAGTAATAACAGTAACAGTAAATTTTGCACAATCACATGCAAATAACCCTCAACCAAACCTTAATCCTAACCTATCCCTATTGTGAGTACATGTATAATTATTACTACTCAGTATTTGAAATGTGTAATTACACTGTAACATGACACCTTTTATTAAAGTCCCCCTGAAATCAAAATGGGAGTTTTTTGGCTTTTAGTATGAACATGTTTGTCTCATTGTTACCTATAAACTAGTGAGCTCCAAAACAATGACAAAATTTACATTTATAAAAGCATTCAAATCAATATGGAGGAATGGCTTTGATGACATCACTCTGCACCTCAGTTTCTTATCATATTTTCTGTCCAATCAAATGCTCTATGGAATCTGAAGCCCCTCCCTATACAAATAGACGACAAAGCTGCGGCTAAATTCTGACAATTTTGTTACAAATTTATTATTTCTGCATGGGGAATGGCACATATTGCACTATATAGGGGATAGGGAATGGACGCATACCACAAAAAGTATCGGACAGATTTAAATTCTTCCCAGGATGCTGTATCCCAGACAGGATGCAGCAATATGATTAGGAAGAAACTGCTCTGGCCAAGCTGTGATACAATGAAATGCTATTGGCTATTTTTTTTTTTTTTTAAGGGAGGAGCTGTTCCACATGTCCCACCCTGTCTTCCTGTTTCATTGGAAATTACAGCTCATTCTAAATATAACGTCTTTATACACCACACTGAAAACATAGTTATGTATATTATATTGCATTTCTGTCTAAATATGTCAAAACCATTGCTGATTTTCTCTTTAAAACTGCAGTGAACCAAAGACTCAAAAATATGGTTTGAAATCTCTGCTGTTTCTGACATAACCAACTACCTTATAACCAATCACGTCACAAGCTTTAGCATATCATTAACTGCTGTGAAGCAGGGGAGTCTCAAGAGAAGCCATATGGTACATACTACATACATTTTTCTGTTGATATGAAAAATCGGGTAGGGGAGAGCGGGGCACAACCTAACGCATTTTGGTTTTGGCTCAATTAATTAAAAAATAATTAGGTTAGATTAATATTTTTTTTTTACACAAGCAACATACACATCTCTGCTACAAATAAGCATTTAAAGTTTTTTCTAGGACCACTTGTTGCACTGAAAGTGACAGAAGTGCAAATGTTACAACTTACCCCATATGAGGGGTTAATTGTAACAGACAGAGGGGTTAGTTGTAACACTTGTGTGTAACACACATAATTCAGTACTATTTTATTTGTATAGTTTGATATGTTTGATATTTGTGCATCTGTATAGACAGATATCCATTCATCCATCCCTCATCCAATCATCCTTCTATTATGGATCAATATCATGGATAGAGACATAGAAATGGGCTGCATACTGTAGTTTTGCAATAAATTATAAATTATTAATAAATAATAAATAAAATTAATTAATAAATAATAAATTAATAAATAAAATATAAATATAAATATTGTGATTGCAATAAAATTAGATTTGTGTGTGGCAGCTGCATATACAATTATTATTATTAATAATAATAACAGTAATAATAATACAAATGAGCTTAAAATAAAAATGTAAAGGGTTTATTGCATTAATAACAGGCCATATCTTTAATAAATAAACAAGTTTTGATTCATAGTACACTAAATTTTAAACATTTTAAATTCCAACATTGTTTATGAAAGTCTAACAAAGTTACAGTAAATGCATAGCTACTCAAACCTGAAAAGTTGTGTGGCTCCGTTTTCATTTGATTATCATTGTAACACTCTGTTACAACTAACCCCGCTGTGTATTACATTTTTAAGCCTAGCTAACAGTCGCTAGGAATTGCTGACAATTTTTTAAAACGGTGCTATGTTTGAGCCAACAAGACAGCGATTAAGGCAATATAAAGTTAGATTTGGAAATGTATACTCAGAAACCGAAAAAAAACCTATGATGAAAAAAAATTACTTTCACGGTGTCAAAACACTCTTTGTCCAGTATCTTCACGAAATATAATCAAAACTTTCCGCAAATTCGCGGGAGACCGTCTTCAGGCAGCAAAAGAAAAATAGCGGAAAGACAACCTGCTTGATCCTTGCGAACAATGTAAACGGTCCGTGTTACATTTAACCTACATTTACGCTCCCCACATTTAGCAATATAGCAAGAGGCTATATATTACGATGTTATTATAAATTATATGCCTTTCTCCACTGATATTCTGAGTTTTTGAAAGCATTTCTGATGATTTTTAGAAGGCGGCTGCCTGACTCTGAGATGGCGAACGGGAATATAGCTAGTTTGTGTATCATAGCAACACATTATTAGTGGTTTGAGAAGATAGTCAATCAAAAGGCTAATTCATATTAATTACCATTATGTGTCACAGTGTCTGGTTGTGTTTCCCTTCTGGGTTGTCACAAGAGGTCCTCGTTATCACGGTGTTTCACATTTGACTTCACTTCCCAGCATTCTGTCTGTCACTGTTACATCAGTTCATTGCAGTCAGCTGTTCCCCGTAATCATTGTTCCCAGCTGTTCATTGTTAGTCTTGTTAGATCTGTTGCTGTGTTCCAATTCGCTTACTACGCCCTAAAAGTATGTACTCTTTTTGTGAGGAAAAAGTACATACTTTTGAGTGTGTAGCAAAAGAGTAGGCAAGCTTTGGGACGTACTATCACGTCATCTTTGCGTGCTGCGTGCATCCTGTCACCGTAAACTGCCCTGTCAATCATCTCGTCACAGTTAAAATCCTCCATTCTATCTAATTTTATTTCCTACCGTTTCGGAGAGCACATCCATCTGCCAGTTGTGGGTCTTTCATGCTCTCCTCGTGTTTGCAATTTGAATATAATGATGCATTTAAAACGTAATAGCTAAACGTGTCTTTACAAAAGTTCTCAATGCTGCTGCAAATGCAATATAATGTGGACAACATTTAATAAATTAATTTTCGTCAGGTTAGATACTGAACTCGCGTGTCCTCCGTATCGACTACGTGTCTGTAGTTTTTTAACACTTTTCACTCGTGTTTGTAGTTCTAACCGAATCCTCGTCCAATGCGCAATGGTTTGTGGGCAATATCAGCCGTTAGAGTGTGCATCGATCTACACTTCGGATTCTGACCGGAAAAAGTAGACCATCCGGGTATCTTTGAAACACTCATTTCAACATACTACGGTTTGGGACGTACTAATTCTATTTTCGAATACTATTTAGGACGGATAGTATGCAAATTGGGACGCAGGGTGTGTGTATATATTCCCTGTCTGTGACAGTATGTGTAGAGTTAAGTGCCTCTAACTTAACTAATAACACGGAGAGAGGTTTTCCACAAGTGCTTTCATAGCATGACTTTATTGAAGTCCCTTTTTCCCAGCCCCTTTTCAACCTCACTTCCTCTCCTCTAAAACCCCTTAACACCACATCCCCCTTTCTAAGATCAGTTGTACTGATATAACACTCAAGATTAAACTAACACCTCTATACAGTACAGACTATATCCAAACGTTAACTGTCTCTTATGAACAATAAACATATGAACGTTAACTGAATATCTGAACTAAGAAGGTGGGGTAGACTGCCCAATCCTTCTACTGAGTGTGGGGGTTTATTCTGCCCCGTAGAAATCACTCAGTCTCACCCTGGGTACCTGCTATATAACCACAAAGTCCTTCAGGTACCCCGGAGGACGTCTTTCTCTTGCAGGGTAGCGTGCTGGAGGCTCAGGACTGCATGGCTGAACTGGGTCCTGCTCTGTATGATCTGGCCCAACTGGCTGACCAGAAAGTTGTTCTGGCTCTGGTAGGATGGTCTGCGCTGCTGGCGCCACTGGCGTAGAGACGAGGTGGTTTCGGTTGCGGCGCAGATTCCCTCTGGGAGTGTCAATGACATATGACCTTGGTGCTTCCGCCTGTCTTATCACTGTCCCCTTTTCCTTTGTGTCCTTTACCCAGACATGGTCGCCTGGTGTCAGTCTTTTGAGATGTTGAGATCTGTGTCTTTTGTTGAAGTTCCAGCTCAATCTCTGTCTCTTCTTCTGTTCCTCCTCTTTAAGTTTAGTTATGTCAGTCCAGCCCGGGTTGAGAGATGACAGAGTGACTGGAACCGTTGTTCTGATCTGCCGGCCCATTAACAGCTGTGCTGGGCTGTACCCGTTGGCGAGTGGTGTGGCTCTGTAAGCCATGAGTGCCAGATACGGGTCTTTCCCTTTCTGGAGGAGGCCCTTAACTGTCCGTACGGCACGCTCTGCCTCTCCATTGCTCTGCGCATATCTGGGGCTGGACGTTGTGTGTGTGAACCCCCACTGTGTTGCAAACTGAGTGAAGCATTCAGATGAGAACTGGGGTCCATTATCTGTCATGACCTCGGACGGTATGCCATGCCTGGCAAAGATAGACTTGCAATGTTCCACTACTGCTAATGAGGTTGTTGATGTGAGTTTAGCTACCTCAATGAAACGGGAAAAGTAGTCTACCACCAATAGATACTGGTTCTCGTTCCACTGAAACAAGTCAGCACCCACTTTTTCCCATGGTCTATCAGGGAATTCTGTAGGCAGCAATGGCTCTTTGGGGTTGATTCTTTCTTTTGCACATGTGTCGCAGCCTTCAACCACTTTCTGAAGCTCTGTACACAGACTCGGCCACCAGACAGATTGTTTGGCTCTTTCACGGCACTTTACAATACCTTGGTGTCCTGTGTGCAGTTTCTGAAGGATGTCAGTCTGTAGCAGCTTTGGAATAACTATCCTACATCCTTTCAGTAATAAGCCGTTCTCCACTGATAGCTCTTCCTCGACATGTGCGTACGGTAGGTAAGCTCTGTCTATTGTGGATCTGTCTGGCCAGCCCTTAGCACAGTAAATCTTCACTTGGCTCAGTATTTCATCCTGTTCTTGGTGTTCCCTTATTTCTTGTAGCCTCTTTTCTAGAGCTGGGAGGTTTGAGATGATCATGTTTACATACAGGTTGATTTCCTCCTCCTGCTCCGGCTGCCCTCTGTCTCTCAACGGCGACCTTGACAGCACATCTGCCGTGGCCAACTTCTTGCCGGCCACATGGGAGATGGAGAAGCTGAAAGTCATCAGTCTCATTCTGAGTCTCTGAATGCGTGGCGGGAGCTCATCCAGGCTCTTGGAGCCTAGTAACGGAACCAGAGGCTTGTGGTCCGTTTCGACGTGGAACTTGATGCCCACCAGGAAGTCTGAGAAGCGCTCGCACGCCCATGTGATTGCTAGAGCCTCTTTCTCAATCTGTGCGTACCGTTTTTCAGTGTCTGTGAGTGCTCGAGAGCTATATGCGACTGGCTTTAGGTGGCCATCCTCCTGTCTCTGGAGTAACACAGCTCCAAGTCCAAATGATGATGCGTCAGCTGAGACAACCGTATCCGCTTTTGTGTTGTAGAGCGCAAGCCCTGGTGGCATGCTCAGCTCCTCTTTAATGCTGTTGAACGCTCTTTGTTGTTCATGCCCCCACTGAAACACGTTTTGCTTCTTTAACAGGTCCCGGAGTGGCTGTGTCTTTTCTGCCAGATGGGGTAAGTACTTTCCCAGGTGATTCACCATTCCGAGGAATCATCTCACTCCACTTGCATCCTCAGGCTCCTCCATGTCTGTCACTGCCCTCACTTTGTTTGGATCTGCTCTCACGCCGGCTGCATCAATGATTTGTCCGAGAAATTTAATACGGTCTTTTGAGAACTCACATTTCTCGCCTCTCAGCGTGACTCCTGCCTCCTGCAGCCTCCTCAGCACTGCAAGCAGATGTGTGTCGTGCTGGGCCTGTGTGTCTCCGTACACGAGCACATCGTCCATTTGGCATAAGACACCATTGAGTCCGTCCAGTATCTGGGACATCCTCTTCTGATAATGTTCAGGTGCAGAGGATATGCCGAAGCAGAGACGGTTAAAGCAAAACCTCCCAAAGGGAGTGAGGAATGTTGTGAGGAGGGCGGACTCCTTGGCAAGGGGAATTTGCCAAAAGCCTGAGTTTGCATCAATTTTTGAGAAAACTTTGGCACCTTCGAGCTGTCCAAGTGTGTGTTCAACTGACGGGAGCATGTGTCTCTCCCTCTTGACTGACTCATTCAATTTGGTCAGATCCACGCAGATGCGCACCTCGTCTTTGCCTGGTTTTGGTACAGTGACCATTCCGGCGCACCAGTCTGTGGGTTGTTCCACCCTTGAGATCACCCCCATCTCTTTCATACGTATGAGTTCTTTTTTTACTTTAGACATGAGAGGCAGCGGAATTCGTTGTGGGGTCGATATGGAGAATGGTTTGGCGTCTGCTTTAAGCTCTATTTTATATTCCCCCTCCATCTTGCCTAGCCCATGGAACAGTGCAGGAAACTGCTCCTTGACTCTCTCAAATGAATCCAGTGCCACTATGTCTACTCTAGCCACTAGCCCTAATGCCTGGATAGCTGGACGTCCCAGTAGGCTAAACTTCAGACCCGGAACTACATACACTTCCTGTGTGGTACTTTTACTGTCCGTTCCTAAGGTAGCTGTGAACTTCCCCTTCACCGTGATAGGCGTCAGACCTGGACCATGCAGCACTCTTTTTGCTCTCTCTAGCTTTGGAAACTGCCCATTCTGAAATACCTCTTCTGCTAGCACTGTTACATCCGCCCCTGTATCAATTTTGAATACAGCTGTGTGCTCATTTACTTTAAGGTCTATTAGCCAGGGTTCACCATCTGAACTAACTGTGCCTAAGAAAGCTATTTCCTCCTCATCTGAAACTGCGGTATTAATTTCGCGGAGAGCCCCTGACCTGCACACTTTGGCATAGTGACCCTTTTTCAGACACTGGTTACATGCTACTTCTCTAGCTGGGCATTGGTTTTTGCTGTGTGCTGGCGTTCTACCACACCACATGCACCGTGTCAAGTTACCTGGCTGTGTCTGATAACTGCTTTTATCATTTGTTCTACCCTGCATTTTCTGCTGTCTTCCTTTGCCTTTGTCAAACTTATGTTTTGTTTGAATGCTATCCACGTCTGTGGTCTCTACCTTGAAGTTACTCTTCAACAGGTCCTGTTGTTTTTTCACATTTTCACTCTGACGCGCACGCGTCACCGCTCTCTCCAACGTTAGCTCCGAGTCCAGCTGCAATTGCTCCGACAGTTTTTTATCACGCAAGCCTACCACAAGTCTGTCACGGACCATTTCGTCGTGCAACTGTCCATAGCCGCAGTGCTCTGACAAGCAGTGGAGTGCGGTGATAAAACTGTCTACTGTCTCCCCTTGTTCCTGCTGTCTCTGGTTGAATTTTGCTCGCTCAAAAATAACATTTCTCCTCACCACAAAATGTCCCTCTAGCTTCTCTTTGACAGTGTTGTACACGCTTGCTTCCTCCTCCGTCATACGAAGTGAAATCACGATATCTTCCGCCTCGTCTCCCATAGTATAAATTAAAGTGTTCACCTGGTTTTCATCCGGCTGTAGCTCTAGACCCGATGCAATCCGGAATCTCTCAAACCGTCGAATCCACTTGGGCCACTCTTCTGGCTTTGTGAAATCAAACTTGGGTGGTGGGGGAATCTGAAATCGCTCCATTTTCTTTCCTTCTTGTCTGCCGCGAACGTGAAATACGGTCGCGTTAGCTTTGCAAGCTAGCTAAACCTCAGACTTACTAACCGACTCAATATTTTCGTGAGTTCTCTCCAGTTAATTCGGCAAAACCTCATCACTTGTTTACTCGACTTGGAAACTGAAGTCTTCTGACACCATGTAGAGTTAAGTGCCTCTAACTTAACTAATAACACGGAGAGAGGTTTTCCACAAGTGCTCTCATAGCATGACTTTATTGAAGTCCCTTTTTCCCAGCCCCTTTTCAACCTCACTTCCTCTCCTCTAAAACCCCTTAACACCACAGTATGTGTTCGGAGTCGTTATTTTGTGTCACACCACTTCAGGTCTGTGTTTGTTCCTAGTTCCTGCTTTGTTTATTTGTTTTGACGGCTTCTTTTGGATTGACCCTGCATGTTTGACTACGAGTTTGGATTGCCCTTATACTAAATATTATAAAACTATAATAAAACTTTTATAATAATTATAATAAAACTACTGCTCTTAGATTATCTGCCTCCCGTGTGGTTTACATGACATTATGTGTCTGACGTTGTGGAGAGTGATACATATATGCATTACCATGTGTGAATGAACATTATTTTGAAAAATATCATATACCCATTAAAGAAATAATCAGTTCCGGTATCATTAAAATTGCAACAAAAAGTATTGGTATCTTATTGAATTTTAAAGTTTGGTATCACAGATCTCGGATTGAAAGGTATGTTGACCAATCAGAAGCCATGGGACAGGAAATTAAAAAAAAAAAATCCATGGCACACTGAGATCAAATTATGTGCAAATCAATAAATAAAAGGAATAAAAATAAAAGGTTATTGGGATAATGTAATACAAAATATAGGGATAAGATAATATTAAATCATATGAAGTTGGAAAAAATCTCTTTATAACAAAATATTTATTTTCCCTTTAAATTTGTCCAGTTATTTTGCTTTTGTCGAGTTGTGCACCTTAATCCTAAAAGGTTAAGACAAATGAAAATATACAAAGTAATAGTTTAATGCTTTATGAGCATTAATAACTACATTTATGACATTAAGATCTAATGTTGTTTAAACACGTGAGATACAAACCATTGATGTCTAGTTTTAGTGTTTTTTTTTTTTTTTTTTTTTTTTTTTTTTTTTAGGAGTAGAGAATGACAATATACAGTAAATGTACTCCTGATTTCATATACTGGTTTTCTAATAGTGAAGCCCTCCTCATATGCCTTTGAAAAAAAATATGCATTTTTTTATATATATATATATATAAAGCATAAATGAACTAATAAAAGGCCATATAGGTTATCTTTGCAAAGTTTAGTCTATGTTATCATGTAAAATCAGATACTAATTGACATGAAATAGATTGCTGCAAAACAGAACTGATCTTAGCAATAGAAATAGATTATTTTTCTGATTGCTTGTGCAAAAGTCTCTGCACTGATGCTGGATGTTAGGGGTTGCTCATAATCTTTTTCTAAATATTTTGTAGGGGCAATACAATAGTAATAATAATTTAGAAAATTTGTTTAAAGCAAATATTTAAAACCTTACTAAATTTTATATCAATACAGAGCTGTGGCTCCAAACTGTGTAGCAGAAATTTTAGCACAATATTAAGAAAGATAGGTTTCAACACTTGAGTCTCTGTCAGTTAATAAAACTGAACTGAAAATGGACCACTGCAGGTTTGGCGTTGTTTTGGCTAACTGCAACATTGCCATCTAGTGTTTAAAAATTAGAAGACAAATTAATCAATCAATCTAGGATAAGATAAATAACAGCAGAACCCACACTTGTTCCTTGACAGTTTATCAGCATCCCACCTCCACCCCATCTCCTCTCTTTTAGTTCCATCTACTCTTACTACAGGGGGAGTACTCTGGGTTCGGGCAGAATTACAGCTTACAGCTTCACCTTGGTCAGTTGTGGCTCTGCTTGCACAATGGACTTCTGGTCTTCTGGACTTCAGCATAATGCACCATGTTACAAAGCTTGAATCATTTCAAATTGGTTTCTTGAACATGACAATGAGTTGACTGTACTAAAATGGCCCCCACAGTCACCAGATCTCAACCCAATAGAGCATCTTTGGGATGTGGTGAAATGGGAGCTTCATGCACTGGATGTGCATCCCACAAATCTCCATCAACTGCAAGATGCTATCCTATCAATATGGGCCAACATTTCTAAAGAATGCTTTCAGCGCCTTGTTGAATCAATGCCACATAGATTTAAAGCATAATGGTGTTCCTAATAATCCTTTAAGTGAGTGTATTGTGACATGATATATTGTTACACCTCTACTCACTGGTCTGTCGAAAGTGAAACCAGAGTCCTTTTTTTTCAGGAAGATTGTGAATAACAATTGGAGAGAAAATGTGAATAATGTGAATCAGTTTGAGAACATCGGATCAGTTTAATCCTGCTGTCTGAGACTGAATGAATGTAAGAACCGAATGAATTTTGTGTCTGATGTTCTTCATTGTTGAGACAAAGGTAGGTTTGAACCAATTCATTTCTGTATTCATTCTCATGCATTGAATAAGGGGTCATGAACGGCATAGTTTTATGGTTTCATAATGTTTCCTGGGGTGCACTTATAATGTTAGTATTATTTTTACATCCAAATTCTCGTATAGAAATAAAAGGCATTTTTTCTATCCTGATTATAGCCTTGGATTTGAACGCTCTGCTTTAAGGGGCGTGTCTGCTGTGAGACTTCTGTGATTGACTAACATCTTTGCAGATGAAATGGCTAGTTTTACATGTGGAGCTCTCGAAAACTTTATGCACATTTTTACTAATAAAGCTCCCAAGGTTAACTAATTGTGAAAAGTATTGTAGAATTGGCTTTATGCACAGCTGCACTACTTCCTGAACTTCAGCCAGCTCCTTGTTTCCTGTCTGCCATTATTGCACAAACTTGATTAATTCAGGTGTGCCTGATTATTGTTGTTGTGACTGCTAAGGTCAGACACACCTGGATTAATCAGTTTGTCCAATAATGGCAGACATGAAACAAGGAGCTGGCTGAAGTTCAGGAAGTAGTGGAGCTCTGTATAACACCAATTATATTTAGATCTATAGCATTAAATTTAGATTGTGGCATGAAAGGTTGCAGTGGATGAGCATTGTAGGCGATCAGACATGTTGGGCCCTATTTTAATGATCTAAGCACATGGTCTAAAGCGCACGATGCAAGGGTGTGTCCAAATTCACTTTTGCTAGTTTAACGACGGGAAAAATGGTCGGCGTGTCTGGCGCATGGTCTAAAAGGGTTGTCCATATTCTCTTAAAGGTTAGTTCACCCAAAAATGAAAATTCTGTCAGTAATTACTCGCCCTCATGTTGTTCCAACCCTGTAAGACTTTCGTTCATCATCGGAACATAAATTAAGATATTTTTTTATTAAATCTGAGAGCTGTCTCACTCCTCCATTGGCTTCTATTGTAATTGAAACGTCCCGGCCCAGAAAGTTATTAAAGACATCGTTAAAATAGTCCAAGTGGCTCAACCATAAGTTTATCTAGCAACGAGAATACTTATACAAAAACAACAACTGTTCATTTTCTTCTGTGTGGACCTCTGACGTGAGTTCACCTATAACAATGTCACCTGTTACCTGTAGGGCAACAATGAAGTAGACATTGATCTTCTTCTGCAGAGGCTGCCTTTCACATAAATAGGCACATTCAAAAAAAGAGTCATTCTCTGGGCTTGGTTACAGTAAAAGCTGTTTTTGGACTAACAATGAAGTTTTCGGTTCTGAAGCTTACAGGATATTGTTATAATATGATGACCTTATATGGCAAAATTAGATTTCTCAGTTCATGACCCCTTTAATATTCAATTGCATGAGTGAATATCCTTTACAATCTAGTCTGTTTTGATGTTTTATTCTCTGTAGTTAGTTTTTTGGCTGCTGGCTTTTTTATTTAGTATTAAATAGAATTATACACTCAGGATTCCTTGATTAGCAGTTTCTTAAACCAGTGAGTTGAACTGACAAAAGCATCTTTGTTTGTTGTCTTTCACTCAGTAAATGATATAGTTTCTGTTAATAATTTGGTAACACTTTATTTCAATAGTCCACTTTAGACATTCTACAAATTATAAGTAACTTTTCAACTACATGTCAACTAACTGTCATTAGAGTATTAGTAGATTGTCAGCTTAGTCTCTGCTAACACTTTATTTTGTAACAGATATTCAACTATTCGACTATAAGAAATTTGGTGACTACAAGTAAACTTATTCTCCAAACCCAAAGCCTAACACCTAGCCATAACCAAACAGTCTACTGACAGTCTACGATAATATACTAATACTCTAATAAGTAACTCTATAAGTAACTCTAGTTACTTATAATTAGTAGAACGTGTAAAGTGACTATCGAAATAAAGTGTAACCAATAATTTTAGTATTCTGTAGATTAGAAAAGAATTCACGATCATGCTGAAACTGATAAAGCACACTGAAGGCATGCATATTTTAACTGAATGTTTCATTTTATATCTATAAAGTTGTAAATTGTTGTACATTTAAATTCTCTGTTTCAGTAGTGCCGTTTGTAAAATGAGTCTCTATGAGAAGAGGGGGGAGGAGGAGGAGGAGGACGAAGATGTTAACACACACAAATCAGCATCTCCAGAACCCAGCTGTGTGTCTATTAAGAGTGACGTATCCATGGATCCTCCCCCTAAATTCAGTGATGGAGCAGTGACTTCTGACCCTGAGTGAGTCCAATGTGATTTCACGGCTTGAGTGAGACATTTCAAAAAGATATCAAGATCTTGAATTTGGAACTTAAAAAATTGAGAATCTTCAATTAGTGAGTATTGTCAAAGAAGACAAATGTGTTTGACATGTAAAGAGTCTCTCTGTGCGGCCCTCATTACACTTTGTTTTGCTAATGTTTCAGGCTCCTTTTAGAGAAGAGTTCTGAAAGCAATGCCATGGAATAAGTGATAGAATCATATCCCGCCAAATTGGCTAGTGTGTTGATATGCGTTACCTGCCACGGTGGATTTTTACCCATTTTATGCGGGTTAGCGGGTGTTCATTTTTAAAGCCCTGTCTGTCTGAGTGTAGGATCAAATTATATCTTAGAGTTTGGTGTGCTGAAAACATATGTAAATGCTTTTATAGATCTTGATATGTTTGTCTAATTTGATCTCTGTTTCTGAAGAGTAATGAGAGATGATGTGATCAGATCAGTGACCTGCACTGACTCTGACTGTCAGGCCTTCATCAGGCAGAGAGTCAGAGAACAACACAAAGCCAGCATGAAGAACAAATATGAGAGATTATTTGAGGGAACAAAACTACAAGAGAATCAAACCCTCCTGAACAGGATCTACACACAGCTCTACATCATCGAAGGGGAGAGTGAAGGGGTGAATGAAGAACATGAGGTTTTACAGATGGAGAAAACAGCTAGAACACAAGACATTACAATCTTCTGCAATGACATCTTTAACCCCTTACATCAACCAGGATATTGGGAGAAAGACAAAATCAAGACTGTTCTTACTAAAGGCATTGCTGGAATTGGAAAAACTGTCTCTGTGCAGAAATTCATTCTGGACTGGGCTGAGGGAAAAGCCAATCAAGATGTAGATTTTATGTTTGTGCTTCCATTTCGAGAGTTGAACTTGATTAAAGATCACCACTACAGTCTTCACAGACTTCTGCTGGACTTCCATCCTGAACTTCAAGATCTAGACTCAAAGATTTATGAAGAGTGTAAAGTTGTAGTTATCTTTGATGGTCTGGATGAAAGCAGCATGACACTGATGTTCACAGATGATAAGAAAGTTTGTGATGTGAATGAGTCTTCATCTGTGGGTGTGTTGATGTCAAACCTCATCAGAGGAGAGCTGCTTCCCTCTGCTCTCATCTGGATCACCTCCAGACCAGCAGCAGCCAATCAGATCCCCTCAAAATACATTAACCGTCTGACAGAAATTCAGGGATTCAATGAGCCTCAGAAGGAGGAATATTTCAGGAAGAGAATTTGTGACAAGCTTCAAGTCAGCAGAATCATCTCACATATTAGAAGATCAAGAAGCCTTCGCATCATGTGTCACATACCCGTCTTCTGCTGGATCTCTGCCACTGTGCTTCAAAACCTCCTGAAACAAGATGACAGTGCAGAAATCCCTCAAACTCTGACTGAAATGTACATCCACTTCCTGCTGACTCAGATCAACACGAGGAATCAGAAGTACGATGAGAGAAATCCAGAGAAGCTCCTGAAGTCCAACAGAGACGTGATTGTGAAGCTTGCCGAGCTGGCGTTCAAACAACTAATGAAAGGAAATGTGATTTTCTATGAGGAGGACCTAATTGAGAGTGGCATAGATGTCATTGACGCCTCAGTGTATTCTGGGATTTGCACTGAGATCTTTAAAGAGGAATCTGTTATTCATCAGAGGAAAGTCTACTGCTTCATTCATCTGACCTTTCAGGAGTTTCTAGCTGCTTTATATCTGTTTTACTGCCATTTTTTCAAGAATAAGAAATCACTGCAGTCGTTTCTGAATAAGAGATATCACCGCTACAGTCGGATAAACTCTTTGTATGAGTTATTAAAAGCAGCAGTTTCTGAATCCTTACAGAGTGCAAATGGACACCTTGATATTTTCCTGCGATTCCTGCTGGGCATCTCATTGGAGTCAAATCAGAGACTCTTAAAGGATCTTCTCACACACACAGTGAACAAATCAGAGACCATCATGAAAATCACACATTACATTAATAACAAAATTAAGGATGATGATGATTGTCTCTCAGCGGACAGAAGCATCAATATGTTCCTCTGTCTGCTGGAAATGAAGGATCAGACTCTGTACAGAGAGATTCAGCAGTTTCTGAAGTCAGAAAATCACTCAGTGAATCGACTCTCTCCATCTCAATGCTCCACATTAGCCTACATTCTTCAGATATCAGAGGAGGTGCTGGATGAGTTTGATCTGAAGAAATACAACACATCCGATGAGGGTAGAAGGAGACTGATACCAGCTGTGCTGAACTTCAGAAAAGCTCTGTGAGTATTATTTTATGTGTTTGAAGATTAAACTGAATGTGTCTGTTTTGTAATAATACAGTACAATTCCTCTCTCAAATACCTCTCACCTCTCTCATTTTGATTTAAAAATAATTTTCATACCTTGTACTTTGAAAACCAGCATTGCAATCCATTACAGGCCTTGGCTGCTTTTCATGCAGCGGAAGCAGAAAGATTGGAATTGAAAACAATATTTTAAAGAACCATTTCTTCTTTATTTTTGGTTTATAGTTTTGCCGACTGTAATCTCACTGATCAGTGCTGTGAAAGTTTGTCTTCATCTCTACAATCATCGAACTCACTGAGAGAGCTGGACCTGAGTCACAATTACCTACAGGATTCAGGAGTGAAGTTGCTCTCTAATGGACTGAAGAGTGTCCATTCACACTGTCGACTCAACATACTGAGGTAAGAAAACATATTAAAATTTCACTTGGTGATGAAATTAAAGGTGACCTCTGTCCTGGTCCTGATCACCTGGGGCCTCATGTATAAAACTTTGCGTAGATTTCATCCTTAAAGTGTGCGTACGCACATAAGGCAGAATTTGCGTACGCACAAAAGTTTTCAGATTTATAAAACCGTTCGTACGCCAGAACCTGCGCAGAATTCACTTTATAAATCCCAGTCAGCGGGAGATTATGCGCACGTGCGTCTCCTCCCCGAAATAACCATATATGGAGATTACAACGCCTAGTTTTACTATGCATATCCTCATCTGCATATCATTTGCATATGATTATTCATCCACGTGATACCAAGTTTAACGGTACAAGACGTTAGGAAAATATGAAATGCGGATGTGCCGTCACATTATTACAAACATTGTAAACATTTGTAATGTTTGTAATAACAAACAATTTGTAGATAATTTGTAGCCTATGTCCTTGCCTTGTTTTTGAATGAATAAATCAAATAGTGTTAAATACATTTCAGAGAAAGTTTTTCTCAATCTTTTCCACTGGCCAAATAGTATTTTTAATTGATTTATATTTTAATGGATAATGGAAGAGATTTTAATGGAAGAGATAGACATGGTTGTGCATTATTTGCACGAAACAGTTTTCTCAGACAATCTCTAGTTAAAACATTAAAACACAGCATGCCAGAAGAAAAGTGTTCAAAAGCAATGTATCCACAACAAATAGGTCTATTTCTATTTATTGAATATATATATATATATATATATATATATATATATATATATATATATTGTAACTTCTCAGTAATGATTTCATGTAGTTTAAGAGTTTAACTCCATTAATGAGAATGGCATATTTAATCTAAATGTTTATATCAGAAGTAAAACATAGTACCATTCTTTTATTTATTTAAACTATTATTGTGAATATGGACTGTATTTATGATTTGGACTCATAATGAAGATTTACGGTTTTACTCCATCTGCCGTTAGATTATAGGCTATATGTGCGTCAGTTTCACCAAACGGCCCAACGCGCGTGCTGGCGCGGTCATTTAAGAAGGGATGGATGTTTGCTTCAAGTGATGATAGGTTTGTGAAATTATATTTGTATTATCTTTCTGTAGATGTATAATTTTCTTTAGATTCTCTGTCTAATAGTAAGCAAAAAGACATTTGACTCCAGCTCACCATCGGTGTCGCCAAAACCCATAATCTTCTAAAAGAGTGCGTACGCACGGTCAAGAGCATCCTTACGGTGCGCACTTATTTACGCCAAGTTTATTTTTTATAAATCCCGATGTGCACGTGGAAAAATGCGTACGCATATTTCTATGCCCATTTTGTGCGTACGCAACGTTTATACATGAGGCCCCAGGTCAGTGAACAGTGTGTGACCTGGTTGCCTGAAGCTGAGACTATTTATTACATACAGTGACAACACACACTGAGATACAAAAAAATACTTACATGCACTCATATGAACATTCATCTCTATATATAGTGATATATATTGTGATATTCAGTATTGTGTATACTCACTCAGACACACAGCATAGAAATTTTTTATAGTGTGTTCAGTGTTTATATTTTATCGCAGTGTGTGTTTTCTGGGAATTGAACCCAACACTTTGGCGTTATTAGTGTCAGTTGAGCTACAGGAACCCATGAATCATGCTGTCAAATAACTGTCAAATAACTCTTATAAAGGTTCATAGTTTCAAACTAATCGAGACAAGTTTAAGCTGAATGTAAGTCAACATGCAGAATTCCTGATGAAAGAATTTAATTTATGTGATCAACGCAATGTGCAGAAAACTTTACTTTAAAGTACCATCTCCTGATTATAGAACCATGTTTGTCTTTTGCTATAGACTTGCTGAGTGTAATCTCACTGATCAGTGCTGTGAAAGTCTGTCTTCATATCTACAATCATCAAATTCCTCACTGAGAGAACTGGACCTTAGTAACAATGACCTGCAGGATTCAGGAGTGAAGCTGCTCTCTGATGGACTGAAGAGTTCACATTGTCAACTTAACATACTGAGGTAAGAAAAACAGTTACAGGAATCTCACCACTCCTGTTTGTGAATCAGTTTCAGATTATCTCCAGTGCCAGAATATGTAATGTGTAATGTGTGTGTGTGTGTGTGTGTGTGTGTGTGTGTGTGTGTGTGTGTGTGTGTGTGTGTGTGTGTGTGTGTGTGTGTGTGTGTGTGTGTAGATTATCTGGCTGTATGGTGACAGAGGAAGGCTGTTGTTTTCTGGCTTCATCTCTGAGTTCAAACCCTTCACACCTGAGAGAGCTGGATCTGAGCTACAATCACCCAGGGCAATCATTGGTCAAGCTGCTCTCTGATCCAAACAATAGACTGGACAAACTCAAGTATGTTTAACTCTTCTAATCATCCCGTCATGTGATTGGATATGTGTGTGCTATAGATCTGTAGTACCAGAGAAACAAGCACGCAAACATCTTTAAAATTTTGTCTTTGAACTTCCATTTTAGAAGTAGTATATTTCTGTATACTCTGTATATTTCTAGTATACTCTGTATATTTTGAGAATTTGCTGTTTTTTCCCTATCTCCACACCGAGGTGTCGAGATTGTGGAATAAATCGGTTTCTGTTTTATGTTTTTATCCCCAAATGTCTAACTATAGTAATGTTTGGGTATTAAGTATCATAGAATGACAGTGCCTCGGGTTAAAGAAATCGTTTTGAGAAATCGTTTCTCCTTGGCGCCCTCTGGGGTGCGACTCTCTCAGGAGGGTCGCAGCACTGCCTGTTCCGTTCACCGTTTCAGGGCACCAAGGTGTCAGTGTCCCCAAACAAGCCTCCAAATAAGAAAAAAGAAGAGCAGTCAGTTCGGTTTCTTTGCCGGTTTGCCGTTTCAGGGCGCCGAGGTGCCAGATTTTTCCAACGATACTCCAAGGAAGGTCTTAGGAACTAAGCTAGTTGGAGGTAGGCAAGTTTTGAGGACTGTCGTCATCTCTAATAAAGCTCAGACAAGAAGTCCTGTCGCAAAAAACGAGTCAGTGTCAGCGTCCCCACATGATCCTCTGAGGAGGGTCCTAGAATGGTTAGTTCAGTTGTTCCCTGCCCGATCACCGCTTCAGTGTACCGTAGTGACTGTTCAACCAAGGGACGGTTTTAAGAAATCGTTTTCTCTCTGCGCCCTCTGGGGTACGACTCTCTGAGAAGGGTCGCAACGCTGCCAGTTCGGTTGTTCCCTGCCGGTTCACCGTTCAGTGCACCGAGGTGTCAGCGTCCCCATACGATCCTCCAAAGAGGGTCGTGGAACAGTCAGTTCAGTTGTTCCCTGCCCGATCACCGCTTCAGTGTACCGTAGTGACTGTTCAACCAAGGGACTGTTTTGAGAAATCGTTTCTCCTCGGCGCCCTCTGGGGTGCGACTCTCTGAGGAGGGTCGCAGCGCTGCCAGTTCGGTTGTTCCCTGCCGGTTCGCCGTTCAGGGCACCAAGGTGTCAGCGCCCCCATGCGATCCTCCGAAGAGGGTCATAGAACAGTCAGTTCGGTTGTTCCCTGCCGGTTTGCCACTTCAGGGTAGCCGTAGTGACTGTTCAACCAAATTCAGAGGCCAGTCTTGAGAGACTGGTTCCCCTAGTAGAATTTCGGGCACCGTGGAAACTACTGCCACATATTTCTCAGTGGGTCCTTCACACTATAGAAAAGGGTTTCAGAATTCAGTTCGGTTCTCGTCCGCCCAGATTTCTTGGGGTCCTCCTCTCATTGGTGGACCCCGAGCAGGCTTTGGTTATGGAGCAGGAAGTACTAACACTTCTGCAAAAGGAGCTGTAGAAGGGGTTCCTCCTGCCAGCAGATAGCCATTACTTCATTGTTTCCAAAAGAGGATGAGGGAGGTTCCTAAGGTTTGCTTTCAGGGGCAAAGCATACCATTATCGGGTTCTCCCATTTGGCCTAGGTTCTCTATGCCAAGAAGAGTGTGCTCTGAGGACCACTTTTCTAGGTGTAGCAATTTTCACAGCCATAATGGGTTATATCTTGGCCAGTCACTCACTGTGAAACAGTTTCAGACTGGTGGGTCTCATGGCAGCTGCGTCAAATATAATTACTTTTGGCCTTCTGTACATGAGACCCCTGCTGTGGTGGCTCAGGACCAAGGGTTTTTTTCCAAGGGGAAATACGTTTTCGCATGATCAAGGTCTCGCGGCTATGCCTTCGTGCCTCGGTCATGTGGAAGAACCTTGGTTCCTCGCCCAGGCCCAGTGCTGGGGGCTTCTTGTCGATGCATATTGCTATCAACGGATGCTTCCCTCACAAGTGGGGGTGATCATGAGTGGTCGCTCAGCGAATGGCAGACAACACACTGATGGTCTCGTATGTAAGAGCAGATATCCTGTTGAGGCAGGGGCCAAGGCCCAGGGATTGGAGACTTTAACCCGAGGTGGTGGAGCTTAGGGAGAACTTTGGTTGTCAGGTTTCGTGACCTAGACCTCTCCACTCCTGGGGCTAGGTTGCTTGCTTCTTAGTGTGCGCAACAACTTCACACAGAATGGGCATTTCTCAGCATGGCGTAGTGGGTTCCCACCACGTCTCAAACGCAGCTTGATTTCCTCGAAAGGGAACGTCTCAGGTTATGTATGTAACCCTGGTTCCCTGATAGGGAATGAGACGCTGCGTTTATCTGCCATACTTCCAAGATGGTTCTCACTGCGGAGCATGAAATCCATGGGAAGGAGTCGGATCCAGATCCAACTCCTCCCACTTTACATACACCTAAACCCAACTCCGCCCCCTGATCCCTAAACCCACCCCTAATCCCTAAACCCAACCCTAATCCTACCCATCTCCACCACTTGGATCTTGATCCGACTCCTCCCCGTGGATCTCATGTGCTGCATTGAGGTGCTACTGATACTTCCTGCATGCCCTGATCGACTTGCTTCAGGCCTTTCAGAAGCTGTCGTGGTCTAAATTCAGGGGTGCTTTATAGTTACCTGGTCTATGACGTCACCTTTGACGTTTCGGGCTTCCATTGGATGATTTTACATATGCTTCACGACGTAATCACGCTGAGCGTTCCCACCAGGTCTCAAACGCAGCATCTTGTTCCCTATCAGGGAACCAGGGTTACATAAGTTTTGAATTAAAAAAATCACATTTTATATTAAAAAATATTTTATTTTATATGTATTTTTATAATAAAATATGTCTCCTGTTTTTTATAGTGTGGATCATGGAGGAGAGTTCACAATCACAACAGGACAACAGAAATGTAACATACACTCACACACACACACACACACACACACACACACACATACAAACACACCTTAATTGCTGTTTTTTTTGTATTATAAATGTAATAATCTCTCATTGCTTTCAGATGAATGTGATCTCACACTGGATTTAAACACAGTAAACACTCATCTCGCTCTGTCTGAGAGGAACAGGACAGTTACACATGTAGAAAAGAAGCAGTCGTATCCTGATCATCCAGAGAGATTTAATAAGTGTTATCAGGTTCTGTGTAGAGAGGGTCTGTCTGGACGCTGTTACTGGGAGGCTGAATGGAGCGGGAGGGAGGTTTATGTATCAGTGACATATAAAGGAATCAACAGGGAAGGCTTGAGTAATGACTGTGTGTTTGGATACAATGAAAAGTCCTGGAGTATGAACTGTTTTTATGATGGTTTCACTGTCAAACACAATGATAAGATCACAGTAATATCTGTCCCTTCACGTCGCTCGAACAGAGTAGGAGTGTATCTAAACTGGCCGGCTGGCACTCTGTCCTTTTTCAGCGTCTCTGACACACACACACTCACGCACTTACACAGTTTCAACAGCACGTTCACTGAACCCCTCTATGCTGGATTTGGGGTTTATTCTGGTAGTTCAGTGTCTCTGTGTGAGATAAAACAGCTTTCTGTGAGAAACAACTGAGACACAGTTGAGTGAAAGAAACACTCTCACATTATTTCTTTCTTTAACTCACACTGCTGTAAAGTCTTTCTCTCTTCTAATCATAATTTTGGTGTGTGTATATAGAAACACACACATGTTGACACACACATGTTGACTATAGTCAAAATAAGACACACCACAGACTTCTCTGGTGTTTCTATAAAGACTTTTAAATGCAGCTAAAAAGTAGTTTTGTCTTTCTGAGTCTCTAAGCGCCACCTGGAGGAAAATTTAGTTTTGAGCTCACCAGAAACTGTTCTTAGCAATCAGTTTTCTTGCTCTTCTGGCCTCGTTCGACCTCACAAGAAAACAAACCCTGCAAGATCAAACCTTGCTCTGCCTTGATAGTATATGTTCTCTTCTCTCATCTCCAGTCCAGTATATGTGCAACACCTTCCAGCCCCGCGTTCACAGATGCTCTTCACAACATTAGAGCTAAAGTCAGAGCTGCTGAGATGAAATAGTTCAAGACAAAATATCAACTGACCTGAGAAAGTATCAATCTCTCTCTCTTTCTCCTCTAGTGTTTCTGTTGCCAAGGTCTCTTACTACCAATACAAAATCAGCTCCTGAAACACTGAAACTATTCAAATCATTATTCACTCTACAGTATCATCCTCCACCTGTACCAGTTACAGCACTCACCCAAAACCAACCTACCACTGCACACTTTCCACTTTTCTCTTCCCTCTCTCCCCTCATGGATAAAAGTTGTCTCCAAAGTTCTCTGTGCCAGTTTTCCTACAACCTGTCCCTTATGCTGCGGTCATGTGCTATGGTAATTATGGTAAAGGCCAATTTATACTTCTGCGTCGATGGTACGCCGTAGTGTACGGCCTTGGCTACGCAGGTAGGCGACGCCGTTGTGAGCATTTATACTTCTGCGTTCAGGTCTTGGTTGCTCTGCAGTACTGCTCCGAAACGCAAGTTGGCGGCGGAGGGTTTTAATGTTCCACTGTGTTTAGATTCCTCACGGCTAGGTTACTACAAGCAATAGCGACTGAAAGAGAGTGGATCATGTTGGAGTTGGAGCTTATTGAGGTGGAAAAACAGTTCACTTTAGTGAAATTACTAAAACTGAAAGGCAGAAATGAGAGAAGATGTCGGAGGAGATGGTACGTGTGGAAATCATAGACAGTGGTGGAAATGCGTGAGAAGGTACGTGCGGAAATGCGTAGGAGGAAATGTGATGCTACCAAGCCGACCAATCACCGATCTTGCGGTCCGCGTCGTCGCGACGTGTAGTTACATTTTTGAGGAGGTGCGCGTCAGGCGACGGCGAAGGGTACGCGGTATGGGACGCGTCTGTGCGTATGCTACGCCGTACCTACTGCGCGCACCCTACGCAGAAGTATAAATTGGCCTTAAATACCAAAAGCCGACGTGGAAAATGCACATGAACACCCCCTCATGTGGTATTTACTACTGGGCAACTCGTAGAATATTTTGATGGACGAGTTGCCGAGATGAGATAAACTTTGACCTTTTCAAAATGGCGGAGAGCACCGCGAGAGTCGTGAATGGTAAAAAATATAAATACTATTTATGATCTAGAAAATATACGGCATATTATTTACCTTTTGAGTTTTGATAAATCATGTTCTTGCTGTTGCAGATGACTTAAGCAATCTAAAATAGTTTTAGCTAAATAACTTGTCAGGATCTCCATCTTTTTACAACATCACGACAACAAAAGCACTTGAACGCAACACACTGGTAAATACCAGTTCACAAGTGGAAAATATCCTATTTTCCATAGCACGTGAACGCAGCATAAGAACAGTGTTTCCCAACCCTGTTCCTGGCGGCACACCAACACTGCGCGTATTCTTTGTCTCCCTAATCAAACACACCTGATTCAACTCATCAGCTCATTAACCCATCTGATTATGAGCTGATGAGTTGAATCAGCTGTGTTTGATAAGGGAGACACAAGTTACTGCGTCCCAATTCGCTTACTTATACTACACCCTAAAAGTATGTACTCTTTTTGTGAGGAAAAAGTACATACATGTACTTTTGAGTGTGTAGCAAAAGAGTAGGCAAGCTTTGGGACATACTATCACGTCGTCATCTTTAACGGACAGCTCTGTCACGTGCTGGGTGCATCCTGTCACCATAAACTGCCCTGTCAATCATCTTCAATCATCATCAATCACAGTTAAAATCCTCCATTCTATCTAATTTTATTTCCTACCATTTCGGAGAGCACGTTCATATGTCAGTTGTGGGTCTTTCATGCTCTCCTCGTGTTTGCAATTTGAATACCCAGATAGCAAACTGACATTGAATCAACGTGGAAATATGACATCGAAACAACGTTGATCTGACATTGTTTTGCTCATCGAATTAACATTGAACCAACGTCAGACGCGTCATTCTTTCAAAACTAACGGAAAAACAACTTGAAATCAACGCGTTGTTTCAACGTTATGAAAGCAAACCAATTTTCGATTTTCATTTAGCTTTGAAGAATGCCGCGTCTGACGTTGGTTCAACGTTAATTCGATGAGCAAAATCAACGTTGTTTCAATGTCATGAGAGACGTCGTTTCCACGTTGATTCAATGTCAGTTTGCTGTCTGGGTATGATGATGCATTTAAAACGTAATGGCTAAACGTGTCTTTACAAAAGTTCACAATGCTGCTGCAAATGCAATATAATGTGGACAACATTGAATAAATTAATTTTCGTCAGGTTAGATACTGATAATTAATCACTCAAAGCTCTTTATCTAAACCTCTCTACACAACCGCGGGGACTCGCGCGTCCTCCGTATCGACTACGTGTCTGTAGTTTTTTTTTAACACTTTTTACTTGTGTTTGTAGTTCTAACCGAATCCTCGTCCAACGCGCAATGGTTTGTGGGCAATATCAGCCGTTAGAGTGTGCATTGATCCAGTCTTATGGCATCGATTTACACCAGAGCCCGTCTAACGGAGAGCCTTGGCACTTCCTATTAGCCCCATTGTGTATCATCCTGGTTGCAGTTCCATTAGAATTCCACTTGAGGTGATCGCGGGCGAGAGCAGAATGAATGGGAGTCTATGGGGCTAAACGGCTAAAAGTGTCTCTTTCACCTGCTTGTCGTTAAATTAACATAGATTTTATTGCTGATTCTGCAAGTTCAATATAGATTATAGGCCAAAAGTCGAATGAACGAGTACTTATGTCGTTTTGATTTCTTACAGATTAGGCCGTTGTTGGCTGGAACACGCAAGCATTCTGCTATTGTGTGACGTCATCACATTTTTTAACGGATTTTAAGAACAGATAAGTGAACTTTTTCATCTGTTTTTTTTCATCTGAGTGTATTATCTTAGCCCTCCCTTTTGAATGCTACTTTCAAATTACTTGACAAAAAATTACATCCTGAGAAAAGTGGATTTATGGGGGTCAAACCCCATTGACTCCCATTCATTCTGCACTCGACCGCGAGCGCCCCCGCATGGACAGAGACGTGTTACTGCAGCCAGTCCAGAACCCGGAAGTAACCAGCCAGTGCCAATTCTCTTCAATTAGACATTCTTCAATGGGCTCTATGCACGGCGGTATTTCCGGTGAAAGTGTAAGGATGATCGATAACTTCCGCCGATCGTAGAGTCCAATGCAATACCGACAATTTATATTGAATTTTATACTCCATGTTTATACTAAAGAAACGTTAAGTCACAAAAACAGATAAAACAGACACCCCTCGTTGTGTTTATGCTTCTTTTTAAAATTATATTAAATAAACATTACTATATATAAAATGACATCTAAACGTATGTACGTTTCGTTTCAAAGACAGCAGGACAGTAAATTTTGAAGACTCTGCCATAATCCAGTTTTCCTCGATTTTCCTCCGCTTTAATCTCCCCAACCGGAAATGGACGAGCATCCTTGCGTCAAATGCGGAACTTATGCGTGCATATAGCCCATTGTGTCTTAGTTCTGGCTGTGTTCCTTTTTCCTTTAAACATGCCATCGTTCAGCCTCTTCTGAAAAGAAGAACTTAGAACCTAGGAATTTGTCTAATTTTAGACCCATTTCTAAGCTCCCTTTTATTTCAAAGGTTTTAGAAAGATCTGTTTTATTACAGGTTCAAGAATTTTTGAAGACAGCTGATGTCTGTGAACAGTTTCAGTCCAGGTTTTAGGCCTCGTCACAGTACGGAGACTGCTCTATTGAAAGTTTTTAATGATCTGTTCTTACATCTTGATGCTGGCAATTGTGCCATTTTAATTTTGCTTGATTTGACTGCAGCCTTCGACACAGTTGATCATAAAATTCTTCTGTGGCGTTTAGAGCACTGTGTTGGCTTGAAAGGCACTGTTCTTAAGTGGTTTGAGTCGTATTTAACAGACAGATCAATTTCAGAACAAATGGGACAGTTTTCATCCTCAGTGGCCCCTCTGACCTGTGGGGTACCGCAGGGGTCAGTTCTGGGTCCACTGCTATTCTCCCTGTATATGCTACCATTGGGATCTATTTTCAGGAAGCATGGCATGGCATCTCCTTCCACTGCTTCGCTGATGATGTGCAGGTGTATCTACCGCTGAATGTTCCAGCTAAAGAATCTTTGCAGGCCGTGACAAACTGCTTAAGCGACATTAAGACTTGGATGGACCTACATTTTTTAAAACTGAATGAGAATAAAACGGAGGTTGTCTTGTTTGGGCGTCCGGAGTTGGTTCAGGTTCTCACTAGCTCCCTTGGCCAACTAGCACCTCACTTAAGATCCCATGCAAGGAACCTTGGAGTGATTGTTGACAGTGCTTTTAAACTGGATAAGCAGGTCAGTGCTGTGGTTAAGGCTAGCTTTTTTCAGCTGAGACTGATAGCTAAAGTCAAACCGTATCTGAGACAGGCTGACCTAGAAAAAGTGATTCATGTTTTTATTACCTCTCGCCTGGATTACTGTAACTCCTTGTATACAGGCATTGGGAAGGCTGAGCTTTATCGTCTACAGCTTGTACAGAATGCAGCAGCTCGTCTCCAAAGTGGCAAGAAGAAACGGGAGCACATTACTCCAGTGCTCTCATTGCTTCACTGGCTTCTGGTAAAATGTCGGATTGATTTTAAGGTTCTTCTATTTGCTTTTAAATGTATCAATGGGCTTGCCCCAGAGTACCTTACGGACCTTGTCAGGCTGCATAGGCCCTCCAGAGACCTCCGTTCACCCAGCCTGATGGTCCTGGAGGTTCCTAGATCGAAACGCAGATCCAGTGGTGATCGGGCCTTTTCAGTGGCTGCTCCGACTCTCTGGAACTCATTGCCTGTAGCCGTGCGGACTGCTGGTAGCTTGTCCATTTTTAAATCATTGTTGAAGACTCATTTATTTGAATTAGCATTTGGCACAGGGGAGCCGCCTTGATCTGTGTTGTATTCTATTTCTTAGTATTTGTTATTTTTTATTCATTTACTTATTGTGTTTTAGTGTATCAGTCTGTGTTTATTGTTCTGTGCTTTTAACTGTGAAGTACTTTGGTAGGCCTTGGAAATGTGCTATACAAATAAATGTGACATTGACATTGACATTCTCTGTCTACACTTCGGATTCTGACCGGAAAAAGTATACCATCCGGGTATCTTTGAAACACTCATTTCAACATACTACGATTTTGGACGTACTAATTCTATTTTCGAATACTATTTAGGACGGATAGTATGCGAATTGGGACGCAGCAGTCTTAGGCATTCAGTGGGCAGTCTTGAAAGGTGCTGACAGTCCTTAAAAGTGTTACACCCTTAGAGGTGAGCACTAAAACAAATAATTTAAGACAATGCAGGGAATTACCCCTGACTGTTTAAATATTTAGACAGCTGACTTACATTACTTATCTTCTAACTTGGTTAGAAGAGATGAACAAAAAAAAAGGTTCATTTTAATTACAGTGTCTTTTAAAATGATTTCCCCACACTAGCCAATCAGATTTCATTTCACCATCCCCTGCTCGAATGCACATCTTTTATTTATTCTCACTTTCTCTTATTTTCACAATGTCATGAGTACACGGATAGATTACTAATCATTTGAAAAATTGTGTAAAAAATAAATAAAAACGCCATTAATTAGCATCCTCTTATGGTTTGCACAGTGCGTACAGCCAGTGTCGGTGAGATCTCATGTAGGTGGGACAGCGATTGGTTTTAAGTGTTTCCCAAGCCTGTTCCTGGCGGCACACCGTCTCCCTTATCAAACACACCTGATTCAACTCATCAGCTCATAATCAGATGGGTTAATGAGCTGATGAGTTGAATCAGGTGTGTTTGATTAGGGAGACAAAGAATACGCGCAGTGTTGGTGTGCCGCCAGGAACAGGGTTGGGAAACACTGGCCTAAGATACCATGTAAAGTTCTCTCATGTTCTCAATAAAGAATTCTGCTGAAGATACAACCGAGTCTCTTGGTCTTCACTTCAGAGTTTTCTACACTAGTTTGGTTTTGGTGCTTTTTGCAAACATGAAAATGGCAATAGATGTAGTTCATTTTTAAAACCAGCCTCAAAATTAGTAAACGCCCTCTAAAACAGCTTAACTTAATTAAAACATTCACAAAAAGGCATAAAACTATGGAGTAGGGATGGAAAAAAATAAAGCCTCTTAAATCTTTGAAGCTTTCCTTTTCCTGATTGTTTCCGGCAAAGATTCAAAGCATAAAGAGAGTCAAAAACAGTGCCATCTTGTGGCAGGTAAAATGTACTGCAGACATGAACCCAAGAGCGCAGCTTCGTTGTTTTATCCAGTAATATACAGTATGTTTAATATGTTTATTTAGTTTTCTGATCACAGAAATCACATATTAAAGTGTGGCAATAAATTAAATGCATCAACAATGATTATAATATTTACCAACAAAATTGTTTGATGCAAGTAAACTCCAATTATTTTATTATTTTATACTGTTTATATGGCAGAATAATATGATAAAGTAATGAAGGCTTATATGTATTAAAAATGCTAGTAAATAGACATGAACTTCCATAACTTCCAGTTGTGGTCTGGGTTTATCTCTCTATTAGTGTTACTCGATCTTAGTGCTGCATTTGATATTGACCACAACACACCTTAAAATATACTTAAAAATAATGTTGGCGTCAGTGGAATTGCAATAGCATGGTTTAAATCATACTTATCTGACCATTATCAGAATGTAGCTGCAGTAAAGTAGTTCACTTTAAAAAAAAAAAAAACTTTTGCTGATAATTTACTCACCCCCATGTCATCCAAGATGTCCACGTCTTTCTTCAGTTGAAAAGAAATTAAGGTTTTTGATGAAAACATTCCAGGATTTTCTCCATATAATGGACTTCACTGGGAACCAAACGGTTTCAAGGTCTAAATGAGAGTTTCAGTGCACCAGACGATGAATAAGGCTCTTATCTGGCCCTTTGAGTCATGAGTCATGACTCGAAAAAAGATTAGTTCATTTTGATGAACGAGTTCGAACAGGAGAGTCATGAACGCTCATCACAGAACAGAGCAAGGCGAGCATTTGTGCTTATAAAACATAACTTTTTTATTTATTTTTGAAATGACTGATCGTTTCGCTAGATAAGACCCTTATTCATCGTCTGGTGTTGTTTAAAGGTGCAATGTGTAACAAAGTTGAGTATCTATTAACAGAAATGCAATATGACATCCATAACTATGTTTTCAGTGGTGTATAAAGAACTTACTTAATTAGCCGTAATGTTTTTATTACCTTAGAATGAGACATTAATAGCTCCATAACCGAGGGAATCCCCTTCTATGAAGGTCGCCATGTTGTGACGTCATATTCCTACCGTAGCCGAACGCGAACAAACAGCGCTACAGAACGCGTTTCATCACTACCTTGAAAGAGAAGTAGCGGAAAGCTGGAAGCTAGCCTTACACTCCGTGAGTAGAGACTTTTCCCTTGTGAGTGGTGTAAAATATGTAGTTGGGATTGTTTCATGTAACTTAGTTCTCCCTCGCTGTGTTATGGGTTTGTTATGTTGGGGATAGATGTGCTGTTACGTTCGTGAGACAGCTGATGATTAGTATTCATGTCATTGACCGTATAACAGTACGTAACAGGAATCACTAACCCGTCGATAGAGACTTTTACTAAAGTCTTTTAACACTAAAGTCGATCGCGAAGAATTTTAAAAATCAGAGAAAAAAGCCTATTGTGTGTAGTAAATAGTATCTATGGGATGCGGAGATGACATGATTGTAACAGCGCGCGCACTTCCGACCTTTGGACTCATGCGGACGAGTCCCAGCTCAGCCACAGTAACAGCTCATATTAGCCAGCTAAACTATTACTAACCTGTTAGAAAAAATATATAGCTGCTCCCTCGCTGTATTATGGGTTTGCTACAGTATGTGGGGAGAAATGTGCTGCTGGTTACGTTTGTGAGACAATCAGCTGATTATTATTTTATTAAATTATATATTAAAACCCTTGATCCTCACCTGACTATGGCTTTGTAAACAGACAGTATTCATGATGTGGTTTATAATGGACTGTGGTACAGAAACAGTGACAATGTTACACACTCTTGGCTTACTCTGGCTATTCTCTGCTGTCTCAGCCGACGACATGTTTGTCCCGTTTTAGCAACCGTAGCTTCTTCGAAAGGGAGGGGTGAGCAGTGGGCTGAGCCCTTAGTGCAAACCTGGTGCAAACTCGCAACCGAACCACTAGATGTCGCTAAAAGTCACACATTGCTCCTTTAAAGTGATTTGAAGCTGCACTGAAACTCTCATTTGGACCTTGAGCCATTTGGTTCCCATTGAAGACCATAATGTGGAGAAAAATCCTGGAATGTTTTCATCAAAAACCTTCATTTCTTTTCGACTGAAGAAAGAAAGACATGGAAATTTTGAATGACATGGGTGAGTAAATTATCAGCAAACGTTTTTTTTTTTAAGTGAACTACTCCTTTAAGAGATCCGAATTGATCCGAATAGAGTGCCACAAGGCTCAGTATTAGGACCGTCGCTGTTCACTTGCTGTAATTCATGGACAATTGGAAAAAGGACAATTTTTGGGGAAGACCTGACCTGTTGAAAAGAGATGGTATTCATCCCTACTGGGATGGTGGTACTCTTCTCTCTAATATGCATAGAGCTCAAACATAAATTGGGGCTCAGGTCAGGAAACAGACCGGCTAAACTGACCGTCTGCTAGCTAAACATGAGCCTCGTCTGAAAGGCAAAGGGGGAGGTGTAGCTGTAATTTATAGTAATATCTTCAGAATTACTGTGAACGTGAAGTCTTGTTTTAATTATTTTGAAGTGTTGGTGCTTAATGTAACACAAGTATAGTGTAAATGATAAATCACGTTTGAGATTTGTGCTGGCTACTGTATATAGGCCACCAGGGCACCATACAGACTTTATCAAAGAATTTGCTGACTTTCTATCAGAGTTAGTACTGGCTCCAGATAAAGTCCTAATTGTTGGTGATTTTAATATACTTGTAGATAATGAAAAATATGCATTGGGATTGTCATTTAAAGACATTCTGAACTCTTGGAGTTAGACGACACGTGTCAGGGCCTATTCATTGTCGTAATCATACTCTATATCTAATATTTGCGCAGAGAGAAGCACCCTCACCCTCAGAGTACATGGACGTGACTGTAAAAACAATATAATTACTGTTCGTTTTCTCACACAAACTGCTCGTTTCGTGTCTTAAGCCATCAATGTGTAGGCTACTTACATTTACGAGTCATTAAATCATGTTTAATCTGGACTTCTCTGTGCATGCTCTTTGAGGTGGACCCCATAGACCTGCATTATATGACTGACAAACAAGAACTGTTTGACCTAAAAATATCAAAACTGAAAATACTGTGGAAACAAAGACACCTACATTTTGGATGCCCTTGAGGTAAGCTAAAACACATCAACAAATCATTTTAAAGTGAACTATCCCTTTAAGTTGAATTCATATGTTCATGTGGCCAGAAGCTAGTTATTTTGCTTTATAAAGTTTTAAATAAGAATATTTGTTTTTACGCAAACTCATCCCTTCGCTTCAGAAGGCCTTTATTATCCCCCCGGAGCAGTATCATGGATAGATGCACTTTTTATGGACTTCAAAACCGAAACAATCATTCACTGCCATTATAAAGCTTAAAGAAGAACGTCATATACACCTTAGGTTGGCTTGAGGACGATTAATCATGGGCTAATTTTGCTTTTTGAGTGAACTATCCCTTTAAGATATATAAAGTCTTTGATATTCCTCTGCGACCACTCCTGTAGTTCCTCCATGTCGGCAGGTGGCAGTAACCCGTTGCTGCATTCAGGCGTTGGCGTACACGCGAGTTGAATGCATACGTTCCACAGGAAGCAGCGCCGCAGACTGTACCACTACACTTAACTATACAACAGGCAGCAAAAACGACTTCAGGCTGGGCAACGATACGCTACCACGGAGAAGAAAACTCCATCCACCCAGGGGGAAAGTCGAGAAGGAGGGGAGGCCCTGCAACACCGGAGGTGAGTCAAGCGCAGTTTTGGCGCTCAATGAGGGCTTTTTATGTCTTTTTGACACAGAGGCCGCACTGACAGCTAGTTGCAGCATATGTAAGTTTCTCTGCTAGCGACGCGACGCAACAAACCAGAACGCTCGAATTATAACGCGCGGAGCTAATTCGTGCTTCTCACACACTATACAGCTTTGTTGTTTACACGCGTTTCAGTTTGACGCGTCATGTTTCGTTTTGACCCGCCGCGTCACGTTGCCTGTTTGCAGTGTTGATGTTAGCGTTAACTTAATGCGCACTTGTTCGCTGCAGCTCGTTGGTTTAAACGCATCACAGGAGAAAACTGGTTTAAACTCCTTTCCATGAACACAAAGCACGTTGTGTGTTAGTTAAACCTCCGGGGATCACACACCCATGAAGACATCAGGCCCGTGTGACGATATTTTGCAACATCGCTAGCGCACTGACAGCAGCTGTGAGAAGAAGTAATGTGACGTTTGTAAACGTTGTTAACTTGGCGAATTTTAGGGTGGCATATCCCTTGCCATCAATAAAACACTTCTGGTAATGGAATCTGGACGTATTGAAACTGAAACAGCCCAACCTTTCAGTTCTCTCTCCTATGTAAGTTACTGTAGCTTGAAATCTTCAGGTCTATAAGGGATAGTTCATCCATAATTGATTGTATGATGAAAAATGTCTTTCAATTAAAATATCTTTATTTGTGTTTCGAAGATGAACGAAACTCTTATGGGTTTGGCAAGATATGAGGGTGAGTAATTGATTATAGAAATTTCAATTGAGACTGAGAGAGAGATATTCCTTTAATATGACACTGGATCATGGATGATGTATTACAGAAACATCCCAACGCTTTAAGTCCTGACTAATCTACCTTGAAAGTGTTAGTTCATCTAAAAATGATAAGTATATCATCATTTACTCACCCTCATGTCATTCCAAACTCTTTGGAAAACCAAATGAAGATATTTAATGAAACCTGATAGATTTTTGTCCCTCCATTTAATGTCCATTCCACTAAAATTACAAAATGTTTATAAAGCAATTGAGAACACTCTTGTGTTATATGTATGTGCAATTGTGCATGCATAGATCAATGTTTAAATTAGAAAAAAATCGATTTGATTAAATCGTTTTATTCGTTTCTTTCACTTTCTATTTTTTTGAAGCATCATCGATTTGGACCGAAATCTCTCAGATTTCACTTAAATGCCTTTATTTGTGGTTCAAAGCTGAACAAAAGTCTCATGGGTTTGGAACAACCTGAGGGCGAGTAATTAATGACAGAGAGTTCATTTTCCGGTGAACTATCCAGAAATGAAGCTATAAAATAAAATCCCAAATTCAATCTGTAGTTTTACAATCTCTTTATGAACTTTATGAAGAATCAGAAGGGACAGAAATCTCTCAGATTTCGTTAAAGATTTTCATTTGTGTTCTGAAGAAAACAAAAGTCTTACAAGTTAGGAACGACACGAGGGTCAGTAATGAATCACAGAATTTTCATTTTTATATGAACTAACCCTTTAAATCATAGGACCGGATGTTTATGTAATACAGTGATTTTATTTATTTTTAATACATTTCTTCATCATTAAGGATGTAATTACCAGATATACATATTAAATCGCTCTTATTATTATTATTTTGTTTAATTCTCAGCTACCATGGTGGGTGAGCGCCGCAACGGCAACCTTCTGGTCCAGCTGGGCCCGAAGCTTCAGGCTTACCCAGAGGAGCTGATCCGCCAGAGGAGGACTCACGACGGGCAGACGGAGTATCTGATTCGCTGGAGTCTCCTGGCTGTGGAGGACAGCAGCGGTTCCGGCGGCAGCAATGAGGCTAGCGGCGGCGGCAGCAGTAGTTCAGGCGTCGGCGGCTCCGGTGGCTCCACTTCAGGAGAGAGCAAGACCGAGAGCATCCTCATGTGGATGTCCACTGAAGACGTGTACGCCAACTGCCCCACTCTGCTCGGCAAGCGCAAGGCTGACTCCCAGAGGCCTCTGCAGGAGGAGGAGGAGCGGCCCACGGACGTCACCTTTGACGAGGGAGAACTGTTGGACATGAAAGACGACGTGAAGAATCTCGTCCGCCGAGCCCGGAAGCAAATGGCCAAGAACAGCGACTTCGGGATAAGCATCACGCACACCATCCACGTGTTGAGCGCGTACGCTAGCATCGGCTCTCTGGTGGGAGTCTTCAAGGAGACCGGTGCTCTCGACCTGCTCATGGAACTGCTCTGCAACAAGGAGCGACAGACCAGACGCAGCGCCGGCAAGATGTTGCGAGCCCTGGCTTCTCACGATGCGGGTGAGTCGCGCGTTTCTGTATTTAACTCTATTCGCCAATCTCTAAACGATCTCATGTCTATTGGCTATGATCTTTTGCTGCATCTGAGGAACCATTTTGGAGTTGTTGTTTCAAGCGGTTTAAAGTAAAACTCTCACTTCCTATGGTATTTCCCCTTGAATGAAAAGTAACACTATCAGTACTCGATCAAATTAAATTAGCCTAGGAATTAGGAATAACTTGATCTTAATATTGCATTATTTGCTTAATGTATGCATTACACCCATCATTTTTCAGTAAACAAACTTTAATTATTTGTTACAGTTATTTTACAGGTGTGTGTATGTTCAATATTGACTTGAAGCAAACTCTATTCCAAACAAAGACGTTTCCTTGTCTTGTTTAATTTATTCAGTAAAATTGTTTCCATTGTAGTTTATGTGCATGTCTTCTTTCTCAAGTGCTCAATATGGATTATGGAAATAGATCTCTGTAATCATATTTATAAATTAGCTTATCTAAACATATTGAAACGGACTAAAAGTGCTTATGAAACTGAATTTTTATTATTTATTTGTAAGTGCTTTAAATAATTAGTCTGTGTAATAATACCTATTATTCTTGTAGCATTTAAAATCAAACACTGGATTTTAAGCATGGAAAATAAGAAAATAAAAGTATTTTTGATTTAATGAAAATATCAAAAACAGTATAGGAGGTCTTGCTCGTTGGTTTGAATGAATACTATAAGTATAAAATAAAAATCTTAAGTACGTTCAGAGTCAGAGTTAAATAAACTATAATTGAATTCCTTCGAATTATATATTCTTTTTTTTCTATTGATCATGCAAACTTGCCAAAACAAGGAGTGTCCTCCATGTTTGATTCCAAGCCAAGAGGTCAATCTGTCTTTTCGCTCGTGTGTTGCTCTCCCACAGTCATGTGCATATGGATTGTATTGCAAAGCCTAAGGTGAACCTTTAAGTAAAGACTCTGTATTGACGTTAGACCACAGCACAAGTTTGATGAAGCCACAGATTGTCGTCAGTGTGAGATATTGGGTATTGTGAGTCATCAGAGACAGTGGGCTGTGTCACAGCGCTCTCTGCTTTCACTGTTGGCAGTGTCTAAAAGGACCCTATAGGACTAGATGAGATAACTTTATTTTTCAGCATGGGTTCGATTGAACTCTTTTTGTCATGCTCAAAAATTGAGAAAGCTTCTGTTTTAGAGCTATGTCTAAAAAGTAGAAGCAAAAACTAGTGATGTTAATAAGGCAATGTTACTATGATTTTTTTTGATAATTCCTTTTTTGGAAGGGGAAATGTTGTAAAGGACCCCTTACGAAGGGGGGCTTTCCAGTTCCTGCTCTCATTCCTTTGACTCTTAATCACAGGATATACTTATTCATCTCTAGTTCCTCTGAATAGGGTGAGGCATTTGTGTCATTCACTCCAGACCACAGGCATGTGGCACTGGCTCATGTTTAGCCGGGTTCTCCCTGTACATTATCCCTGATTATTAACACAATATTCATGAGATATTAGCAATATTTTGTTAGAGGAATCTTTTTCTACAAATATTTATATTATTCATATGTGTATGTGTGTGTATTCCTTAGTACATTTCTCCAGAATCCAGGACAGTGGTTGAGCAAGAATATGGATTGCCAGACCCGTCAAATAAACAGAGCAATGTTTAGATAGCACTGTTTTTTGGGTTTTTTTTACACACTACAGTTACCTAATGTTAAGATATAGTATTTAACATCAAAATTACTATGACTAGCGGCCCACATTATTTCTTGTACATAGGCTAGTGGAATTGTAAGAAGTTGCAGGTGTTAATGCAGTGTATACACTACTGAAGCTTTGCAGTCTTAAAGGGTTAGTTCACCCAAAAATGAAAATTCTGTCAGTATTTACTCGCCCTCAAGTTGTTCCAAACGTCTATGAGTTTATTTGTTCTGCTGAACACAAAGGAAGATATTTGGAAGAATGTTGTAATCAAACAGATCTCAGTCCCCATTGACTACCATAGTAGGAAAAAATACATACTATATAGTCAATGGGGATTGAGATCTGTTTAATTTAAAACATTCTTCCAAATATCTTCTTTTGTGTTCAGCAGAACAAATAAACACATAGAAGTTTGGAACAACACGAGGGCGAGTAAATACTGACAGAATTTTCATTTTTGGGTGAACTAACCCTTTAAGCAGAACTTGCATGAAGGTGCTTTGACTCTGTTTTTGCAGAAAGGGGTTTCTGAGAATAGTCAAGTATCAGCACAATAGTTGCTGCTCAGTCATTTTCCTGTGGGTGAGATGTGGATGTTTTTCTGTTATTTGTCTGACTAGTGTTTTGCGTAATACCTGTCTTTTATCCAGTTGCTTAAAGGAGTAGTTCACTTTTAAAAAACTTTTGCTGATAATTTACTCACCCCCATGTCATCCAAGATGTCCATGTCTTTCTTTCTTCAGTCAAAAAGAAATTAAGGTTTTTGATGAAAACATTCCAAGATTTTTCTCCATATAATGGACTTCAATGGGTTTTGATGAACGAGTTTAAACTGGAGTCGCACAGAAACAGAGCAAGGCGACCATTTGAGCTAATAAAACTTAAACTTTGTTAATAATTTTTTTAATGAGTGATCGTTTCGCTTGATAAGACCCTTATTCATCGTCTGGAATCGTTTAAAGCCCTTTGAAAAGTTTGTAGTTTGCACAGAAAGTGTCGTTTGGACCTTGAACCGTTTGGACCCCATTGAAGTCCATTATATGGAGAAAATCCAGGAAGGTTTTCATCAAAATCCTTAATTTCTTTTCGACTGAAGAAAGAATGACATGGACATCTTGGATGACATGGGGGTGAGTAAATTATCAGCAAAAGTTTTTTAAAAGTGAACTACTCCTTTAAATGATATTGAAAATGGTGGTAAGATTTATTAAATCTCAATGGTATAAAAATGTTGATATCTTAACCTTATTTAAAGCAAAAATATAAGGTTGTGGTCATATCGTCTACCTCTAAGCCCGACCATGTTTAAATCACATATTCAAGCTCTACCCTTTTTTTTCCCCATGAATATATTAAAAACCAAGATCTGTTTTTTTTGCCTCTTTGTTTTTAAATGGAGAAAACAAGCCCCAGACTAAAGTGTCAGTCATACCCATTTAATTTTTTCTTCAAACACACTAAAATTGCTTAATTTCGTTTTGGTCTTGGTGCTCTTGATGTGCATTTTTAGATTTGCAAAGTGTCTGTGAATTGTCTGGTTGTTACAGGCTTATGATTGTTCCATTTGGCATATGGTGCATTAAACTCCATTGCTTTTGATTTGTTGTTGATTATTAACACTATAACAATAATAATGAAAGTTCAGTTGTTAGTTTGAGACCTCCTTAAAGAAACTCTATTGCCAAATTAAAACTGGATTACAATCATTGTGATATTCATGTACTCTAAGTATAATGGGTAAATTTGATTCCCAGAGAATGCTTGCGTTAATAAAATGTCTACTTGTTATGCAGTGTTAGTCGCTTTGGATAAAAGTGTCTGCCAAATGTGTAACAAAAGTAAATGAAGACATTGTTGATAAGGATGATATTGTTTGACTTTCAGGGAGTCGTGCCTATGTGCTCCTGTCCCTCAGCCAGCAGGATGGCATCGAGCAGCACATGGACTTTGATAACCGCTACACCCTGCTGGAGCTTTTTGCAGAAACCACCTCCTCTGAGGAGCATGGCATCTCCTTTGAGGGCATTCATCTTCCCCAGGTGCTCATCTTCCTTTACAATCTAGATATGTCCTCGTTGTCTGCTGTCTACATAGCTAACTTCATCATTGGCAGCAACTTGTGCGACATGATATAGCGCTTCTTCCACGAGCTTAACGGGATGCAACACACAATTGATTGCAATAGAAGCTTTGAGGGAACCTTGCATTTTCCATCAAAGTAAAAGTTTGATGATTTAAAAGGCTCATGAACTGGCTTTTTAAATATTATAGTATGGTTGTCTGAGGTCAACTTATGACGTCCGCTTGGTTTTTGCATTCAAAAACATGAATAAGTAATAGGCTTTTTTGTACCTACAAGTTTTGAGCCTAGCTGAAAAACGCTTGGTTTTTATGGGCGTTTCGCACTGAAGACTTGGAAATAAACGCGATATTCCACTGCTGTGAATGGATAACAGTTGCATATTATAATGAGTTTCGACTCACCCTTCGATGCACTTGGGGGAAATTGTTTTAAAAACGTCCAATGTTGTAAAATGGCAACCGGAATGATTCGCCCATAAATGTTCGACCCAGAGTCCGTGTGTTGCACCATTCCTGTCAGATCCAATATAGACGACACAGCACCGTTCTTTACTCTTAATCGGTCTGCAAATCCAGTCTTGTTTACAAAACAATCCTCAGTGAAATGAAGCGAACAAACGGACAATGTTTTATACGTCATTAAAAATAAAGTTTATCCATGCAGTCCTATTGGAATCCAGAGGAAGCTTCTGCAGCGACTGTCTTCTTCCACAACCAGGCACTGCACTATATTCTGTATCGCTCGGTAGCTCAATCCGGTTTGTCGTCACGAGGTAGGCATCTATGTTATTTAGCTTTGCATGTAATGCGCAAATCGGTGGGCGGGGCTAAGCAGGCCATGTTGAAGTAGGCATTGATCTTCTTCTGCGGGGGTGGTGTTTTATCCTCTTTGACGTCATAGTTCCCCACTTTGAAAAGTGAGTCGTTTGCTGAGCCTGGCGTCAATAAAAGCTTTTATTGGACTAACAAGGACGTTTTCAGTTCTGAAACTTACAGGATATTCTTATAATATGATGACCTCTTAGATGTCAAAATCTCAAGGAAAATTTGATTTCTCAGTTCATCACCCCTTTAACATTTGAGAATTAAGAAATGAACACAACCATAAATATTAGTATTGCAACTTTACAGTTCTAATGTAAAATTAAATTACTATTATAAAATTTTTTTAAATACTTATATTATTATATTTTACTTCAATAATTTTTCAGTAGGGGTGTAAAGGTGCAAATTACTCAAGTTTTTAGGGTCACGGTTTCGGGATGGTTCTGTATGTGCTGTGTTTAGGGGAAAAAAGGACTACTGTCAAATAAAAATAAAGAATATATATACAAATAATCAAACTACTAGCAACAGCTATACTTGCCAAAATGACAATGGTGACACAAATTGTGTGTGAATTTGAAAATTTGCGCATTAATCTTCTCGCAGCGCACGTGCGAGTATTTCATGTCTTGCGCTTGAATGTTTAAATTTGTTTCAATTTTGTAAAATGGCTTATATGAGTTTAGTTTAAACAGCGACGGTCACGGCAACATGTGCTGTTCAGGCTCTCATGCGCTCATACGCTGTCAACACCCATGTGATGACGGAGTAAATGACTGGTCATTTTAGAGGATCCAGAACTCGCATGAACAAAGTTTAGGGAAAGCCAGAATGTGTACACCGACAAAAACATACAGTAGCCTTAAGGCCTGTTCACATCGGGACGAATTTTGCGTGCGTTATTTGCCGAAGTTCAACGCTTCGTGACTAAACAAAGGGCGCCAATGTGAGTGTGCACACCGACGCGTAAAAGCGTAATTTTTTCAAAAAAAACGCCTCGGGTTTGTTTTTTTAGTTTGACGCGCTGCATCAAAAACTATCCGAACAATGAGATTGGCACTTTTTTTGTGTTTGGAGCTTCTGAAGTTACAGTAAAACACAACTTGGGGGCACTCAAACACAAAACGGTCTTGCCGAGCACACAAATGCAACGGCAAAGAAGATATACGTGTTGCCGTTTACACAGCCAGGAAGAAATAAGATAAGGAAGATGCAAGGCAAGATGAATGTAGAGCTGCAGCTGGTCTCGCTGGTGTTGGAACATAAAGAACTATATGACAAACACGACAGGGACTACAAACATCTTGATAAAAGAGAACTGAAATGGAGTGGTATTGCAGAGCAAATTGGCGCCATCTAATGATGAACCACAGCTGGAGAACGGTATTTAAAAAAATACATAAATAATATAAACACTGAGAACCATTACACCTTTTTTTTCAGTGAGATATTACAATAGTAGTTTTCTTAATTTTTTATGTGGTAATATCATTAATATTAAGAAAGCCTTAAACAAGAAAAGCAAACCTGAATTTTTTTTTTTTCAAATCACATTTTAAATTTCAGTCACCTCACAATTGTTTATTTTTCCCCAAATCGTGCAGCCTTACTTGTGGGCCATTGACATTTCCATACATTGTTTACAACCATGAGGTGTAATTCTGAAAATGAACAAATTTACTGATATTATACTGAGGGACTCAAATTAATCAAATTAAAAGGAAAATTCCTTTTGTCATATTATTTTATTATTTCTTAGGGAAAAAAACAAGCAGTGAAATTTTGTACAAATTGTGCCCCCCCAAAAAATAATTCTTAAATGATTTTTCATTTCTTTATTTTTGGAAACTCGTTAGTTTTCTTTGACCCTGTACCAATGTTTGTGTGTAACAATGTAACACTTGGGTTTTGTCTATTTTAGATTCCAGGCAAGTTGCTTTTCTCTCTGGTGAAGCGTTACTTGTGCGTCACATCATTGATGGACAAGCTCAACACTGCCGGGGTGGATTCCTCCTCTGAGCGCCAGGACGTCGGCCCTTCCTCATCCTCCTCCTCCTCCACGGCTTCCTACCAATCAGAGCAGGCGCGTGTGCAGCGGGAGTTCGAGTTCACCATGGCCATGGCCAACCTCATCTCAGAGCTGGTGCGTGTCATGGGCTGGGACCGCAACCGACAGCTGCCCTTCACCTCCATGAGCTCAAGCCGAGGGCTGGAGGAAATCAATAATGAAATCCAGAAACACCCCATCCGCTCCATCTTTCAGCCGCGCTTCTCCGCCTCGCCTTCCATCATGGTCACTACAGCAATGGCTGCGGTCACGCCACCAAAGAAGAAGAAAACCACAAATGGTTTCAAGACACGTTCGGACTTCACTTCACGTTCAGCATACGTGGAGTACGTGCAGGACAATCTGAAGAGTGGCATGATGGTCCGTATGCTGGAGGACTACGAGGAGGTCAGTGCCGGGGATGAAGGAGAGTTTCGCTACAGTAATGACGGCTCACCGCCGGTCCAGGTTAGTGCTGTGTGAAAGCATGAAGCTCAATATCAGACACTTCACGTTTAACTCTGGTTTTCCTTTTATATAGTTTAAAGGTTGTATCAGCGATTCTGGGTGATGTCACTTTTGTGTTTGAAGCGAGATCCCAAACAAACCAAGTTAGCTTGCCCCTCCCTCCTGTTTCGTGCGTCAGGAAAAAAATTATCATTCACACGCATTTCTTAAAGCGACAAACACACTATTTTCAGATTGACGGTCTACCTCAATGATGGCTCATTCTGTGAACTGTAAAATGTGAACTTGGCTGCATATGTATGTATATGAAATCTGCAGTCGAGCCTTGTCATATCATACAGCTAGTTTTGCTGGTGTTTCACTGGAAGCAGCTGTATGATAAAACGTACCAGAATCAGTCATATAGCTACAGATCTAACATTATGGGGAAAACTAATGGTAACGATAATGTTTTAACAGCTTATTATTATTTTTCGACTTAAGTTATTCTTAAACGTAGACTAGTGTTATTGCTAGTAGTACAATGTTATGGCTACACATCAAAGTCGACGCAACTCACACACACTAAATCCCTACAATCTGATATTCGATACAGCTATCCAAGTTTAGTTGAGCTTCATATTTTTTTAAAGAATCATGTTTTCACACAGATTTCACATATAAAAAAGTCAGCACTAGAGCTACTGACCTGTCCAGAAGAAACCGTGCAACCTCGGCTCCCGATTTAAACATTTTCAATTCTTTTGAGTTCTCTCCACCGTTCAAAAGCCTTCCCGATTATTAGTTTCTTTGATGAAAAACAACGGTATTCCCTCGCCCTAATCCTCCTGTTCTTCTTGGGGATTGCCTCTTCCATGTTAAATGTATCTGGTCCGTTGATGGCGGTTGATAGACACTGGCTTATTCTTCAGCTCCGACTTCGCGTGCAGGTGCCGTGAACAAGCGCAAAAACAAACACCCGCCCCTGTCGGTGATTGGTTAGAACACTGTTTATTTTAATTTTGAGTGGTGGTTGTACCCATTTGTTTTTGTGTGCAGATCTCAGAGCCTAAGCTGCGTTTTTTTGACAGCCTGCTTATGGGGCGGGCAGCTAGCGGATCGTTAGGAAAGATTAGATGAATGTGATCATTTTTGTTTGGGCCTGAAATCGCCTATACAACCTTTAATGTTGAAAATGTTTCTAAAATTAGAAATGTGCATTATTAGGAGCTGTTCACACTGAACATGTTTTTGCATTTCACTGCGGTACTTTTCCATTGTTTTTATCATGTGCACTAAGACCAGTGGTTCTCAACCATTTTGAACCAGCGTCTTATTCAAAATTTTAGGTCCACCATCAAATTCCTTGACTATAAATGTTGATTATTATTCTGTTTATAATAATTATAATTAATAATAGTTATCATTAAATAGAAATAATATCATAAAAAGTCATGACTGGACAGATGGATTATGATTATCATTTGTTTCCCACGGACTAAAAAAGCCATGTGAATAGAAATTATATGTATGCATGTGAAACAAACAAAGCCCTAAAGTTTAAGTCAAACTTAATAGCTTGCTTATCACACACAGCAAACAATATGCATTATTATGAATAATTCCAATGGAAAACAAAAGCAAAGTAAATAAGAGAATGATTAACCTTCAATCTCTGGTTTGTTTCATCTGGACGCTAGACGCCAAGATGAGTTTGCAAGTCCAAACCGGCAGGTTTTACACCCCTCTCTCTCATCGTGAAGGTTGCTTCCTCTGGAGGCCACGTGTGTCCGCCGTATATGTTTTCAAGGTTGTCTTATTTCAGAAAAGAAACCATTATAAAAATGACTTTTCCTTGTGAGTCATAACGAAGTTCGATTCATTTTCTTTCATAGTCTGGGATGTAAAAGTTCTTTCATACTGAGCGCGATTTAAATGGCGTGAATGTATGACAATAACTGTCTTATAAATTTAATTTCTAAACACTCCTCAAAAAAAATATTTTTTCAGGCTGAACCAGCCAATGTGCTTCTGCAGTCCTCCTGACAAACACATGCTCTGTCAATATCTAATCAACCCTGTATTAAAGCTCGACCTTTCACATTCATGATTGCTCAAGTTCAACCATTCGACCCCGGTACCAAAGTTAACGTAACATGCGCAAAAAGAAGAGCGAGGCATGAGTTAAACCTCATAAAATTAATAGAAAATAAAAATGCTCATATAATATTTACTTTTTAGTTTGCCAATCAGCATTATCTAAAGTTGTCCTTTTGCTTAGGGTAAAAAGGGCCTGAATTAAAATCCTGTCATGTTTTGGCTTTTGCAGGTGTACTGGAACTCCCTCTCCAGGACCTACTGGGTTCACTGGCATATGATTGAAATTTTGGGCAACGGCAGTGGAGGACCGGCTGAGAAAGAGACGCAGGAAAAGGCCTCCTCCCTCACGGAGACACTCAAACTCACTACAGGTTAGACAAAAGTCATCAAGGACTCTCACACTCCATCACATGTTTGTGTTTGCTTTATATGTGTATCCATCTCTTTCTGAACAGTGAGTCAGACGTTCTTCTCAAAGCCCCCCGGTGGGCTGTACACATTGCCTTACCTGATGGAGGGCTCTCAGAACGACGCAAGCACCCTGAGCCGTGCTGAATGGTGGGAAGTGCTCTTTTTCATCAAGAAGCTGGAACCCAAGCAGCAGCAAGAGATCAACAACATCCTGCGACAGAGCCTCGATGAACCGGTACTCACTCCCTCTCCTCCGCTCTGCTTTTTACACAGGCTAGAATAGGCTAGTTTTAAGAAGCTATGAGTGTGTTTACTTGTACTCTGGGTCTAAAGTTAAAGTAAATTTACCAGCCATGCTGTTCATAGTCTTTGTTAAAATAAATACAGTGTCCTGAGTAGGGTTGGGAACCGAGAACCGGTTCTTTTCCAGAACCGGTTGTGTTTTTGAAAAAATACCGGAACCGTGCAAAATTCCTAAGTTTCGGTTCCGAAAACGGTTCTGATGCCGATGCGATATCATCATGTGGGCGAAGTGCTGGGAGTAGAAGACGCCGTCTTATTCCTAAATGACGACAACTTCACCACTGAAGTTGCGATTTGCTCTCACACGCGCTGCATTTGTCACACACAGACACACGCACGCTGCGCGCGCCGACCGCTGAGTCACTCTCTAGCCTACATTCAAATCTGTTTGCGCTGAGAGAGAGAGAGAGAGCAGTTGTCGATATGAAACTGCTTTACAATCACACAGTCTCAATATTTATTTGTTTCACATATTCAAATGATTTCCGTTACAGAATTAGTGAGATTATAGTTTGAGTAAACCTTGACGGTAGTGGTCAAAACAGATGCAGTCCGTATATTTTTTGTGTTCAGAATTTACAAAATATATACAATGAGCGAGTGCATCATAATGTTTTTTTTTTTCAAACAGTGTTTTTGTCTTATCTTGAATCACTACGTAAAGCCTGTAATAAGCGTTAATACTCGGACTTCTTTAGACTGGCCGGCGGATCGCAGCTGCTGCGGAGTAGCCCAATGCCTGCGTGACTCGTCATGGACATAAACAGAGAGAAGTAGCTCCGGCAACAATGTTCTTCCGCAAGACGCATGCAGTTCTGTTTATTAACTGCTAGAGCGCCGATTTATCCAGTAATGAAATAAGTAAAGTCTTTATGAATCAATCATTCAAACCGTTTTAAAAAATAATCTGTTCTACACACATATGTGTGTTAAAGCATATACTATTCCTTCTGAGAGGGTATTCTTCTTCACTGTTGGAGATACAATAAAGGAGAGGTCTAAATTATTATAGAGAATGCAGAATTTTTTAATTTCCTTTATATATAATTTTTTTTTTTGCAAAGATTGCTTAATAATATTTTGAGTTTGTTTACATTACCAGTCTGTTAAACTAATTTGTCATGTACTATAAGAAATAAACACAAAAAGGATTGTGGATTTTTCTCTTACTAATATTTTTAATTGAATGGGAACCGGAATCGTTTGGCGGAACCGGAATCGGAACCGGAACCGGAAAATTTCTCACGATTCCCAACCCTAGTCCTGAGTGTCCCCCTACAAAGGTTTAGGATTTAGACAAATTTAAAACAGAAAAATTATCCAAAATGTGAATTTCATGAAGCCTGTCAAAATAATTTCTGGGTCATATTTACCCTTAAATAAAAAGATATAGGATATATAATTTGTAAAAAAAAAAAAATAATAATAATAATTAATTTGTAAAAAAAAAAAATACTTAACAATGATTATGTAATTTTTTTTTCTACTATGTTATTATTTAGCAAGGACATATTCAATTAATCAAAAGTGAAAGTAAAGACATTTATAATGTTACCAAAAATTTAATTCCATATAAATACTGTTCTATTGAACTTTAAAAAAAAGTATGTTACACAAAAAATAGTGCAACTGTCTTCAACATGACTAATAATAATAATAGATGTTTATTGAGCAGCAAATCAGCATAGAAAAGTTATTTTGAATTATAATATTTACATTATAATTTATGAGTGTTTTTGCTATATTTTTGATTAAACAAATGCAGCCTTGGTGAGCATCAGAGACTTAAAAAATATTACTATATATTGCATAAATTAATTGTATTATGCATCTGTGTTATCCTTATTTTGCAAGTTGGCCATTGGCCTAGATATCACTCTCAGCCATATATAAAATGTTTAAATTGAACTAGGCAACGACTGTAATTCCCTCTACTAAAAATGCTTGTTTCATGCTTTCTCTCCGGTTTGTTCTTGGTATCTGTTAGATGGTAGAACTTGATGATTCGACTCTCATCCAGCTGTCCCTCACGGGTGAGGTGGCGAGGAAAGTCCTCCACTACCTGAAACAGAGTTTGCAGGCCTCCTGTCTGGGTGACCTGCTCTGCTCCCACACTTTCATCAAGCACTACCTGAGCTGTGGAGGTGCCGGCCTTGAGGATGAGGAAATGCTGATGGACGGCTCGCTTGGGGGACAAGGAGCATCGTCGTCTTCATCGCTGTCTTCGGCCACGTTATCCTCCTCCTCAGCTTCTTCCTGCATCATGGGCTCTGTGTCCAAGAAAGCTAAGAAAGAGATCCCAGCAGACACAGGCAGTGAGACCGAAAGTGAACTTCCCAGTGAAGATGACACCAAGTATCCCGATGACCTGGAGGAGAAGATGAAAGGCAAGTCTTGGTTTCAAGCCTTTTGGTGTTGCTTTATGCATGTATGTTACTTTGCTTTATGTATGACTGTTAGTGGAACCTCTTTTTTTTATATATATATATATTTTATACATAATGTAAATGTATATATAATATAAAAAAAAAAATTTGAATATGACAGTAGAAACGTGTGTCCTACAGGGGGGGATATATCGTACGCTGCAAATAGATTTGCCTAAGGCAAATTAAAACTTGCATGGCTCAACACTTAGGGTTTTTATCTATTGGCCAAGTCAGGCCAGTGGTTTATATTTTTACTTGGAAAAAAAATTATATAAAATGTGTTCATTGTTTTTGACCCATATAACTGTATTCTAATAAATTACGATGCCAAAGGTTAGATACCGGTGGAATTTGACAATTCTTTGATTCCAGTTTCAATAATGCAACAAAAAATACTAGCCTAAATAAATAAAGTTAAAACATTATTAAAGACAATGAACACTCAATAATAAAATGAGTACAAAAAACATACAATCTCTTAAATCTTTTCAGATTGGTCTAACTTGGACTATTATTTAAATTAATTTGATTGTTTTTTGTTCTCATTTTATTACTGAGTGTTTACTTGTCTTTAATAATGTTTTAACTTTATTTGTTTAGGCTAGTATTTTTTGTTGCATGATTGAAACTGGAATCAAAACTAAGTAAACTCTCAGTAATAATTCAATAGAACAAAGATGCAAATGAAAAATGTTGCTTAAATCTTTTCAGATTGGTCTAACAGTAGTAGGTAAGAAATTGTACAGAAATTGAATAAAGTAATTTTATTTTATTTTTTTATCCTTATTTAACTTTTTACATAAGTTATTTAGTCAAGAGTAGTCAGTGATTTTTCTCTGTCTTTTGCTGTTTGATTAAAAGGGATCTATTATGCCTCTTTCTACCAGATGTAATAAGTCTCAGGTGTCTGCAGAATGTGTCCGTGAAGTTTCAGCTCTAAATACCCACAGATCATGTATAGCATCTTGTAAAAGCCATTTTTGAGTGAAAGAAACCAAACATGCTGTTTTCATCCATATATCTTTAAATGAAAATGAGCTTCTCGTGCCTCAGATACTCTGCGAAAAACTAAAACGTCTGTTTTTGATCATCATCTCTATCGCGGTCACTCTCGTGTGACGTTGCAGTTCTTCATCATCATGAAAGTTTATTATCTGCATGCGTTTTAAACTTCACATCACTTCACTTCACTTCAAGCTGACTTTCAGACAGAGCGCTCCGCAAGTCCTCTTTCACATGTTATTGCGCTTAAACTCTCAAAAACACAAGGTTACAAACAGTCGGTTATATCTGAATGTAAACAAGAGGTACAGAAATCACATATTAGATCTGTGTATTAAAGTGACAGGAGAGTAATATGCAGTACCTACTGCTGTATATGCTGTTAATATGAATGTAAAACAAAAGAAAAACAAAATTACTCACTTCTCTTTATTAAATAACTTTAATAGCTTTAATAAGAATACATTTCTTACTTGAATGCTGCTGTTAAATTCTCTGGCCAGGAGATAAACATGGCGGACTGTGTACAGCTCACTGAGGACGGGGTTTGTGCTAATAGGAAAGAGTCCGTCAGCTGTCGTGGGCCTAAGCATTTGTGTCGTCTAATGGCATAGAAACTGCAAGCGGCTTATTTTGAGTCATTACTTTTTATTAATGGGGATTTGAAAAAAGAAGTGGGTGGATTTTTACCATTATAGAGTGGTTGTGTGTACAACACTGCCAACACACATTTATGTTCAAACATCATGGAAAAGGTAATTTTTCATAATGGTCCCCTTTAAAGTGGTGTTGACTGCTTTTTTTCTTTGGATGATTGTATTTATGGGGTGCAATATAACATGTATTCGTGGTTTTTCTTTTTTTTAAAGTCTTATTTTTCATAAACTTCACCTTTATTGTCAGCCGCGCTCTCCTCTGTCCCCTGAACGAGCGGTTCACTTCCTGATTTTATGAAAACTCTCCCTCAGAAACACGCAGTGGGCTCAGATTGGTTAGTTTGGCCCGGTGTAAATGTAATTTCACTTGTACGTAGCAAACTTTATCACAGTATGTAGTTTCAAAAAAGTGCGCCAGCGTTAGTGTTTGTGTGTGTGTGTGTGTGTGTGTTTTGCACATCCATCATTTCAAAGGGGACGCGATTACAACTCTATAAGTACATAAATGTATCAAATAACCATACCGAGACGTACTGGTCCATTCTCATTTGTGTTTATTCTGCCGGAGTCTCTTCGTCATCTGGGTCTGATCAGAGACTATTTATATTTTCCGATTCAAACGTACGCTGAATGATATTAAAAACAGCGCGTCTCTTCACTCTCTCAGCCCGTCTGCTCAGAGTGACTGCCATAGGTATCAAGTTACGCCCTCATCCAAAGGCAGGGCGGCAATATGCAGCTCATTTGCATTTAAAGTCGTAGAGCCCCAAAACAGTTTATTTTTATACAGGCCCCAAAAATGACTTTTTCAAATGTTATAATAAATTAACTATGGGGTATTTTGAGCTGAAACTTCACAAATACATTCTGGGGACACCCGAGACCAATATTACATCTTGTAAAAAGGGGCATAATATGTGCCCTTTAAAGCGCAACCCATTTTATCCCAACTGTTTATGTTCCAATAAGACAAACTATGTTCACAAGGATACTCACCAAGATGTTAATTTTGACATCATTTTGTGAGTATGTGCATTCAAGTGCAGAAAGACGCAAAAGATGACTCCATTCGTACTCACGCTGCCTGATAGAAGGTTTTCCCAGTCGGGCCAGTGACCATTCCATCTGTTACACCGAACTATGTGATCCATTGAATTATGTGACCGCACTGTTGTCACCCTTGCCCTAATCCCAACACTAACCCTAATCCTACCATCACAACGTGACGTGAAGGCCAAGTATGGTAAACCATACTGGGAATTTGTCTTCTTCATTTAACCCTTCCAAGTTAAGAGCATTAGGAGCAGTGAGTAGTGAACACACACACACACACACTCAAACTGTGGACACACACCCAGAGCCCGTTGAGCAATTGTGGGTCCAGTGCCTTGCTTGAGGGCACCTCAGTTGTGGATATTGAGGGTTAAAGAGCGCTGTTCATTCTGAACCAGCAACCTTCGAGATGGTCTGACTCTAACCATTTCCCCACGACTACAACTATACACCTATAAAATGTATATGGTCAAATAATATGCACGCCCTCAATATTGGGCCCTGATTTGTCATTTAGGCATGCATCTCAATCAATGCTGAAAAAAGAAGCACATGCTGTGTAACAATGCCTAAAAATGCAAATTCAGCAGAGGATATTTTTAAAAATTGACGCATCTTAATGAATAAGAGAATTGTGTAGCTCCAATGTACCTGACCAATTTATCATCTTGCGCTTGAACAGACAAATTAACTCAACTCATATTATCATCATTCCATGAGGTGAAATTGTCCTGAGAGACTGAGCGTGAGCTCATTAAGCTCCGCCCCCTGTTCTGGCAGCAGCAGCAGCTTATTTGCATTTAAAGGGCCCACACTAAAACAGTGCGTTTTTCTGAGCCCCCAAAAATGACAATTTAAACATGCTGTAAAAAATAATCTGTTGGCTATTTTGAGCTGAAACTTCACATACACATTCTGGGGACATCAGAGACTTATTTTACACCTTGTGAAAAGCGGCATAGTACGGGACCTTTAAGTCATTAGGTGTGGCAAAATTTTAGTTTTAGCCCCTGGTTATAAACAAATTATTGCCACATCCAGTAGTGTTTCTTTAGCCTGGTAATACCAAACTCTGCTACTTCGATTAAGACAGAGTCTGGAATGGCATAATTGAAAAGTGTTTTTTTTTTCTCACGGGTGGGCGCTTTTCTGAAGATTAAAATCATTGGTTACCCGTAAGCCAATCACATAACGCAATCACCTCTCTCTCCAACTTAAACCTCACCTCCATTCGAAATGTTTAACAAACACTCTTCTCGTTCGGGCTTCAGTTTGCAAATGCCGGGAATATTCTCGACTAGTGTTGTCAAAAAACTCGGTACTTCGGTACCAAGTCGGTACTAAAAAAAAAAAAAATGTTACGGTACCAGCTTTTCTAGGTACCGAGTACCAGGGTAATCCAGTTTTAGACGCGCTGTCTGAAAGGTGCACAGTTGCGTCCTCTTCATAACGCTGATATGCTCTCTCTCTCTCTGAATCCACTTGTTGACACGAAAGGAGGAAAGAGCCACATGGAAATATTTTGGATTAGGCTAATGTCACGTTGCCATAAGAGGCCGATTACATGCAAATTCGCAATTTCAAATATAGGCGCGAGGCAATTAAGCGCGCTCATAATAAAAACTCGTTGCATAGCAACGACAGACGCCGCGTGAGAGCAAGCGCTTTGGAAAGAATAAGCACGCGCAAAAATATAATTAAAAAACACGCGCGATATGTGAACGGCCTCTAAAGTGCTTTCGGGGGAGTTTTACGAGTACATGAGCACAGTAGTATCCACCCGACACCAGAGTATAACTGGTATTTAGTATCGACGCATCCCTATTTATGTCATTTAATGTCAGTGCTAGTTCTAGGCGTATTCTTCCCTTTATAACTCAGAGTCAGCAGGTTTAAAAAGCCTTTTTAAAATTAAATATGAATGCAGTTTTAGATTAAATAAAAGTACAGTCAAGTCAAATAAAACATGTTTTATCTCCTCTATAGTTTGGTAATGCTACAATAAGATACCATTCATCAACATTACTTAGTTCACATCAACACATTGAGTGAACAATGTATTTTTACAACATTAATTAATGTTTGTAAATGTTATTTAATACAAACAATTGGTTGTTCATGTTTGTTCACTTCATTCATTGTGCATAAATAAATGTTAACGGATTAAAACTTTACAAACAACTTTAAAAATGTGTTAGTGCATACTATTGTTTATTTTAGGTCATTTTATCTAATCTTTTTCTAAAGTGTTTATAATGCAAATGTAGGCTACAGTTTCCATACTTGTAACCGTGATAAACACTTAAATATATGTAAATTTAAACTAAGCTTTGGTACTGAAATTGGTACCGAGAACCGTGAATTTTTACTGGTATTGGTACCGAATACTGAAATTTTGGTACCGTGACAACACTATTCTCGACAACAGAGCGAATTACATCCCGTATCTCCATATCCGCGGTCACAATCTTAAACTCGCCGCTTACCGTCTACGTCACGGCTCTCAGCCCGCCCTCTGTTCGTTGAGGAAGGGAGGAAAACTGAGAGATAGGTCGCTATCTCAGACCGAGTACATAAGCGAACTGAAATTGAGTGGAAGTACGAAGTCTGACGTAGTCAGGCTATTGTTTCTTATCGATCTCATTTAAGTTTCTTTGTCAAATAATTAATTGTGTAAAAACAGTGCTCCGTGTGTACTTTTCTCCCTCTAAGCAAGTGTTTTTTGTTGTGTTGCTGTTCACTGCAGTGTTCAACAGTCCAAAGGTGCAGGGTAAGAAGAGCTGTCTGGAGAAGATGGGGGAGGTGGTGGACATCATGAAGAAGAGCAGCTCTGACTCTGGACTGCAGCTGGCGGGCATGAAGGTCATCAGTAAGACTCTCGAGGAGGAGGGACCTCAGGAGAGAAGCACCCTCAGATCAGACTCGGCACAAACTATCCGGTGGGACTTGCCACTCCTCTCAGCTCTTTTGTTTGTTTGTTTATTTGTAATTTAAAGGAGCTGTATGTAAGACTGTGGCCAAAACTGGTACTGCAATCACTTTGAAATTACTATAGAGCGGTGTATCCTCTCCTCCTCCCCCTGACTCGAGGTTGCCAAATAGGCTGCAAGATCCAACTTTTTTTATACCACACGTTTGTATCTGCAGCTGTGGAACTAGAGTAGAGCTGGCAACCCGGATGCTGCAACACTACTGACTTTGTGATTGGTAGATGGGTGGAGGGTGGAGCATCAGAACAAAACACAACATGACAACATCAACATCAGTTGAGGGCTGCAACTTCACTGTGACAATATCCTGGCCAGACTACTGTTGTCAGTGATATAAGTATTTGAAATGAACATGATTTCTTAATGTCTAGTGATGTCTAGATTATTTAAAATAAATGTCTTACATACAGCTCCTTTAATGACTTTAAAAAAATACTCTTTCTCACAGCACCATATATAATACACAACATAATCCTATACATATTATAAATTTTACAATTCACCAAAATTCTTTTTGAGAATAGCACAGCATTACCTAAAGAGCTCATGTTTTGAAAGTAATGAGTAGTTTTCCCTATAGGATAGTAACCGACAACTCGTAGACCACTCCATCTGTTATCCATGAACTAGACCCTTTTCACAATTCCAGGGATCTCAGAGGCAAAAGTCGTCATAGTGAACTATTAATAGAGTGAACAGGAAGCTACAACAAATAAAATTTTACGTTTCCATTTGCTTCAGGAGCAAAAGAAAAATAATAATGTAATAATAATAAAAATATCCACAATAATGATTCCACCCTCATAAATACCATTGTGGTATTACATTTTTTTTCATTGCAATTAAATGCTAATAACTTTTTTTTTAAAGGTTACACTTTATTTTCAACTGTCTTCCTTGTTACAGTGTAATTATACATTAAAGTAAATTTTAAATGGACTGCATTTATATAGCGTTTTCACAGACCCAATGGCCTCCAAAGCGCTTTACATTTTGCCTCAGATTCACTCACTCATTCATACACAGATGACGTACTGAGTATTATTCCGACAGCGTACTGCGTATTATTCATTAAGTGCATTTACTTACTATAGGGTGAGAATCAGGGTTTGGTTTAGAGCTAGTTGGATGTAATTTAGTATTATTACTAGCGGTGTAACGATACCCTCGTGTCACGATTCGATATATATCACGATACTGAACTCACGATATGATATTATTGCTCCAAGACATATTGTAAAAGGTTAACAAAAAATGTACTGTTGATTAAAATGCTAAATTTGATATTACATTGTAGGTTTAAATGATTAGGTTTGGACTTGGTGCTTGTAACCCAATGACAGTGGTGACACCAGAATAACAATATTCATGATTCTGAAGCTGAAAATACAGAATATTTTAGATGAATATTCTTGCACGCTTTCACTGACTAAATATATTTAAAATAAATGTCAGGTAACACAGACATTTGGCATTATCAGGACCCACAAATATTCTCCCATTGCATTACTAATAGTAATACATTATAATCAACATTATATATAGTAGTTTAATGTAGTACTACTGAAACTAAAACTCTGAAAACTTTTTTCTCACACAGTAATTTGTATTTTGGGGGGACTATCCATGATGCAAATTGTTGCATTTTTATATTGCGATATATTGTGGCACCGGCACGATATATTTTTACACCCCTAGTTATTACTACAGTAACTACACTGGAAAATAAAGAGTTATCAATTTTTTTAAAAAGGGTAGATTGATTACTTGCAGTGCTTAATAAATTACGTTCCATAAACCCTAATGAAAGTTACATTTGTTAAAGTTTTAAAATAAGTACTTATTCTTTTTCCAGTGACAAAGTCTTGAAGGTGTTGGTGGAGATGATTTGCAGTCAGCCCAAGCAGAACGCTGTGATTGCACTGCTGCTGACCCGCAGTCTCATGCTGAAGTACGAGTGGAGGGTCTCCTTCGCCACAGAGGGCGGTGTTAAAGCCGTCCTGAGCTGCATGCAGGAGTATCCTACTTGTATACAGGTGCAGCAGATCGCACTGGCGGTGAGTGGGGATTCTTGTGACGTGTTTATGCCTTTAAGGACATGTTTTTGCTGTGAGAATTTCATTGTTCATGCAGTTTTTTAGAACTGTGCGTTGACGATAATGAATTTATTTTAAAATGCTGTTGATGATCAAATTAAGAAATAAATCATTTTTATTATTATTTATGAATGGTTTTGAAAAAGAAACATCCATATGATAGTTTCAAATCATTAATGTTTTTAATCAAATTATGGCTGTTGGAGCTGATGCTGAAAAACACTGGGAAACTGAAGCGCTTTGCTAGCGGGTTAATAAACTAGATGAGATCTTGTATGAGATTAAGATATACTATTACTAAGATATAATTTACATCTGCAAAAAAGTATGCAAATGCGCATGTGAACTTGACGTGCTTTTCAAGCGTCTAACTCTCTTTGTGGATGTGCTCTTCCAGTAACACAGAATTTTTGTGCTTTAGTTGACTGTTACAATAGTCAGGGCTCCAGACTAACTTTTCCACTGGTTGAACTGGTGCTACCAACTTTCTCAGTTGGTCGCACCAGCATTTGATTCGGTCGCACCTTTTTTTTTCTTTTTTTTTTCTTTTTTCTGCTACATGCCATGGGATTAATCAATGCATGCTGATGAATAGTGGTTTTAATGGACCAGAGCTAGCAAAGGCTTTCTGCATAAAGCATAAATACCTGTAATATATTAATTATCATTGGATTAAATTTCAGGATTTTCATGGATTTTGGACAGCAATTTTAAACTGTAATTTTAAGCATTTTACATTTGAATTATATACAATCTATCTATGTACATTTGAATCATAATCTTCTGTGTCCATCTATCTATTATCATCTTTCTATCAGCATCATCTTTCTATCTTTTAAAAATCATTAAACATTCAAATGTATGCATTACATTTTAAAAGATTAGAGTATTATAATACGCTTATACAGATTTTTCGTTATCAAAGTTTATAGTTGTAACAAAAATTGTACAGAAACAGAAATCTCACACTCATTACCTTCTGCATTTTATAATAATTTCCTTTCCTCAGTCGAGTGATTACTCTCATCTAACCGCTGAAAAGACGTAGGAAGGGGCACACTGTTTCGTGAGACATTTCCATTTTTATTCGCCTTAATTCGTAATTGGCACGTTTCACCATCAGTCTGCAATGCGCGTGACGTCTACGTTCGTCAATAAATAAACTGCACGTGTCTTGCGGAAGAACACTGTAGCAGGAGATACTTCTGTCCATTAATGTCTATGGCGAGTCACGCAGGCACTGGGCAACTCCGCATCCGAGTCGACCCCGGGATAAAATTGTCTGAATATAAACACTTAATATAGGCGTACCGTAGTGATTCAGGATAAGTCAAAAACACTGTTTGTAAAATGGATTCATGATGTAGCCTACTCGTTCATTTTGAACATAAGTTACGTACTGCAGCAGCTGATACAACGGCGATCTCTTGCGCGAGCGTCCACTCGCACATGTGAGACCACATACAGTTTTAACTCGCACATTCTCAAAAAATGGTCGCATATGTGATCAATTTGGTCACAGTCTGGAACCCTGATAGTGTTCTCATTATAGTGTTATTCGTATTGCAGATTGGTCTTGCACTTACATTTTTTCATGATAAAATGTGTTTGCCTGTGTTTTAAATTTAATTTCTTTTAATATGTTTTTTTTTTTTTTTTTTTTTCCTACAATTGAAAAATCGGATTCTAACTAAGAACAAGACTGGGCAACCCCTTTCTCTTAGAAAAAAAAAAAGACTGGATTTTCTGGAATATAAGTTTCATTTGCAATAATGCATGTTGTTTGCATAATAATGCATAAGTTTGAAACGTGCTGTTAAAATGCATTTAATGTCATGCACACATTTGAATTTGTTACAAAATGTGAGCGGTAGTTTTAGTTTTGCTTTAAAGAAATAGTTCACCCAAAAATGAAAAATGAATCCATCCTTGGTGTGACTTCTTTCAGCCAAACACAATCTGAGTTATATTAAATAATATCCCAGCTTTTTAATGGCATTGAAAAGCACAAAAGAGCTTTTAAAGCTCCCAAAAAGCACATCCATCATCATAAAAATAATCCATACTAAATGACTTCTGAAGCCAAGCGATTTTTGTGAGAAAAATATCCATATTTATAACTTTTATAAACTATAATCTCTGGCTTCCGGCAATGGGTGTACACGTATTCATGAGAGTTGAGTTGACCTCTTACCCGACTTATGACTATTAATAATATTAATAATGGATTTCTTTTGGAATCAGAGCCAGAATAATTACTTTCCTTACAATCCTCTTATCTACAGTGATGTGAATTAGTTTGGACACCCATGCTAAAGTTGCCTAAAAAGAGGAATAAAAAATCATCTTTTGGATATTGATCTTAATGCCTTAATTAGAAAAATGAGGAAAACTCCAACCTTTAAGGACACAAATTTTCTTTGTGAATGAATAATGTATCATAAATAAATAAATGTTTTTCCTTAAAATACAGGGTGCATAAGTCTGGGCACCCCTATGTTAAATTTCCATAGAGTCAGGCAGATTTTTATTTTTAAAAGCCAGTTATTTCATGGATCCAGGATAATATGCATCCTGATAAAGTTCCCTTTCCTTTGGAATTAAAATATCCCCACATCATCACACACCATTCACCACGCCTAGAGATTGGCATGGTTTTACTTCAGTTAGCCTAATAGCTGGTTTGATTTGCATTGAAAGATGATCTTATGGAAAGTACCCCAATGCCAATCTCTAGGTGTGGTGGAAGGTGTGTAGTAGTAGCGGTAGTTTTAGTTTTGCTTTAAAGAAATAGTTCACCCAAAAATGAAAAAGGAATCCATCCTTGGTGTGACTTCTTTCAGCTGAACACAATCGGAGTTATATTAAATAATATCCCAGCTTTGTAATGGCATTGAAAAGCACAAAAGAGCTTTTAAAGCGCCAAATAGCACATCCATCATCATAAAAATAATCCATACTAAATGCCTTCTGAAGCCAAGCGATTTTTGTAAGAAAAATATTCATATTTATAACTTTTATAAACTCTAATCTCTGGCTTCCAGAGAGATAAGTTGACCTCTTACCCGACGTATGACTATTAATAATAGTAATAACGTATTTCTTTTGGAATCAGAGCCAGAATAATTACTTTCCTTACAATCCTCTTATCTATTTAGCAGAATCTTTTTGAGGCACATACAATACACTGCAAGTATACCTAGGGGTGGGTGATATGGGAAAAAATATCATATCACGATTTTTTTAGGAAAATCACGATCACGATTTTTTATCACGATTCTTTTTCAAGTTGGTTTTAATATTTTGCAAGTGGCTGTTCGTTACAGCCAAACTAATGCCCCTATGTTAAAAACAAAGCCTTAGGTAACAAAATAAAAAAGAAAGCCACACATTTAGGCCAGTGGCGAAGATAAAAATCTTTGTCATTATTTTCTTTGTTATTAAAAAAATAAGACAAGATAAACATTACACAAATTAATATTCATATTAAATAAATAGTGCTTTATTTTTTCAGATGCAGTAGGTGTATTTAGCAGTAGCATTGAAGTATTTAAATGAACAAATATGAAATTAAAACTCTACATAGACTTCACTGAATAAATTGATTCTTATTAAAGATATATTAAAGTTCTCAGTCAGTGAGTGATTTTCTTACCCACATTAAAGAAAAAATTGTCTTTTGTGTTCAGCACAAGAAAGAAATTAATACAGGTTTGGAACAACATTAGAGTGAGTAAATAATGATGGATTTTTTATTTTTTATTTTTTTTGTGAACTATCCCTTTAAGGACAAGCGGCAGTAGGCTACTATTTATTCCTGTTGCTTTTAGACCAGCACGCGACGCGTTTAATATAGACGCATATTACACCAGATATTCTCTCAAATGTTTGCTTTCACTTTAGACATAGCCTGTTTATGTAAACATTTTGTGTATTTAACAGTATTAGCTTAATAAGACTCGAGAGATAACTTAGTCCAGTATTCAGGCGCTGTTTGACAGACTTCTAGTGCCTGTGAGCGTCGGGGGTTATGCGGTCAGGAAAGCGCACGTTAGAACAGCGCATCAGCGCGTGAATTAAATGTTTAACCGGCAAGGCTTATGCAAATAATGAACTTTTGTGAATTGCAGTGTCCCATACCTATTCCTTTAACGTGTGATCATGTGTAGGCTACGTCGCGTTGTACAGTTGAGAGACGGAGGCGCCAGAACTGAACTGATAGAATGCACTGTAACACGATACTACGATATTTCTTCAAAAGCAGATCGTGGAGACATTTTAATCGTCCACGATTAAAAATCGTCATATCGCACACCCCTAAGTATACCTTTATGGATACAGAAACTTCGGAGTGATGACGAATATACATTTTTTTTCTCTCCAAGGCTCTGAAGGTCATCACAGGTGCCAGTAAACATGACCCCCGCAGTGTGGGTGCATGTCTACCCCTTTCTGAGTCTGGCACTCAGATGATGCTGGAGATATTTTCAAGCATAGGCTCCGCTACACCAGAAGGCTCCAAAGGACTCCTGTGTGCCATCCCTTCCGCCATTGACCTAATGCTCGGCACAACGGGGTAAGAGGTTTGAAATTCTGTTTTAGATGTAGCATAATCAACTGAATTCACATTAATTTTTCTACTGTGCTTTAAGCAGTTGTGGTTTGTCTGTGCGGAACGGGCTGCTGGTCATCATCATGCTGATTTCCAGCCACAAGAGTCTGGCGGAGCAACTAGTCGCCTGCAATGTCAGTGCCACGCTGAAGAAGTGCCTTTCTGCTCAGAATCATCACAGCATGCTGGCCATCATCGCCCTCAACCACATCTCCATGGTCCACAAACTGGAGAAAAAAGGTATCATCATGCATTATTGCAACTCCTTGACAAATTAAATTGGTTTAATAATTACAACAGCCCTGTAATAAGCAGTATGTTAATAAAACAAAAATATTGACTCTTGACTTGGGATACAAATGTGTGTACCTCGTTTAAAATAACATGCAGCATTGTTTGCCTCTATAGAGTCTCAAGAAGAGCAAGACTTTAAAGACACAGAGCTAAAGATGTTGGTCGTGAGTCTGAAGGAAATGCCAGCCACCAAAGAGGTAATACTGACCCTGGAGCAGCTGCTCTGCGACGACGCCTCCCAACTGGAGGAAGAGAGAAATGAGGTAACTCGCAGCAGAGACACCTTTCAGGACCTCATCCGCCTCCTGGACCAGCACAGAGCGGATCGGGCGGTACAGCTCTCCATCCTTAGGTGAGCCATTGTCTTAAACATAAGTAGGTGATCAATAACTGATATTTCAAACTACTTTGGGGTGGTTGCACTCACTAAAAACATGTCCGGGTCATATTTGACCCTAAAATCAAAAGATTTTTTATTAAAAAATTATTTTAAATATTTTTAAAGAATATTTAGAGTAGGGTTAGGTAACAAGAATCGGTTCCAATTTAGAACTGGTTCCAAATTTCCCAAAACTATGGATTCCGTAACACCGTGTCTACACCATTGTCACGTCACAACAGCTGAAGGGTGTCTACACTGGACGTGAGAAAGCACCCGTTGCAAAGCATTTGTCATTCATGTCAGTATGCCATTATTATACAAGGCATTATTATATTAGCATATTAGAGTCAGAGATTTATCGCTTGCATCGTGTCCAGTGTAGGCAGAATCACTGTTTATTGTTTTTAATCGTGTCACGCCACTTGCATCCGGTGTAGACAAGATGTAAGACATGCATTTCAATTCTGCTTATCTTTTGCTGTGTGTGCATTTATTTATTTATTTCAAGCAAAATAGTGTGACAACAGAAAAGATGCACAATAATAATAGTTTTTACACTTATGCTTGAAATGGAGTGGGAAGAAGTAAAACTTATTAAACCTCACCCCAGTCTATTAAAGATTTTACACAACAAAAAATAGCTGCTTCCTTCATCAATAATCTCAAAGAGAAAATAATAATAATAAAATATAATAATAATACCTCATTTAGAAACAGTGGATGCACAAGTCAAAACCAAACACTCGTACCATACATATTAATGATTTACAGATATTTCCACAGGTAATGATCATCAAATACCAACAATGGTATACGAAATACCACAAGGGTACATAACAATGATTATCAAATACCAACAATGGTAAATGGCATACCACAAGAGTACATAATGATGAACAACTACCAACAATGGTAGAGGGAATACCACAAGGGTAAATAAATAACAACTAATCCAACAATCCACACAACATAAATACAATCAAACTTCATTGTCATTGTAATGGGACCAGACCTTTTGTTTGTAAAGACGTTTGAAATTGTGAATGCCTTGACACTGCTTTAATTCAAGCCCCAGATTATTCCACAAAGTAACCCCACAAACAGACATAGAAATAGAAATAGAAAATTTTAATGCGACACAAAAGAGAACTCATTTCGGTATCGGGAATCGGCTCCATTTTAGAACTGGCTCCAAGTTTCCATTTCAGAACTGCGTGCGGTTTTCTGTGCACACAAAAAACAAAAATCCTCTAGTGCTTGAATACTGAATTAAGTTTTCTTGAGCTCTCACAAATACACAAAAATTCTCAAAATATACTTGTAAACAAGGCGGCTGTGTCTAATGTGAACGTAAACCGTTGACAAAGAAACATGGGTAACAGTATATTGGATCAATGCTTAGATCTTTAAGTAGTGCTGTAGCGGCGCGTCGATGACGTCGATTATTCGACGTCAAAATTGCGTCGACGTCATATTTTTGCGTCGACGCTTCTTTATTTATTTATTTTTTGCATGTTCCCGGCGGTACAGCTTGCCACACACACGTAGGAGACCGAAACATTTCAGAATAGAGGACGAAGACAACTTGAAGTGAATGTGCTATCCATTAAATGAATCACACACAGTAAACAAACCCTTAAGAAAAAAAACTTTACAATTTAGACGCGCAAACTGGGTGCCGGTGTGGTGAGACGTACAAGCTCGGGCAGATTCGGCTTGAATTCGCTTCCGGACGCGGCGCCGGGCGCGCTGTTACAAAAAAAGGCGTACACGCAGCCAGCCATAGTCTTCCTGGTCTTGCGCACCCAACGCGTTATTTTTGCCGTGCGCACATTCGCGCTCGTGCGGACGTGTCGAGTATAAACAAGGCTTTACTCCGTGTCAACACGCGCTCTGATCAGTAGGTGCACAAACCTCTCCCGATTCATCTCCAGTAGTAGCAGCCTCTGATCGCACCACTAACTCCGCCTCCGTTTCCCTCCTCAGCAGATATTAATATTTAAACATTCTCTATGATAAAAAATGTTTGTAAAAATATTTTAATAACACGGTTTTGGCGGTTGTAGAGTTATAATGATGGTGTTCAAATACATAACATTAGACTAACGTTAGCCAGCTTATAGTATCTTGATTCAGTATGCTAGTATTTATTTGAGATATTGTTTTTTTTATTAATTGAGCAGCAGAAAAAATATTCTTTATATTAGTCGTCCAATTAGTCATTAGATTAGTCGACTAATCGATGAAATAATTGCCCAACTAATCGTTTAGTTAATAATCGTTTACCCCAGCCCTATCTTTAAGTGACAGCAGCCTAAAAACCTACTGACGTCTGTGTACTTAATGTTAATCAAACAACAACAAAAGACAAAGAAAATCACTCATTGATCTTGAGTAAATAACTTAAGTAACTTTAAGGATTAATCTATATATTTCTATGTATTTTATAAAAACAATGCTGTGTTTTTTGCATTTGATCACAATATCTGTTAATCTGTTATTCCTGCTATGGCTAATGTGTTTAGTGTTTATGTTCTTATTTTATTACTGACTGTTTACTTCTCTTTGTTTTGTTCTTGATTGTAGTCATGATATTGCTTTATTTGCCAGTGATAGTAACTCTTGTATATTTAACAGGATTTTGAACAAGTTTCTGGATAACTACCAGGAGGATCTGTTGCCATGGCATGAGAGTATTGAGCCTTGCCTGTCATCTATGACCGCCTTTGTCAGTGACAGAGAGGTACTTTTCTTCCTTTAGCATTATAAGATCATGATTTCATAATGCTAGTATTTCATTCAGCCTTTTTCCGCATTTAGGTCGTACAGCAGTTCATCCGCTTCTTGTATCGACTCGCCTCTTTGAATAAAGACTATGCTGTTGTGATGTGTCGGCTGGGCACCAAAGAGGCTCTTCTCAAAGCCCTGGACAAACACAGCACCAGCCTCCTCATGGTCACAGAGCTGCGAGACCTGATCACTGACTGCGAGAAGTACGCCAGCCTCTACAAGAAAATGACCACCAGTGTGTTGGCGGGGTGCATACAGGTATAAAGTAGGCCTGTTCAAAAATAGATATTTGAAAAATTGACTAGATAGTGAATTGCCTGAACAACCAGTCTACCGATTAGACTAAGGATTCCCGATATAATGACGCTGGTTTCTGGTTTACCTGACCTCAAACAGACTTGTTCCTTATTTTAGAAGGCGTTTACACAAACAGCATGTTATTACATGGTTAATTCCTAAAACATAATGATGACATGTTTAATGGTTTGTTAGACTATCAGTGTAAATAATAGACATTTGTCTGATGTGCTTTTAATTATACACTCCATATCTGCATCTTTAGATGGTCCTTGGTCAGATTGAAGAGCATCGTCGAAGCCATCAGCCCATCAATATTCCCTTCTTTGATGTGTTCCTGCGAAACTTGTGCCAAGGTTTGTTCATAAAACATTTACTGATGCAAAGTGTAATCTCTTTAAAGGAAGCAATTAGTTCACCAAAAATTAAAATCATTTACTCACTCTCATGTCTTTCTTTCTCCATGAAACACAAGTTAGGCAGAAACTCAGAGCTGTGTTTTATACATGTGACCTGTTTTTATAGTAAGAAAAAAGTGCCGTAAAACCCTAAAGTTAGCATTTGATTTTGTAAAAGCATGTTATAGATCTTATTGTGAAAGATTCATCCATCCATGATGCTTTTTAAAAAAAAATGTATAAACATTATTTTTTTTTAAACTTGATCGTCCGGTAAAAAAAAAGACTTCTCTTATGTCACACATCAGACTTCAATCATTAGTCAATCTTAAATACTTATTAACAGCCAATGGGTTGAACCAAGCACATTTTTTTTCTATAATCTGTTAAACACTGATGTATGCCATAATATAGGAGAAAACATGTAGATATTTCCGTTTCATCATGAATTATACGTTTTCTGAAATCAGAATTTAACTGTGTGAGAAATCACGTCCACATTGTTGTATAGAAAATAAATGATCTGACGCTTTGCCTAAAACTAAAAAATACATTTATTTTGATATTGTGGAAATGATTATTTTCTTCTTGGCTGATTATATTGATGTAAAAAATAGTCCTTTAAACCTGTTGCTTAAGAATAACAATGCTATGCTATCAGTTCCAGTTTTGGTATAACTATCACAGTTCCCTAGGATTTAGTTGAATTGGTGTGATGTTTTTTTTTCAGGCTCCAGTGTGGAACTGAAAGAGGACAAATGCTGGGAGAAGGTGGAGGTCTCCTCTAATCACCATCGGGCTAATAAGCTGACGGACAAAAACCCCAAAACCTACTGGGAATCTAACGGCTGTACTGGCTCCCACTTTATCAACATTTACATGCATAAAGGGGTGGTCATCAGGTATGCTTGCTTAGCTTCTCTTTTCAGTGTTATTTTGATGCAAAAAGGCCCCCAAAAATAATAAAATGCCCCAAATTAATGATAAAGTGGCCACATTTTATTTTCTATTTGATTTAATGGATTAATTTATATATTGTAAATTAATGTTATATATTAATAGCATATGATATAGCTAAGCAATAATCACACAAGCAAGAGTGCTGTTTTTCCTAAATATGAAGCGTAATATTGATTTTATACACAGTTCAGTAAACAAGTTGTTAATTTTAAGTGACACCAGTGTTGTCAATATTGTCTGTTTTTGCCCAATTTCAGCTTCAAAAATAGTTACTGAACAAAGGCACAGCAGATGATGTTTCGGTGCTTAATGAACCCACATTTTTGAATGAATCTGTTTGAGTAAATGATTCAGTGACCCCTTCATAAAGAGTAAATCCTGAGTAAATCATTCCTGAGTAAATCAGCCTTTTTTAATGTATTGGTTGAATGAATGATTCAGTGACTTTTTTTTTTTTTTAACAATACATTTAAAACCTTTATTTCACATCATTATTTATAACAGCTCTGTAGTCTCTTGAATGTATTGATTAAATAGGAAGTGACACGTTTAATATGGTGAGAGACAATTTTGCCTTTATAGAGGTTAAAATAAATTAAATTGCACCTGTAAATCAGTTTACGGTGGCAAAAATTGCTCCTAAATGGAAACATCGGTAACACTTTACAATAAGGTTCATTAGTTAACATTAGTAAATGCATTAACTAACATGAACTAACGATGAGCAATGCATTAGTTACAGTGTTTATTAATCTTTGTTAATGTTAGTTAATAAAAATACAGCTGTTCATTGTGCGTTGATGTTAGTTCACAGTCCATTAACTAATGTTAACTAATACAACCTTTGATTTTAATAATGTATTAGTAAATGTTGGAATTAATATTAACTAAGATTAATAAATGCTGAAGAATTATTGTTCACATATTGTACATGTTAACTAATGTAGTTAACTAATGTTAACTAATGAACCTTATTGTAAAGTGTTACCGAAACATCATAAGAAAAAACCTTTTATCGTTTTCTTCATTCACAGGCAATTGACTGTGCTTGTAGCCAGTGAGGACTCGAGTTACATGCCAGCTCGTATTGTAGTTCTAGGAGGAGATGATCCCACAAACATCAATACTGAACTCAACACTGTGAGAGAGCCCTTCTCATTCATCTTACATCTAATGATTGCACGCTGCACATTAAGACGATACTTTTGTTGTGTGTGTTAAACAGGTAAATGTGGCACCCTCCGCCAGCCATGTGGTTTTGTTGGAGAATATGACTCGTTTCTGGCCCATCATTCAGATCAGAGTCAAAAGATGTCAACAGGTCAGACACATTGAAATGAAATGTGACAGAACTTCCCTGAAATTGAACAGAAAGCCTGAGATACTCTTTATTCCACCTCTGTTACAAATTGTTATCCTTCCTGTTAACAGGGTGGCATTGATACACGAGTGCATGGGTTTGAGGTTCTGGGACCAAAGCCCACTTTCTGGCCGGTGTTTAAGGAGCAGCTGTGCTGCCGCACTTATCTCTTCTATACTACAAAAGCTCACACCTGGTGCCAGGAGATCCTGGAGGACAGGAACCAGCTACTGCAGCTCTTTAACAAGTGGGACCTGCTGCCATAGTCATTTCATTTATAGAGCAGAATAAAGAGGATGGAAGATGTTCTTACTGCTGCATTAAATGAAAACCTCAGATCTTTATGTGCATCTCTCTCTGGGCTTCAGGTTGAACAGTGCCCTGAAACATGAGCAGATGTTTGCCGACCGTTTCCTTCCTGACGCTGAGGCCGCAGAGGCTTTAGGACGAACCTGCTGGGAAGCTCTCATAACCCCCATCGTACAGAGCATCACCATCTCAGGTAAACGGCAGTGCTTGTTTTGTTCTTCCGTAGTGTCCAGGGAAGAGTTAATGTGAAATATATCATACCACAATAATATATTGACGCTGAAAAAGGATCAATCTGGTATCTCCAGATTTGTTTAATACAAACTGTGGCTGGTCCATGTTATTTTCAAGTATGATTTGGGTTATAGGGGATCTCTTATGGTACTTTGCAAAGTCTTGATTTTTTTTTTTTTTTTTCTATTATTCTAGTCTACTAGAATAGGTTTTCATATGAAAGAACCCTATGAAGTTCATCTACTAGAATAGGATTGAATGTTGAAAAAAGACATTATTTTTCACCATATTTTACATTGTTGTACGAAAAGCGTAATGTTCTATGATCGGTCGGCTGTTAGTGTCATTGGTCAACCATTTTGAGAGTGTTTTGGAGATCAGGGTTCATACAAGGTGCTTGATGTACTTGAACTTGAGTTTTTGAAAATTAAGTCCTGGAAACCCCTTGAAAACAGCCATATAAATGAAAAGGTGCTTGAAAAGTGCTTGATTTATTGAAAGACAAATTTGTGAAATTAGTGTTTCATTTTATTGATAAAACAAAATTAACGTTGCAGCCCATATAGATATAGCCATTTAGCATGGATATGAGCATGATATTGCTCCTATAAATATCACAAAATATGATACAGCTTTTATTATTCAGAAGACAAATGAATCCTATATTTATTAAAGAAAAAAATCAGTTTGAAATAGGAGACCGATATCTTTATCATAGTATCCTTTTATCCTCATTGCATGTGCAATTTCTGTTTATTTCCATTTATGGATTTACCTTTTAAAGAATATGAAAAATGATAAAGATACTGTTTGATAAGTGAGATCTCTGATTGTAGTCCTTGAAAAATAAAAAGTAGTTCTTGAAAAATCCTGGAATTTCATTTTAAAGTATCTGTACGAACCCTGTCTCTCCCCTTGTCATAACCGCGAGTTTCAACACACTACTAACGCAACTCAACCGGGCCTCATCGCTTTTTTTGGTGTATGCCTTGGGTGGGAATTATTCTAATGAGGAATGTTGTGTCGTGTTTGTTCCCAGAAGTTCAGGAACCGTGACACTCATATAGAGAACAACTCCCGCTGGAGTGACTTTAACTTTCCAGACCTTTTCCCATGCTCAAACAGTACCCTCACACTCTAAAGAAAGTTGATCATGTAAACAAGTATATTGGGACCCCTTTAAATTTCTTCTATTCTTTTTTTTTATAACAGAGACTTCTACTCTCAGCCCTCTGTTTTGGTTGATGAATGAGTATTTGGAGAACGCTGAATCCTCCAAGAGGTGTAAGAGCTCAGCCTCCATCTTCAACTCTCGTGTGCGGCGTCTCACTCATTTGCTTGTTCATGTGGACACCAGCACAGTTGATACAGAAGAGCTCAAACCTCCCATCAAATCAAGTGAGTGGCTTCAAAACTACAATAGTTCCTTCTAGAGACTGGACTGTGGCTTACTTGTATGTGCATGAGGCATATTTGGTGGTCGAAGTCTTTTCTGGAAATCCAGAATTTAAACCACCTTCTGTAGATTTTATTAAATGAAAGCTTCTCTATTTCATGATATTTTTCTTGTTTTCAGAAGGTATCAACAGAAGCAGAGATTTAAAGAGTAAGTAATAGTGTAGGAGATGATGTTATTTCTCTGACTTTATTGTATGTATTTTGCAGCACCCCATCCATCCGCTCAGCTCAACTGCAAACTAACCATGAAAAAATGCCTTTTATTTATTTCTATTTACTTCTACTGTCTTTTTATTTGTTTTGTTATTTTAATTCCTCTGGCTTCATATTGAAATTGCTGGTAGGGCTGCACAATTTGCTAACAATAATCCTTATTTGTTGTAACAAATATTGTGATGCTCAATTTGAACTGCAATATGAAAAACATCTCATGTTTTTGTTGCTTGGATATCAAGATATGAAGGGAGAAAAGCATGAACTATATTAAATAGGGTTGGGTAATAAATATCGATTTCTCGATATTAATCGATTCTCATTTTTACGAACCGGTATCAATTCTTAAATCTCAAGAATCGATTAGTCATCCTGTTTCATTTGAATGAATGGGACATTGTATCGCGGCTGCGCGCATCCAACAAATCGCGATAATCTTTGTCCTTTGTTACTATTGATATGAAACAAAGTCTCAATTTTCAAATTACGTCCATTTTCTTTAGAAATTCAAAAAAATAAATTGCGTTTTTGGCGCTGTGGCGTGAGATCGCTCTGGCGCAGTTCAAGAGAAGCAGCAGCCCTGATCTCTCTTCCGGGTTAATCATACTAATTACAGCGCAAAATAAACATGAATGAGCATCTGAAAGTGTGTTAAAAGATAGAGTACAACTTATCGAAATCCGTATCATGTCACATTGATTCGCTCAATCTGCGTTTCAACTCTGGAAAAACGTCAGTTAAACAGCTTGTAATCAATGTCATTACAACATATGTTGCTATCGTCAAATTTACCTCAGAAAACCCACATAAACTCGTTAGTCAGCTAGAAAAAATAACTCTAAAGAGTTATTTATATATATTTTGCTAAATATATACACCATATTACATATGAATTATAATCTTAATGTTCTTCAATATTTAATGCATATTTGAATAAATCTGGAAAGTTTTTATGACAGCCACCATTTAAATGTTTATATTTCATATATTCTTCTTATTATAAAAATAAATAAAAGTGTAATTTAAAGGGTTAGTTCACCCAAAAATGAAAATGAAGTCATTAATTACTCACCCCCATGCTGTTCCAACCTCGTAAGACCTTCGTTCATCTTCGGAACACAAATAAAGATATTTTTGATTGAATCTGAGAGCTGGATCAGTCCTAGATAGACTGCCTAAGGGACTGGCTCTTGACGGCCCATAAAGTCGTTAAAGAAAACGACTTAGGACTTGCTCACCGCTTAGGAGTTTTACCGCCCCCTACCGTATAAAATGATGATCCATATATAAGGCGCTCCGGATTATAAGGAACACTGTCGTTTTTTGAGAAGTTTAAAGGCTTTTAAGTGCACCTTATAGTGCGGAAAATACGCAAATTGAAAAGCGTATGTACAGCGCGCATCTTCCTCTGCTTATAAACAGAAAGTTTTGCGCTTCCAGCTATATCAGCACATCATCTTATACGGTAGGTGGCGGTAAAACTCCTAAGCGGTGAGCAGCCGGTAACAAGAAGTAGACGAATGAGAACGTCCTCGTCTCAGTTCTCGCGCATGCGCCCATAAGGAAGTAATGGAATAGTGGAATAAAGTCGTTATTTATGTTTTTTTCACACAAAGTATTCTCGTCGCTTGATAAACTTATAATTGAGCCGCTGTAGGCACATGGAATATTTAAACCTTTTCTTTAATGACTTTATGGGGTGTCAAGAGCCAGTCCCTTAGGCAGTCTATCTAGAACTGATCCAGCTCTCAGATTCAATCAAAAATATCTTTATTTGTGTTCCGAAGATGAATGAAGGTCTTACGGGGTTGGAACAGCATGGGGGTGAGTAATTAATGACTTAATTTTCATTTTTGGGTGAACTAACCCTTTAAGTGTTTGTATATCTACAAAACAGTTCATTATTACCTTCATATTAGGCTAATGAAGCATAATAGGCTACAACTAGACTCCCATAGTTTACAGCATTAGTTAAGAGATTTGATTTCCTTGAGAAAATGTGCCATTTATTGTAACTGATATCCAAAATAATCAATATTGAATCGAATCGGAATCGAAAACGAATCGAGTTGTGAAATTTGTGTCAATACCCAGCCCTAATATTGAAACCGCAGCTTTCATGGTCACGTGTGTTCAAATATTGCAAATGACCAATTCCCGTTAATCTCTAAAACGAGTCATGTTTTGCCCACATTCTGCTGCCAGTACACACTTGAGTTTTGTTACCAAAGAACCAAACTCAGACCTCAAAATTCAACCCAGTGAAAATTTGCAATGCATTACACTTTTTACTGAAATCCTTTTTCTATTTTTAGTTGACTTTTTTTTTTAATGTTCCCATGTTTCCAAATCAGTGTCAGAGTTAACTTCTCCTTTTCTGTGGTCCAATAACATTAGATTTGTAGTTTGTAAACCAAAACAACCTTTCCACCTCCCCAGTTAGATATGAAGCGGGCACATTTTGAGAGAAATATGCAGCACATGCAAACTGAAGGTTTAATTAAACATCAGCCTTTTGCATTTTTTTAAAACACACACCCATATTACAATTTTGATTATCACTTCAGTTACTTCTGCAACCGTAATTGCTGGCAGATTGTATTTGCTAATGTTTGGTTGGTAGCCATTTTATGTGTGTAAACACTCTTTTGACATTGCAAGAGGATTTATGTGCTTTTATTGTGTTACAGATGGTAAAGAGGGAAAGAATAAGGAAACAAATGTTGTAAGCTCATCTTCATCCACTACCAAACCCAAAGTGAAGAATACTAGCAGCATCGCAGGCATTGCTCTGTGCTGGCAGGGTGTCGTTCAGCGACAGGTTGGACATTTATTTGAACTTTGGAGAATTGTCGGATTAAAATATGGAAAATGTGTTAAAAGGAGCTACTACCCTTTTATTTGGTAGATGAAAGAATAATTAAAGTAGTCAGAATAGCTGAACAAACAAGTGACTAATCCGGTTATAAATCTGTCATCTGCGTATCTAAACCTAAAATGAAATGTTCAAATGCAGATCATGCCTTTCAATTCCTATAATTCTGGCGGGCTTTTGTCTGGCTCTTTCCAGGTAAAGTGTTTCCTAGATTCGACATGCAGCCTCTCTGACTTCGTGGAGCGTTACAGGGGAATGTTCCTGCGGCTGAAGAATGCGATGGAGGAGCTGTTTGGCCAGCACACGGCCTTTGTGCTCGCTCTCCGCCAGGGCTTTTCTGCTGCCTTGCTCCAGCTCTCCATTCTCACCGCTATGCACGTGAGTCAACGGGGAATACTTGTTGAATGGTGAAAAAAATTGTGTATTTGTTTATGTTAATATTATTTTAAATGTAAATGTAAATCATTTTATACATAATAATAATATTTTTTTATACAGTACCGGTCAAAAGTTTGGAAATGTAATGTCTAATGGCTAATGTAATTGCTTCCATTTTATTTGATCAAAAATACAGAAAAAAAACTGTTATTGTGAAATATTATTACTATTTAAAATAATGGCTGTACTATTTTAATACAGTAAAATATAATTAATTTCTTTGATGAAAAGCTGATTTTTCATCATCATTACTCGTATGTTCTTTCAGAAATCACTCTAATATGCTGAATTGACATCAATGTTGGAAACACTTGTGCTACTTTCAGATACTTTTTTCAGGATTCTTTGATGAATAAAAAGTTAAATCTTGTGTAACAAATCTTGTGAAACTTTTTATTCATCAATGAATCCTGAAAAGGTATCACAGGTTCCAATAAAATATTAAGCAGCACTACTGTTTCCAGCATTGATAATAACCCCGACTATCAAATCCACGTATTAGAATGATTTCTGTCATTCTAAGTATCATGTGACACTGAAGACTGGAGTAATGGCTGATGAATATTCAGCTTTGCATCTCAGAAATAAATTATATTTTAATGTTCATTAAAATAGAAAACATTATTTATTTATTCACAGCTTTTTTTCTCTATTTTTGAGCAAATAAATGCAGGCATGATGAGCAGAAGAACTTATTTCAGAAACATTAAAAATAGAAATGTTTCCAAGCTTTTGACTCGCACTGTATTTCATTTAAATGGTTAGTTCAATCCTTGATTCTGATTGGTCAATAGCTGTGCTTTATTCACGATAAAACACGGTTATGACCGCTTCACCCAACGACTCTATGCATCACTGTGCAACACTGCAGTTCCTATGTTGTGTTTATTTGAGCTTTCATGCATATTACACACTGGAGCGTTGTTGCTGTTCACGCTCAGGGACTATTTTTTCTAGCGGAAGTAAGGCTCTTAGTGATTTTACTTCTTGAAAGTTGCACTAATACATATTTTTTTTAATTGAATATTTTTATTGTGTGGTAACCGTTTTATAAAAGCAATAAGGTACTCGAGGCAAGTGTTGTATCGTGAATAAGTAACGGCTGAAGGGGTTACTCCGCTTCGCGTCCGGACTAAAAACACCCTTCAGCCGTTACTTATTCACGATACAGCACGGCCTCTCGTACCTTGTTGCTTACAGACATTTAATAGTTTTTTATATTAAATGCTATTTTTGGACATTTTTCATAATTTAAAATGTTTTTCATTGCAATGAGAATTTGAATTTCTTTTCATTTTAATTGATTCATTCAATAACTTCCTTGAAGGTAAGTGAACGGTTTGCGCAGTACATCGACAAGATGATCCAGGAAAGTGGAGGGGACTCTGGGAATGTGGACACCTTGAACCAGCTTCAGCAGTTCATGGAGCCCATGCTGTTCCTTTCCGGTCTGGAGCTGGCCAACACCTTCGAGCATTTTTACAGGTGTGAGAACAGCTGTTATTGTTATAACTTATCTAAATTTCTTATACAGTTTTATAATATTTACTATATTAAAAGTTTTACCCCCCAATCAGCTGAATTATTTTATCTTCCAAACAGCCATTATTGACCAGTAGATTAAATATCAGTTTCTCTGGGAAAATGCAGGCTATTAATATGGTTCTGTTTTTCACGTTGCACATTTCTTCCTCTGTGTTCAGGTATTATCTGGGTGATCGGTTGTTGGGTCAGGGGAAGGTGTGGTTGGAGAGCGCCGTGGTTGAGCATATCGGTACCTGCTTTCCAAACCGGTTTCCACAGCAGATGCTGACCAACCTCAGTGAATCTGAGGAACTTCAACAGGAGTTTCATCTTTACCGTCTACAGCAGCTGGACAAAAACCTGGAGGACTTTGAGGAGGTGACTAATAAAATAATCGTATGCAAAAAATGGCAGATATTGTATCGTTGGCTAAGGCTACGTTCAGACTGCAGGTAAATGTGGGCCATATCTGATTTTTTTTTATTTTTTTTGGCTCGGATCTGTTAGAGTTGCAAATTATCAAATTATCGTGAGAGTTGCAAAAGGTAGTCAGTGAAGGACAATGATGTGTCAGAGCTCATAAGTATTACAGTAGCAGCTCTATAAAACAAAAGGGCTTGTATCATAAATGTCATAAAACATTTTGCATTTTTTGCATCTTTTTTTTTTCATTTTTTTTTCATATTGCTTATGCATACATTTGTTTGCAATATAAATGTTAGCATGATGCCAAGAGACTTTCTTATAGACACTCTTTTATGGTTTTTTTTCTACCACAAAATAAAAAGGTAACTGCCACTTTTTAATCTCACAATTCTGAACATTTTTCCAGTAGTACTTTTCTGTCAGACTTGTGAGATATAAAGTCACAATTGTGAGAAAAATGTCATAATTGTGTCCTTTAAAAAAAAAAAAAAAAATCCATGGTGGAAACAAGCTGCCATACTGTCTTCTTCTAGAACAGTGCTTTTTAATCCTGTCCTGAAGACCCCCCACCAGTGAACATATTGTGTGTCTCCTTTATTGGACACACCAATTCATGCCTTGCTTTCTCTACTAATGAGTTGAGTCAGACATGTTAAAGGATTAGTTCACTTTTCAACAAACGTTTGCTGATAATTTACTCACCCCCATGTCACCCAAGATGTCCACGTCTTTCTTTCTTCAGTCGAAAAGAAATTAAGGTTTTTGATGAAAACATTCCAGGATTTTCTCCATATGGACTTCAATGGGAAACAAACGGTTCAAGGTCCAAAAGACAGTCTCAGTACAAACTGTTGAAAGGGCTTTAAATGATTCCAGACGATGAATAAGGGTCTTATCAAGAGAAATAATTGCTCATTTAAAAAAAAAAATAACAAAGTTTAAGTTTTATAAGCTCAAATGGTCGCCTTGCTCAGTTCTGTGATGCGCGTTTGTGACTCTCCTGTTCGAACTCATTTATTACTCATCATTTTGATGAATGAGTTCGAACAGGAGAGTCACGAACGCGCATCACAGAACAGAGCAAGGCGACCATTTGAGCTAAATAAAACTTTAACTTATTTTTTTTTTAAATGTGCAATCATTTCGCTTGATAAGGCCCTTATTCATCGTCTGGAATCGTTTAAAGCCCTTTCAACAGTTTGCAGTTTGTACTGAAAGTGTCTTTTGGACCTTGAACCATTTGCTTCCCATTGAAGTCCATTATATGGAGAAAAATCCTAGAACGTTTTCATCAAAAACCTTAATTTCTTTTCGACTGAAGAAAGAGAGACATGGACATCTTGGGTGACATGGGGGTGAGTAAATTATCAGCAAAAGTTTTTTTGAAAGTTAACTACTCCTTTAAGGCTTATTTTGATGCACCATGATCAATCGCAAAAAACAGACTCCAACAGGGGTAGTAACACATTGATCCGGCAAAACCCAACAAATTGTCTGTTGCCTGCTGTCTGTGCGGTGTGAGTTGGCCTTTTAGATTTGGGAGTCAGTAGGAAACTGTTCAAGAACAGGGATGAGCAGCTTCAGTCCTGAAGAGTTCAGCTCCAAACCTGATAAAAGCTCACCTGCCTGTAGCTTTCTATTAATCCTGAAGACATTGATGTTCTTGTTCAGGTGTGTTTTATTAGCGTTGGAGTTAAACTCTGCAGAAGAGTGGCCCTCGGAGACCAAAATTGCCCATCCCTGTTGGTCCTTTTAAATGGTAATAGTGCATTTTGTTGTTCAGATGATGGATGAAGACGTGTCTGAGCCGGAGGAAGAGAGTGACATGAAAGTGTTGGTGTTGTCCCCACGTTGCTGGGTTGTGTCGACTCCTTGCTACCTCGAGGACCCCAGCAAACACTTCCCTGCTCAACTCTGCAATTACCTGGCTGAGTTCACTGAGTTTTACTCCAACGGTTAGTTGAAATTCCACTGTACTGATGTGTAATCTCTTGCATTGCACATGATGCGGTCTGTAGGGCTTTGAATCTGTTGATTCTGTTGTAGTTTGAATGTTAACCTGTATGCGTGTCTGTCCTGTAGGTCAGCGCATGTACAGCTTGACCCACAGTAAGCCTCGCCGACTGCAGTGGACGTGGCTCGGTCATGCAGAGCTTCAGTTCGGCTCCTGCACTCTCTACGTCTCCACGCTGCAGATGTACATCCTGCTGCAGTTCAACCAACACGAGGTATTCTTTCAAGATCAATGCATACCTGGGTGTTATATGAATCTTAATGTGAGCTATCTTGAGAGGTGTTCACTTCTTTGCCGTTCTGCAGGATGTGAGTGTGGAGATGCTGCAACAGGCCACGGGTCTCTCCCCTGCTATGCTGAGCCATGCCCTCAAACCTCTCACTGCAGAGGAAGGCGTTCTCACGCACACCGACTGTAGCCAGGACCCCATGAAAGGTGAGAATACCTCATTACAACAAAATGAGAAGTAGGGCTGGGCAAAAAAATCGATTTTTCGATTAATCGTTTTTTTAAATGTGTTCGATTCAAAATCGATTCTCAACGGCCACGAATCGATTTTTTCCATATAAAGGGCTCGCGGACGCAGTGCTGCATCTTCTCGTCTCTCTGCACTAGGCAAGCGCCAAGCGCTGCAGCTGTCGATACACACACGCGTTTAGGAGTCAGGACATGACGGAATATTCACTTAACAATCGGGCCAGCATTGCATCGTAACCTATGATCGTAACTAACGTTTATCATTTTCACGTCTTTTTAAGTTTTACAAGCAATGTTAAACTATCCCGTGCTCGCGCACTCTCAGAGATGTCTTTCACTGCGTGCACAGTAACGTTACAGCCTAAATCTGCCTCACAAACAGCTTGCCAGAAACAAAAGTTTTATCCCGGGATTATATCACTTTAACAGTTAAAACACGCGACATTATGTCAAAACTCTGGTCTTGGTGAGTAACCTCGTAAAGACAGTCGGTAATGTCTTAAATTAGCATTAAACGCGTGTGACAGAAAGTTAATGAAACAGTAATGGATTCGCGCACTAGTTCTTAAAGTGAACGCAGCCATTTGTGTCAGTCATTAATTCTGTTGTCATAACAGAATATAGTATTAATTGTAAGTAATCAGAATTAATAGCCTTTGTATTTAATTCAGTCTGGACTAAAAAGACTATCCAGTGTTATTTTACATTGGATTACTTTAGTCAGTTTCTGTAGTATTTCTGACATACCCAAAAAACTACCCCAAAATGTCTCTTAATTTGTGTCTTTATTCTATTGTATTTATTTGTGCTACTTTTTTCAATTTAATTCAAAGATTGAAATCAAGCTTCCATACATAAACTCTTAAAACAAAAAATTACATTACCATTTAGGTAAGATCAATGTAAAAAAAATATGTCTAAATATTTATATATTTATTTATCTATATCTATCTTAAACGTAAAATAACATGATACTGTTTGATCAAGCTGTGCAACTCTTTTTTTGTATATTGCATCAAAATCCTGTTTATTCTTTGTATGCATTTAGTGTACCTAAAATAAAAAGAGTTTTATATACAGGTTTATGGCTCTTAATTTCCTTGTATTAATTAACCACTTATGTCCTGTTCTTTTTTATAAATATAGGATTTATATTACATCTTCATTATAGTCGAATCGAGAATCAAATCAGGAATCGAAATCGAAAATCGAATCGAGAATCGAAATCGAATCGAGAATCGAATCGAACTGAGAGCTTGTGAATCGAAATCGAATCGAAATTGAAATGTGAATCGATACCCAGCCCTAATGAGAAGCCACATCACATAAAACTTTTTTGCTTGGGATACATTATAGGAAGTATTTTAGGAATCTTAAGCCCCTTTCAAGCAGAAAAATACTCTGATAATGTGTTATTTGATTTTGTTTCATTGACACTGCCAGTGATTATCTGGAATCTGTGCGTGCGTTCATACACATCCTGTAGAAACGTGACATTAGGATGTGACGTGTGATGTCTCTGCATAAGGACATATTGCAGGTTAGAGGACCCAACGAGTCAATGCATAGAAAAACAATGTAGGAACTAGATTTTCTTTAAAATATACTTATAAATGCTCTACAGAAGCTTCTGGAGTCGTTTTTGTGAGAAAATGTTACTTCCGCATCTGAAAATAGGCGTGGCGGACGTGACTCAACAAGCGGACAGACAACAGGAAAACAATGGATCGCAAAGACATTTCGGACGCTGGGGAAATACTCGTATGACTGATCAAGATATACACGTTCACTAACGATATACACTGTGCTCGCAATATTGTACAGATTATTATGATCCTATAACTTCTTTGAAGGACATATTTAATGAGATTGTGCCTGAAAAGGTTCTGTTTTTTTATCATATGTTAATTTAAAAAAATATATTGTATAATATGACTTCTTGGTTATATTTTTGTTGTATTTATATGATGTTTGTATTTTTGTAAATGAATTTTTGCCATGAAAATAGCTCTGACTGCTGAAATGGCATGAAATAAAATAATCTGAATATAATCCTATAACAGGCCAGCAGACATTAGTATGTTTAGGGTACGGTAGATTTATACTATTAAATGTTCAGAAAAAGAAATCAAGAGACATTTAGAATATATAAAAATTTGCGATTAATTGCGAGTTAACTATGACATTAATGCGAATAAACGCGATTAAACATTTTAATAGTTTGACAGCACTAATTTTTACATAAAAAAATTGTCATTTATAAATAAAAGACACACAGACATGTTTGCGTTCAAAAAGAAAGCACTCTAGTAATTTTATGGGTTCAACGCTCTGTTGAATGGGGTTATGTACACTTGCTAGTCAAAAGTTTAGAATTAATAATTTAAGGAATCTCTTATTCTTACCAAGGCTGCATTTATTTGATCAAAAATACAGTAAAAGGGTAATATAGTGAAATATTATTACGGTTTAAAATAACTGTTTTTATTTTAATTAATTTTAAAATGTAATTTGTTCCTGTGATGGCAAAATCAATTATAGCTGGGCTTCAAATCAGCATATTCGATTTTTATTTATTTATTTTTTTTATTATTATTTTTTTTAGGATCGTGATTCATGCGACACTGAAGACTGGAGTAATGATGCTAAAAATTCAACAGTATATATTAAAATAGACAAAAATGTAATTGTAATGTTACATAATCGTATTAATAATGCGGTTTTATTTTATTTTTGATCAAACAAGCAGTTTTGTTGAGCATTCGAGAATTTCAAAAATGTACCAATCTTTTGACGGGTAAGTTACTGTCAATTCATGTAAAAATCGGAAGGTCTGAACCACTGAATTGAGTCATTGAGTTCAGTGTATTTATTTCTGAATTATCAAAACAACACTTTTGAATCGAATTGAAAAAAAAAAACTTTGTGATGATCTTTTCAGGGGTCCTGAGGTTGAACAAGAAGTTGCTCTCGCAGAGCTCAGACAGAAACGGTTACCATTTCCTGCTTCCCAAGCAGACCTACCTGAATGTGGATGAAGATGCAGCGCTCACTCTAGAGAGGAAGAGGAACTACGTCTACTGTGTCATCGTACAGATCATGAAGAATGAGAAGGAGATGCATATTGACAATTTGGTGTTTAAGGTAAAGTATGGACCTGCAAAAGAGTCCCTGACCTATAAGCTGCCCTTTTAATAAAAATAAATAATCTGTTACAATACTCGCAAACCTGTTAATGTCATGTCCAGATCATAGTTCGTTCAAAAAAAGACATTAAATGCCACGAAAATGATGTCACAATACCATGTTCTAGGGCCCTATGATTTCCGTGATGCAGAAAGCGCGGAAGGAATTGCGAAATCCAGTCATATAAACTTAATCTACTGTATAATTATTATTATTGTAACTAATAAAAAGTTTGTCAGTCCACGTAATTCAAATCGCGATATAGATGAGTCTGTGAATATTAAACCACAAAAATACTATTTAAATATGAATCCTGCATGTTCTGCATCTCGTAAGTGAATGAATGGCACAGACGTGCGGTTTAATTTAAAACGACACACACTGAAGAGCGCGCCTCACTATACGAGGACGTGAATGCATGAACTTTATCTCGGAGAGACACTTCATCAGCATTTTACCATTTCATTTGTGAAAAACTATGAAAAGCTATCGTTATAGCATAAACAAAAAATTAAGCTGATTTCATAGGATGCTAATTTTCCTTCATATTACTATTATTACTGTAATGCAAAAAAATCTCATTACTCTAATGCAAAAAAATAATGATTTAAATTGAAAAGTATTTACATAATGATACCATTTGTTGTAGTGCTTTTGATGCTGATTTATGCATGAAATGAAAATGATCATTCAAATTTAATAATCTTTTATAATATTAGGGGTGTAACAATATATCGTGCCACAATATATCGCAATATAATACGTAGTTTTCAGAGTTTTAGTGTCAGTAGTACTACATTAATCTACTATATATAATGTTGATTATAATGTAAAGTAATGCAACGAGGGAATATGATAATGCCAAATGTCCTGATAATGCCAAATGTCTGTGTTACCTGACATTTAATTTAAATATATCTAGTCTCAGTATTTTCAGCTTCAGAATCATGAATATTGTTATTCTGGTGTCACCATTGTCCTTGAGTTTCAAGCACCAAGTCCAAACCTAATCATTTAAACCTACAATGTAATATCAAATTTAGCGTTTTAATCAACAGTGCATTTATTGTTAACCTTTTACCATGTGTCTTGGAGTATCGCAATAATATCGTATTGTGATATGTATCGAATCGTGACCTGAGGGTATCGTTACACCCCTAAAATATATAGTTATTTATTAGGGCTGGGTAATAAATATCGATTTCTCGATACTAATCGATTCTCATTTTTACGAACCGATATCGATTCTTAAATCTCAAGAATAGATTAGTCATCCTGTTTCATTTGAATGAATGAGACATTATATCGCGGCTGCGCGCATCCAACAAATCGTAAAAATCTTTGTCCTTTGTTACTATTGATATGAAACAAAGTCTCAATTTTCAAATTACGTCCATTTTCTTTAGAAATTCAAAAACATAAATAACGTTTTGGCGCTGTGGCGTGAGATCGCTCTAGAGAAGCAGCAGCGCTGATCTCTCTTCCGGCTTAATAATACCAGTTACAGCGTGAAATAAACATGAATGAGCATCTGAAAGTGTGTTGAAAGATAGAGTACAACTTATCGAAATCCGTATCATGTCACATTGATTCGCTCAATAAGTGTTTCAACCGTGGAAAGACGTCAGTTAAACAGCTTGTAATGTCATGTATCGTCATATTTACCTCAGAAAAACCACATAAACTTGTTATTAAGCTAGAAAAAATAACTCTAGAGAGGAGCGTTTTGCTAAATATATTTATACTAAATATATAAATATATGCTTGTATTGCTACTAAACAGTTCATTATTACCTTCATATTAGGCTAATGAAGCCCAGTAGGCTACAACTAGACTCCCATAGTTTACAGCATTAGTTAAGAAGAGATTTGATTAACTTGAGAAAATTTGCCATTTATTGTAACTGATATCCAAAATAATCAATATTGAATCGAATTGAATTGTGAAATTTGTGCCCTAATATTTATATGTATTTTTTTCTATTGATTTGATTAATTATGAACAAACGTGATGATTGAAAGATCTGACACGAGTAGCTGAAGATGAGAGTTTTTGTGCTCTTGCGTGTCCTTGTGCTGTTGCAGGTGTTGGACAGGTGTCAGAAGCAGGAGGCGGATCGCACTCGCTCCTCGGTTCGCTTCAGCTGCAGCACTACTGACGTGCTGTCCTGCATCATGCATGTCATCAACAAAGGCTACCTTCGACGCAACGAGGAAAGCCCGCACATCGTGGAGTTCGTGATGGAGGACCCGTCCACACCTAGAAAGGGCCAGGCGCAGTTCTCCTTTAAGATCGACGGGAAAAAAAGCTCCGCGAGCAGCGGCGGCGGCGGCAGCAGCAATGCCGACACCAGGTGTGCTGATGACCCTTAACCCTTGAACCCTAGACCCAGGGGCAAGAAAGGAGGCGAAGAACGTGGCTTTCATTGAAGTTTTTCCCCTCCCTTCTCAGGGCTTTTCTTTTTCTGAAACCAGAGATGCACTGATGCCAAACAGTTGCTCTCGTCCGGCGAGTAGCTTGTCTGTCCGGTTTCTTTTTTTTTATTTTGTAAGCTCTTTACATTTCTTGTGTGTGCTCCATTCCAAAACCTAGTGAGCTGCCTATCTAGATGCACGCGCTCAGGAAGATGTGCAGCATGAATAACAATGTTTTGTGGTTAACTAACATCAAACACTGTTGGAATCAGTTGTGTGTTGAGTGTCTCGTGCATTGGAGCCGATGCCCATGTAGAGCATCCAAATCATTCAAGAGGTTTTGTGTGCCATAGAGGGTAGACAGCAATGCAGCTCACTAGTTCTCAGATCAGTCTGTGTGTGTGTGTGTGTGAGGCTTTTCACTTTGGCACAGGAAGTGTTTTGCTGCTTGTCTTGACTTTATCTGTTTTGATCTGGTTTAACTTCTGCAGCCGCATTTACTATGACCTACGCAAGGACAGATATAGTCCATTCCTCATGGGTCAGTGCGAATATTGGCGTCGGCCAATGGAATGCCTTAAGAGATGCTCTTATTCTTATTTTAAATGGCACTAAGATTTGTGATCATCTATGGACTGAAATTCAGTCCTGTTTTAAATTGAAGGCAGCTCATTTCCTGCCTGTGCCGTAGTTGAAGGGTTAGTGCATTCAGTTATTTACCCATGAGACTTTCCTTCATCTTCGGAACATAAATGAAGATATTTTTTGTATTATATCTTAATCTCCCTCCATTGAAAGTTCATTCAACTAAAACATTCATGTGTTAAAAAGCAGTGTTGTAGTACTCGAGACTCGGACTCGTCTCGGACTCGGTCTCGAGACCATATTTTAATGGTCTTGGTCTTGTCATGGACTCGTGTGCATTTGGACTCGGAATTGACTCGTACTCGAACATTTTTTTTTTAGGACTCGGAATTATTCCCGAGTCCACTCGAGTTCAATTAAAAATATTTTTCATGATTATTAATGTATGTTAATCAAATATTTCTTTAAATTGATTGACACGCCCAGTGATTGGTGATTTTCTAGTGCGCAACTGCGCATGACAAATTGTAATAAAATTACCTTTAACACCACCTACTATGTGGCCTTTTTACCCTAAACTGATTATATTTTTTAAACTCTAAGTAAATTCAGTAAAAAAAAAAAGGATTTCCCTAAGTAAATAAAAGTAAATTAGGTAATCAACCCTCACTGGTCTCGGTCTCGACTCGGACTCGACCGTCTCTGGTCTCGGACTCGACTCTCTATGGACTCGGTCTTGACTCGGTCTCGACTCTCTCTGGTCTCGGTGTCGACTCGGACTCGAGTGAGGTGGTCTCGACTACAACACTGTTAAAAAGTTCATAAAAGGAATCGATATTAATTGAGTGGTTTAATCCAAGTCTTCTAAAGATTTAGGCTATTATTCACATATTAACATTGATCAATGCACATGCAATAGAGCACATTAACTATGGTACTTGAGTGACGTCATTCTAACCTCATTGGTTGTTGCGTGTCAAACAAGAGCGTTTGAGCTTCTGTTTACCATATTCAGTGTGCTCTGTGTGTTAAAGGATTCGTTCACTTTTTAAAAAAAAAACTTTTGCTGATAATTTACTCACCCCCATGTCATCCAAGATGTCCATGTCCTTCTTTTTCAGTCGAAAAGAAATGAACGTTTTTGATGAAAACATTCCAGGATTTTTTTCTCCATATAATGGACTTCATTGGGAACCAAATGGTTCAAGGTCCAAAAGACCGTTTCAGTGCAAACTGCAAACTGTTCAAAGGGATTTAAACGATTCCAGACGATGAATAAGGGTCTAGTGAAACGATCCGTCATTTCAAAAATAAATAAAAAAGTTTACGTTTTATAAGCACAAATGCTCGCCTTGCTCTGTTCTGTGATGCGCGTTCGTGACTCTCCTAGATAAGACCCTTATTCATCGTCTGAAATCGTTTAAAGCACTTTGCAGTTTGCACTGAAACTCTCATTTGGACCTTGAACCGTTTGGTTCCCATTGAAGTCCATTATATGGAGAAAATCCTGGAATGTTTTCATCAAAAACCCTAATTTCTTTTCGACTGAAGAAAGAAAGACATGGATATCTTGGATGACATGGGGCTGAGTAAATTATCAGCAATAGTTTTTTTAGAAGTGAACTACTCCTTTAATGTTTATATACCTGTATGTATAAAGGACTAAATTAAATCTGTTTTGAAGAGTAACAAAAGTCTAATGGCTTTGGAATAAAATCTGAGTAAATGATGACAGAACTTTTAGTTTTGGGTGAGCTAGCCGTAAAGGAGTCCGTCTCCTAGGGATTTGTTCTTTTTTTTTTGTCTACATTTTTTTTTAAATAAAAATCAAATACTTATGTTTCAGCACAGAATTTTAGCATAGATATGTTGAAAAGGGTGATTTAAGGTGATATTATGTTTAATACATAAAAAATAAAGATATTTTAAATTTTCAATCATGTTTGTTGCTCATTTATTCTATGTAAAAAATAATTAATCTTTTTATTTAGCTGTATGAATCAGTATTTTGTAATTCACACATTCATACTTATCTAAAATAGGTTTTTATCCCCAAATTTATTCAGGATGTGCCCATTTGAATACTTTTAAAGCTTATATTTCATACAAATTTTATGATTTTTATATCAATACAGAGAAATCATTCTGTTGGTACCTTATTAAAAACCGATGAACATCAAGTCTATATTTGATCAGGATAAATGTAGCTTTTATGTGTTAATGAGTATTATTGAGCGAGTCCACATGGAATAGCACTGTTCACAGAAATTGGAGGACTTGTGTCCGCTACCAATGGAAGTGTAGTGCTATAAATGTTTCCATGTCTAAATGTGGAAAGCTCTGCAGATTCTGTCTAGGCCTGTTGTTAAGAATCTAAATGCTCTTTCCTGAGAAACTCGTGTGTCTCAAGTCCATATAATGACGTTTTATATGTGTGTGTGCGTCTGTGTGCATGTCCCTCTGCAGCCTGGGAGGCCTGATAGATCCCCCGCAGCACCCGGAGGACGGCGTGCTGGAGGCGGTGCTGTTCTCCATGGGGCGCACTATGACTCAAGAGGAGGTGAAGCAGCTGATGCAGCGCACCGTCCAGCAGGTGGCGGGAACCCTCAGCCTGGATTTGGACCGGGCCGAGCATCTGCTCATACATTGCAAATGGAACGTGGACTTGTTGATCCAGCGCTACACTGACGACCCAGACGCCCTGGTCCTGGCTGCCGGCCTCAAGATCCGCAACCCCCAGCCGGCCCCGGGCCCTGTGGCCCAATGCCCCGTGTGCCTTTCCCAGTCCAAAGAGAGTGACCCCCCTCCTATGCTCTGCTGCATGCACTACTGCTGCAGGGTGAGTGTGCGATTAAAGCCTTCTCACAATACACTACTGGACAAAAGTTTGGGAGGAGTGCACATTTTTTTCTTTTTTTTGTTACAAAAGATTTCTTTATTACGGAAGCGTATTGCATTCGCTTGTGGGAACAAAAATCTACTCTGTTTTTCTGAATTATGAGTTTATTATGAGAGAATTTTTAATGGAAAAAAGTTTTTTCCATGTTTTTTTCTGAATGAATGACTTGATTATCTCAAATTATAACTCATTAATTCATAAAAACAGAGTGGAAAAAAATGTTTTTCAAGAAAAATATATAACTCGAGATAATTAACTCGTTAATTCAGAAAAGCAGAGCAAAACCTTTTTTCCATGAAACATTATCTCATAATTCTGAGATGATTAACTCGTTAATTCAGAAAAGCAGAGCAAAAACTTTTTTCCATGAAACATTATCTCATAATTCTGAGATGATTAACTCGTTAATTCAGAAAAACAGAGCAAAAACTTTTCCCATGAAAAATTATCTCATAATTCAGAGATAATTAACTTGTTAATTCAGAAAAGCAGAGCAAAAGCTTTTTCCATGAAAAATTATCTCATAATTCAGAGATAATTAACTTGCCAATTCAGAAAAGCAGAGCAAAAGCTTTTTCCATGAAAAATTATCTCATAATTCAGAGATGATTAACTCGTTAATTCAGAAAAACAGAGCAAAAACTTTCCCCATGTAAAATTATCTCATAATTCAGATATAATTAACTTGTTAATTCAGAAAAGCAGAGCAAAAGCTTTTTCCATGAAAAAGTATCTCGTAATTCTGAGGTAATTAACTCGTTAATTCAGAAAAACAGAGCAAAACCTTTCCCCATGAAAAATTATCTCATAATTCAGAGATAATTAACTTGGTAATTCAGAAAAGCAGAGCAAAAACTTTTTTCCAAGAAAAAATTATCTCGTAATTCTGAGATAATTAACTCGTTAATTCAGAAAAACAGAGCAAAAGCTTTTTTCCATTAAAAATGATCTCATAATTAACTTATAATTCAGGAAAACAGAGCAAAAACTTTTTCCATGAAAAATGATCTTGTAATTCTGAGATAATTAACTTGGTAATTCAGAAAAGCAGAGCAAAAACTTTTTTCCATGAAAAATTATCTCCTAATTCTGAGATAATTAACTCGTTAATTCAGAAAAACAGAGCAAAAGCTTTTTTCCATTAAAAATGATCTCATAATTAACTTATAATTCAGGAAAACAGAGCAAAAAGTTTTTCCATGAAAAATGATCTCCTAATTCTGAGATAATTAACTTGGTAATTCAGAAAAGCAGAGCAAAAACTTTTTCCATGAAAAATTATCTCGTAATTCTGAGATAATTAACTCTTTAATTCAGAAAAACGAATAGATTTTTTTTTCCAAGTGAATGCAATACACTTCCGTACTTTTTCAAATAAATGCTGCTTTAATTTTCTTTTCATGAAAAATAAAAAACAAAAGAATCACAGTATTACATTGCACAAATGTTTCCAACATTGATGATAATAAAAAATTATTCTTAAGTAGCAAAATAGCGTATTAGAATGATTTCTGAAGGATCATGTGACTGATGACTGCTGAAAATTCAACTTTGTATCAGGAATAAATTGCATTTTAAAATGTGTATATATATATATATATAATATATATATATATATATATATATATATTAAAAAAATGTAGTGGACGGTGCCAGTTTTTACGTCAGAACCCGAAAGTCTAATTCACTGCTGATTTAAATGCTTCTGAATTCGCATTTTCACTATGTGAGTGCGATATATGTTGTAGAACAAAACGTCAAAGTATATTCAATTTACCACAGTCTTTATTCTAGACATAAATCAAAAAAAGCATTATATAACCCCATAGGAAAACCTTGAAGGAACCAGTGGTGAATTAGTCTGGGTTCTGATGTCACCTGGGCCACTCTATTGTAATAATGTTTTAGAATATTATTGTTTTACCCCTTATTTTTGATCAAATAAATGCAGTCTTGTTAAGCATAAGTTTATAAACCATTCAACTCTTACCAACCTCAAACTTTTGAAAGACTTCCAGTGCCTGTATTTTATGCTATGATGAGCTATGATTTTCTAGATGCGTTTGATTTTGTTTACTGCAAGTGGATCACAAATATTTTAGTCAGTTTCTTGGAAGAAAAAGACATGTTCATGTGAACAAATTGAATTTTGTTATTTTTGGGGAGATATACCATATTCTGACGTTATGGTATAATGCATGGTAAATGCATGGTATGTGTATATATATATTATTCTGACATAATTACATTCAATATGTCAGCATAGCTCATGTGTATTGATCAATAACCTAATATCTTTTGCTACATGTGACACTATGCTGCACTGTGCGTTTACAGTTGTGTTGTCATGCCATTCCTCTGTCTCCCGTTAGTCGTGCTGGCAGGAGTACCTCAGTGCTCGTATCGAACAGAATCTGGTCATGAACTGCGACTGTCCCATCACAGACTGTCGGGCTCAGCCAACCTCGAAGTTCTTCCACAACATCCTCACTGATAAGGACACCATTGCCAAAGTATGTGCAGAGTACACTCTCTCGCGCACACACTCACTCACTCACAGTGTGTTGAGAGATCTGAGAATGAGTTTGTATGGTGTGTGTTCTCCTGCAGTATGAAAGTGCTCTTCTGCGAGGCTTCGTGGAGAGCTGCTCCAACCTGACCTGGTGTACCAACCCTCAGGGCTGTGACCAGATCCTGTGCAAGGAGAACATCGGCAGCGTGGGAACCTGCTCAAAGTGCTGCTGGTCTTCCTGTTTCAGCTGCAACTTCCCAGAGGTAATCTGCCTAACTAATGCTACAGTCTTGCTACTGATGTAGAGAGAAACTTGTTGAGAACATGAGCTGGTCATATTTCAACTGAAAATAAATACACTATACACTTCTATACACACCCTAGACACTACTGGTCAAAAGTTTGCATTTATTTGGTTTAAAAACAACAACAGTTAAACATATTAATATTGTTAAAATAAAAACTGTTTGCTATTTTTATTTATTGTAGAATGTATAATTGATTCCTCTCATCCAGTCTTCAGTGTCACATGATCCTTGTGCTGATTTGCTGCTCTATTACTATCATATACTATTTATATGTGTATACTATTTATATTTATATGAAATAGTATAGACATTTATAATATTGCAAAATATTTCTGTCACTTTTGATCTATTTAATTCATTCTTTATGAATATAAGTGTTCGTTTAATTCATTCTTGATGAATACAAGTGTTAATTTATGTATTTTTTTCCCCTTTTTATTGCACTTACTCTAAACCTTTGAATGGTAGTGTATCACAGTTTCCACAACTGTTTTCAACATTGATAATAATAATAAGAAATGTTTCTTGAGCAGCAAATCATTTATTAAGGATTTCTGAAGGATCGTGTGACACTGAAGACTGGAGTAATGATGATGGAAAATTAGCTTTAGATCAATAAATTACATTTTAAAATGTATTTAAATTGAAAACCTTAAATTCCAATACTATTTCACAGTATTTACAGTTGTTACCTTATTTTTGATCAAATAAATGTAGCCATTGTGAGCATAAAAGTTGAATTGTTCCAAACTTTTGACCATTAGTATTTTGGGTCCATTAAAGATGTTTTTCATTGCATTGCGACAATGAAGCTTAATTACAAATTGTTTTTAAATCATGGTAGTATTTGTTTTATTGGCTTTTAAGTTATGCTGATTTAAATAAGAAAACAAAATATTTTATTGTTTTGCACTCTTTTTGCTGTAATACAGTAAAAAAAAGAGTACATTTTGATTTTATGGCTTTTGCTGCCTGTGTAAAAGATCAGAGATATAAAGGCGAGTTGGTCTACAGAGCAACTCCAGTGTCTTTTCTTGACAATCGTGTTCAAATTATCATTTGATTTCTAATAATGAACATATCTTGTTAATTTCATCATTATCATTTTCAGTGCCATTTCCAACACAGTATAGCCCACATGAAAAATAAAATAATAGAACATAAAATAAAACAAATTTTAAAACATAAAATTAAACAAACCTAAACTTTGTTAGCCTTGTACTAATACTCATTAGCCTTGTTAATTACTAACCCAAAATAGTTATAATTTGAACAAGAACTGTCAGATTTTCATAATCCCCTAATAACTTCATAAATCTCCTGGTTTGTTGTTGTGCAGTGGTTTATCAGCTGCTTTTCCTTGAGCTGCTTTCACCTGAACATAAATGTTATATAGGAGAGAAGCTATTTCTTTACAAAATGTCATGTTCACACACACAACTCCATTGTTTAACCCCTTCCGTTCCCATAAATGGGTTTGCCAAACAATATCCAAAGCAAACTTTTTTTTTTTACAAATCATTTATCATAGTGGTTGAAGAAATGTTTCGGTAAACCTTTGGGTAAATCGCTTCTTTAATACAGCAGCCACATTTCCTCCAAACAGACTTCTCTGTGTCTTAATTAAAAGACTGCATGCTCTGTAAGGAGTCGGAGAAATCAAGGTCATCAATCAAGGGGGCGGTAAAACTCCTAAGCGGTGAGCAGCCGGTAACAAGTCGAAGGAGAATGTCCTCGTCTCAGTTCTCGCGCATGCGCCCATAAGGAAGTAATGGAATAGTCGAATAAAGTCGTTATTTATGTTTTTTTTTTTGCACAAAAAGTAGTCTCGTCGCTTGATAAACTTATAATTGAGCCGCTGTAGGCACATGGAATATTTAAACCTTTTCTTTAATGACTTTATGGGCCGTCAAGAGCCAGTCCCTTAGGCAGTCTATCTAGGACTGATCCAGCTCTCAGATTCAATCAAAAATATCTTTATTTGTGTTCCAAAGATGAACGAAGGTCTTACGGGGTTGGTACAGCATGGGGGTGAGTAATTAATGACTTAATTTTCATTTTTGGGTGAACTAACCCCTTAATATAGTAACACTAACTGGAACCAGTTTGGCTGGAATGGTGAAATGCTTTCAAGTAATTCACAAATCTTTTTCCAGCACTTCAAAATTCAAACATTATCTAAATAAAATTTGAAGGATGAACAAATAATGTTTTGGTCATCACATTAAAAATAACATTTAAATAAATATATATTTAAATGTTATTTTTAATGTGATGACCAAAACATTATTTGTTCATCCTTCAAAGATGACCCCCATTTATAAACCTGAAAGTTTCAAGATCTAGGAAAACTCGCACTTATTTAAAAATAGATTTTCTTTAAACAAATAGGAAATTTCTCTGGCATTTCTTTCTTTTTGCTGTATCGAAAACGTACCGAACCGTGACTTCAAAACCGAGGTACGTACCGAACCGTGATTTTTGTGTACCGCAGGGATTAAAGTTCTCCGTCGCTACGACGGATTTCCGTTAATTGCAGCGAGTCTATGACGGATATCCGTCAATTGCAGGATTCCCGTCTGTCCTTATGTCTTAATTAACTTTTCATAATTTTAAGGCCGTAAATAGGCTTTCATTTCGCAAACAGTGTGATAAATGTCTTAATTTTAGTTTAAATAGGTCTTAAATTAAGGAAAGATGATGCGTATTCACCCTGCTGAGGGGGGATGTGATAAAGCCTGGAGTGGAGCGAAAGCACGTTCTCTTTCCACTCTAAGCATTCTGTAATCACTTTGCTCATGGTCCACTCCGGTTTTTCAATTCCCGCTCACGGAAAAACTGCTCCCTGTTCACTCAATCTTGTCAGGCGAGGCTACAGCTCGGTCCATGATAGAAAACCGAACGTCGTTTCTCAATATCAAGTACGCAAACTTCGGACTCGCGTCCTTGGTAGTTCGGACTTGCCAAGTTCGACTCGGGAGAACAAACTTCCGAGGACGCTGCTAACAGCGCGTTCTTGATCGCGTCACTCAGCACGCGGCTACTCCGGTTATCAACTCTGCCTTTTTTCATCAACACCACTCTGCCTCTTTTCATTTATAAATGAACATAATTATTATCATAAACATATAAATGGCCACACAAATGTGGTTCAGGCAACGCACATTGATCATCATATATTTATAACAACACGAAATATAGCTAAAACACAAACCTGCTTCTTTTTGTTTTCATTTTAAAAATATGAAACATTATTTATCATTAAAACTGACATTTAACAAACAGACAGGATTGTATCGTTTTATTGTATTATGCGTACACATACAGTGAAGAGAATGCATAGTAATATAATATTTTATATATTTTAGAATATATAAAATTACACAACCATGTCTCTTTTTTGTTAAATGTCAGTTTTAATGCTAATATCCCGTTCAAAAGTATAAGTAGCCTAATAGGTAGGCTATAATAAGCTATACAATGAGAAATAAAGCAAACGATTCAGTTAAACATAAGTCAGCTCTCTAATAGGCTACAAAGTTAAAGTTAAATAGCCTACATGCATAATAAAGTTATAAAACTTCACTTTGCCCTCAGCCAAAACGATTTGCCATGGCACAAACTATATATTAATATAGTTTAGCATTGTTTGGTCTCATAAGATAAATAAAAACATGCACTGAAAAGTTATGTATATGGTTGATTATTTGTCAAGATAAGTAATTGTTTTTCATAGATTAAAATAGCTTTTAAATTACGCAAACTGGCAGTAGATCGGTTTTAAACATCTCCCCTTAAAACGCTATTGGTCTCGACTATTTAAATAAAGTGACAGGAATATGACTTGGCCTGAAAAAAATTTCAGTCAGAAGAATTTTTTTCACTTTAATCCCTGGTATCGTTACACCCCTAGTCAATAGCAGTCAAACAACAGTGATATTATTCCACAGTCAGTGCTTTCAGGGGATGCTCTACAATAGCATAATTTGGAATAAAGGTTTGACAATAGGAACACATCCCCAACAATGAGAGCATCATTTGTTTAGTTCCCTCTAATAGCTTGCACCCTTTTGTCAGATAGGGGCTTGCTTTGTGGTGTTACGACATGACCTAAGAAGGTCACTTCCTGTTTCACAAATTACATTTTTGACATACTGACCTTGTGGCCCTCTCTCGCCAAATGCTTCAAGAGAGTCACACTGTCAGTCACATGTTTGTTCATCACATGCACAAATGAAAAGATCCTCAACATTTGTAACGGAGTTGTGCCTGGGATCAGAGTCAGTGATTCAAGACTTCGCCTTTATGTATGTTCCTCATTGTAAATTGTTGGTGATTCACAATAACCTTCAATCTTGCAATAACACAATCTTGTAAAGGTATATGCCTCGCCATTGAAATTAAATGCAAACCAAAACTGGCATACTGAAAAATGCATTCGCCAAATCCATTTCGGAGACCCATGATGCATTCTGTGGACTTTGGGACAGAATGGTATAAGGGTTTGTCGCATTTGAAGTTATGTACTCCAATATTGTAATCCAATAAACCTATGCTGTGAAACAAGAGACTTCAGTTCATCACGCTTTCTCGTATGATGGTAGCACAAAGAGGACAGCACAGTTCATCACATGTCATCAGCACAAGATTATCTCATGATTTTTCTTCTTAATTACAAATATGTGAGAGCTTTCAATTTTCTTATATGCCTCTACACACATAGTTAAATTTGACTATAATAGTAGAATAATGTTTTAACATAAATGGCTATATTCACTTTGATTATATGATTAATTAATTTATATTAGGTTTAATAAAAAATCTTCCAGGGTGAATAATGGAAATTAAGAGGAGGTTACATGAGTATTGTGAGATACACCTAATAAGCTTTAAAAGTAAGCCTTGGTTTTCTGAAATAAGTGCGATTAACACCGGTGCTTGTGCTGTGTAATCATGCCTCAATCTCTCTCATTCAACCATCAGGCGCACTACCCAGCCAGCTGCAGTCACATGTCCCAATGGATGGATGATGGAGGCTATTATGAGGGAATGAGTATGGAAGCACAGAGTAAACATCTGGCCAAACTTATATCCAAACGATGCCCCAGCTGCCAGGCTCAGATTGAGAAGAATGAGGGATGCCTACAGTGAGTGTACATCCACTAATCCGTTTCATCACGACCGCTGCAGAATGCTTAACGATGTCCAATTGCTTTGTTTACTTTTTGAACTAAACTGCTTTTCGTTATTCCTTTTAAATTTTTTTTTTTTGTTGTTGTTTATTATGAAATCGTCAAATCAGAGAATTAGGGATGCACCGATATTCAGATTTTGGTCGATGCCGATAAGTCTTTATATTTAAAAGCTGATAACCGATATATTGGCTGATAAATCTAAGCGCAATTTGTTTATATAATTTTTGAGAGCGTTACTATGAAAACAAAAGCCTCACCATTAAAAATCCATGTCCTAAGTACATAATTCTAATGATGTTCTATATATAATTTTATGTAGCCTGTATGACAGATTTACGATGCACTAACCTTTACTTTCCTTGGATTTCAAAAATGAAAAGTGATTTCAATCATATTTCAAGCCAATCAAAATAATCATGGTGAACAGTGTTGCACATCTGAAGTCCCTCAGCTGGAGGAAAAATCCAATTATTTATTGGTTTTAATATATCGGCCAAGTTTTTTTTTATCGGGCCGATAAGGATAACATTAAAAATGAACAAATATCGTCTGAGGGTGTTGATCAGTCCTTCCAGAAAAACGTAGAGTTTTTTTTTTTTTTTTTGATTGTTACGGGGGAAAATCCTTCATTATGCGGCCCATTTTCTTTAAAAAATGCGATGTAATATACGGGATATTTATGCAATTTTATGCAATGCAATTGCGGGAACTTGCAAAAATTCCCAAATTCCCTTTGACTGGGACCAGAAACTGTCTGGTTATTGATATTCTTCTAAATATCAGAAAATCAGCTGAATGGATTCGAAAACGGTTAAACTCAACTGTTTAACTCTGGGTGATTTGGACAATTGAGCCTATTTCCAAAAAAAGTGGAGTATCCCTTTAATAAAAATATCAAACTTACAAAACATTTATGAGTCAAGTAAGTTCTGTGTGCTCCTGTTTTACAGCTTTTCGATGATGTTCACGTCGCGCAAGTACGTCACTTCATAAACGTTCCCATGGCAACAGGGGGAATCGGCTGCTATTGTGTGAAGCAAACTTTTTTGCAATGAAAATGCGAGGATTATGAAATCATGCAAGCCCTGCATATTTTGCACGGAAATGGCCTGTTTATGTGGCGAAAGTGTGGTGCATTTGAAAAAATGCCCCCGCATAAATATGCAGACTTATGCATGCGATCCCATAATCACGTTTTTCCGGAGGTATTGACTGATATAGTGGCCGATATATCGTGCATCCTTACTTAGAATGTGTATTATCTCGTTTTTGTTTTAAATTGAAGAACTATGCAACAGTTAACTTCAATACTGAATTTCTACCTTCTATCTCTCTCCATGTAGTATGACATGTGCCAAATGTAATCATGGGTTTTGCTGGAGATGTCTGAAGCCATGGAAACCAACACATAAAGATTATTATAACTGCTCAGCCATGGTAAGGATCTTCTAAAGACTGATTGCAATATGATCTTGTCGATGTACCTGTGAAATAAGGTTGCAGCTAAACCAGTCTTGTCCCTCTGGGTTAAAATGCTTAGGGCTGGGTGAAACATTATGTAAGGGATAATGTACATCCAGCCAGTGTTTCTCTCAAAATAACCCCCGACAGGGTGATGAGGACTTAATCAGCCTGCCCTGAAGGGGGTCATTCTGCAATAACAAACGGCTGGATGTACATCACGGGTACTTGCCACATAAGTAAATAATTAGATCTGGGTAAAGTTTAAATGTTTTATCAGGTCTTTAAATGCAAAGCTTTCATGGAGAGAGCAGTTGCAGCGGCAAGTTCAAACTAGACGGACATTTAAGAGATACGGTATACAGTCACACCACTTATTACACAGCATTTCGCCACATAAATAATTATGGGGATAAGATGTATTGATTTCAGATTATACTGTTTTAAATTCATACCTGTTGGTATCTCATAATCCAACAGTGTACAAAACAGTAGTCACAAAATGGCAGCAGCGCGTTTGCATGAAACGGGAGAGCGAGTCCACAATACTGGATGTCATAATTAAATAATTGTACCTAAAAAATATTGATTAGACTGAGTTAATACTTTATTAGCTCACCAAATACATATGTTTGCATGTAATACATACGTTATCTGGGAATAACTTACCGCTGGATGTCGCTATTGACCAATCAGAATCAAGTATTCTACAGAGCCATGTAAAAATTATATATATACACTTGAAACATATTTTTTTAATATATAAATGAATAAAATTGTTTTAAGTATATATATATATATATATATATATATATATATATATATATATATATATACACACTATAATGTTTCACTGTTTTCTTCCGTGGCTTAAAAGGGTGATAATATTAGAGAATTAATAAACTAATATTAGAGAATTAATAATTGCAACCAAAAATGGAGTAGATTTAAAGTGTTTTTACCTGATTTGAACCTAGCAGATTTATTTTTTCAAAAATGTTGACATAAATGACATACACACAAGTACTGTACTACATCCATTACTAAATGATTCTGCAGTTTTAATGAATGATTCAACCAATGATTCAGTGTCTTACTCCTAAAGAGGTACTTTATTCCTGAATGAATTAACGGTATTTATTCCAGAATGACTCGATGACTTGTTCATTTAATTTCACCTACTGGTCGTTTTACTTATTTATATTTCCATTTCATATAAATGTGAAAACATTTCCATATTAAATAAAACAAAACCCCATTAAAGGAATAGTTTAAATTGGAAAAAGAAATATCTGTCATTTAACTTAGCAATTCAGACAATTCAGATGCAACTTCAAAACAATTATGGCCATTGACTGACCTGACAACATCTCATCTGACTGCAGATAGTGAATCAGGACAACACGCTTTTCTCAGGCACTCTAAACTGCGTCTGACGAAAGGCTTTCAAAAGTGCATCTTGCATCAGAAAAGCATTTACAATTGCGTTTTCTGACGTTATTTCTTTTTTGGCTACACGACTTCTTGCTTTAAACCAGTGTTTCTCAATTGTTGCAAGTCAATAAATTACAGTTTAAATAATCAAGTAGTTTCCCACAATTTTATTCACTAAATGAACACATATATTTATATTTATCCACCTATATTTATTTTAAATAAACGCATGCAAAAGGCCACACAAGACTTCTGTAAACATTTAGATTTCTGAACTAGTTTTAGGCAGATTCATTAAAGATTGCTGTAACTGATTTGGTATATGGTTGGTAAGTTTGATTATGCAAATATTTAAAATCAGTATCTCTGATTTTCACAAAACACTTAACATTCAGACTTCTTGCCTTAAAGTTGTCTATATCTCTTAATATGCAATCACAGGTGAGTAAAGCTGCAAGGCAAGAGAAGAAGTTCCAGGACTACAATGAGAGATGCACGTTTCATAACCAAGCCAAGGTTTGTTAGAGCCGTTCGTCACATTCATTACGAACTTCGGAAATTCTGTACAAGTTGAGTATGTAAGTATCTGTCTAATGCTTTCTGCAGGACTTTGCAATCAACCTGGAGAACAAGGTGTTTTCCATAAATGAAGCTTTACAGATGAAGTCTTTGACGTTTGTGATCGACGCCTGTAAGATTCTTGCTCAAGCTCGAAAGGTGAGAATCTTAATTATTGCGTTGTTTTTTTGTTTTGTTTTTCTCAAGTCTTTTCAGTTGTTTTCTTTATCCTCATGGTTGTATTTGTGTAATCCGTCTCGTAGGTGCTGGCGTACTCGTGTGTGTACAGCTATTACAACCAGGACACTGAGAAGATGGATGTGATGGAGCAGCAGACGGAAGCTCTGGACCTTCATACTAACGCCCTGCAGATCCTGCTTGGTGAGTGTTAGGGCAAAGATAACTCTGCCAATCAGAAACCATTCTCTTTTGGGAAAGATAAATATAAAAAAATATAAAAAATAAAAACAGTAGAATTAGTGCTGGGAGTCGATTAATCGCATCCAAAATAAAGGTTTCTGTTTATATGTGTGGACTGTGTGTTATATATTTAAGAAATATTTGAATGTATACACTGTGTAAACTGAAATGGATTCCCCCTGAACCTAACTATCCTACCAATAATACTTGGTCTAGTCGGCCAAGTCTTACGCTTATACGCTAGTGCGCCTCCACATCAACGCCGACTGGGTGCTAATAATTCTAACTTATTCTTGCTGCGCAGCTTAAATGACAGACAGATTCCAGTAAATGTCCTTCAGATGCTCTTTATTTCAGCTGGGAGTTCTCCAGCAATCCTCAGAGAATCTCCACTTCAAAAAAGAAGTTTTATATGATAATGCCAGACTCATCATGACTGATCACTGATCATGTGACACTATCAGTATGATTGGTTACATTGTTTAAAGCCAACCCCATCCCCCCATCCTTTGTTAGTGACGTCAGCAGAAATATCCTATATCCTCAAAAACAGTGTGTAAGGGGTTAACATTTCAATCACGTCTTAATACAGTAAAAGAACAGAACGTTCATTTCCAAAGTTACATTGACCAAGGTTACATGAAGTCAGAAGTTTGTTAGATGGTTAGCTCATATTGAAAGTTTGTCTCATGGCTACATCCTAAATAAAAGGAACTAAGATTTATCTTGTTTTATTGTTAGATCTAGAATGGAAAGTTTGTCATCTTGAAACAAAAAAGTGGAAGTATCATAGATTTTTTTTTACATGATGGAAATATAAAATCAGAAATTTATGCTTAGTTAACATAATTAATCTTATCTATTCAAATTTCTACGACAAAACACACACTTTTATTTTGGATGCGATTAATCGTTGCCCTGCACTAATTAGAATGCAACACAGACCACACACTTTTTTTTTTCAGATTTGATAATAACTATTATTATTATTTCAATTCTAATTATAACAATGAAGACCTAAATAGATTACTGATTGTAGTAGTTGTTTTGTACTGTAAAATTAATTTATATTTTAATAATTCTAATTTTATTTTCACTACAAGTTGCAATATTAATATTAATGTCTATTCGTGCTTCACTTTTACACGTTCAAATCCTTGAGTTTTAGATATTCAAAATGCTTTTGTTTTGCCGAAACACTTATGAAATAATGTAAACTTCTGTCCACAAAAAAATGTCGAAAATAATACGTGTGTAAATTAAGTAAATCCAAAGCCATGCATGTGCTGTGAATATAGCAGATTATTTGAATTTAGTTTTTCATTAAAGGGTTAGTTCACCCAAAAGTGAAAATGATGTCATTAATGACTCTCTCTCATGTCGCCCCAAGCCCGTAAGACCTCCGTTCATCCACAGTTTAAGATATTTTAGATTAAAGGCCCTTTCACACCGGACGCGTAACGGAAAAGCGAATAGTTCGCGTGAGAATAGTTTGCATCAAAACCATTCACATAAGCCGCGACGCGAATTTGCGACGTTCAGAGCTTCAACATTCCAAAACATTCGCGCCGAGGGTGAACACCTGGCTATTCAACGCATTCTCATCCCAAGGCGTCATTAATGACGCTTTTGCCAAAGCAGACCTGATTTTGCAGGACACTAGGGAGAAAACGTACTATAGGTGAATAAATAAGGAGTTCAGATGCAAAAGCCTCTAAATGCCATTTGAAATTTTCTTCTTTAATGATGATTTTTATCAAACTTGTATATTTAAGTTCAGTAATTTCACTTAAATAACAATTAATAGGTAATTATCCTTGGCATTTAAGTGAAATTACTGAACTTAAATATACAAGCTTGATAAAAATCATCATTAAAGAAGAAAATTTCAAATGGCACTTAGAGGCTTTTGCATCTGAACTCTTCAAATATAGATTTTAAATTAGATGTCTTTTTGCAGTGATGTTAACATGGTGCTTTAAATTGTTAATAGGCTTTATATATATTTAAAAAAAAACAATCACTAAAAAGCTCATTTCCAAATAAGCACATAAGTCCATTAGGAAAGATTGATCGAATCCGGTAAGAACGCATTCATTTTTGGTGCATCTTGAATTTATATTGTTTGTCTGATCTGGCAGCTTCGATAGGGCCTTCTCGTTACTTATGGACATGTCAGTAACTACTGGCAGGTGTAGCTCACTTTCAGTTCGCTTTTTAAAAGAGGTCCACAGTTGCACGGTTCCTTTCCACGCAGCATTCATCAAAGCAAACACCCTCTCCACGAAGAGTTCGTTTGTGATGGCTCCAGTGATGTCTGTGCCTCAAAAGTAACCGCAATTTCTATGTTTTCTTATTACATTTTTTTATTTTTGAATTGTAATTTAAAGTCCCCGTGAACCGGAAGTTGCAAATGACTTTTCTCCAGTGTTGTGACGTATTTCAGAGAGAAACGGAATACTAAATGAGGCAAAATAGTGGGCGTGGCTTTTTTTTCCAACTAGCACCTGATTGGATCTAGAAAAATGGGTGTTTTCATTCTGAAATGGAGGATGACGCAAGTTTACACACGCTGTCAATTAATGCTCGCTCGGCGCTCGCAAACACACAGCAGCTGTCAGTTGGAGGGGCGTGGTTATGGATGTTAAGGAGACACCCAAACCGTAAAACCTACGTCATCGGGCAAGGTCCTCCAATGCATAGGGGAGGGGCATTTTCAAAATTTGATTAAAGATTATGAAGCCAAAACATTTTTTTTGTGTGGATTGACTTGCATGTATGAATTGCTCACCACAAAACGATCAATTTAGGCAAACAAAGTAAGTATGGTCAATTTTGATTTCATGGGGACTTTAAAGGACGATTAAATAAAAGGATGCAGTTTGTTTCCTTGTATATGATTGGCTGAAACTTTTTCTTTCACCTCAAAAGTACAAAAAAATCGACATCGAAGTGAAATAAATAAGTCGTTTTTTTTTCGCCGCAGCACATTCGCGTTCAGTGTGGAAGCACTCATTACAAAACAGCTGATCAAAAAATAAAACCATCGCGTGAATTATTCGTGCGTCAAAATCGCGTCCAGTGTGAAAGGACCTTTAGTCTGAGGGCTTTCTGTCCCTCCATTGAACATGTATGTATGGTATACTGTCCTTGTCCAGAAAGGAAATAAAGACGTCATCAAAGTAGTCCATGTGACATCAGTGGGTTAGTTAGAGTGTTTTGAAGCATCGGAAATACATTTTGGTCCAAAAACTACGACTTTATTCAACATTGTAATGATTGTATTGTCTTCGGTTCTGCTGTGGATCCGCGTTCAGTGACGCTGCTGATGTCTGTCTGGTGCGGCTGAGCTTCGGTTACAGTCTGAAGGAGACGCACGCTGTACAAAACAATCTTCACAAACATATCTAAGGATTTCCACACAGAGGAAGTCTTGCATTTTTTTTGCCCAGCCATATTTATTTGAACCCAAACACACGGACGCACCAGACACACGTCAGCGTCACTGAACAACAGAACCGAAGACAATACAATGCTGAATAAAGTCGTAGTTTTTGGACCAAAATGTATTTCCGATGCTTCAAAACACTCTAACTAACCCACTGATGTCACATGGACTGCTTTGATGACGTCTTTATTTCCTTTCTGGACAAAGACAGTATAGACGCTTTCATCAGGCGCGTTGCCATGGTGATGAGCTGGCCCAAAGTTAACTTCCGTTCTGTTCGTTTATTAGTGTTAACTGAATAATATGGCATTGACTACAAATGCAGTGAAAGTTAAGGTGATGAGCAGGTTGTTGAGCTGTGGGATGCAACCTGACCTAGGGAGCAAACACAATTTTTAAAAATAAAAATGTCAAGGTTTCCTATGAGGGAGACGGCGGTATTAAAATAGCCTATCTATGTTTATCTGAGTGATAACCGGTACAGTGTTTCCCATACATTTATTAGTGGCAGCCCACCACATTATCAGCGCTGACCGCCACATATTGATTTCCGTGTTTTTAAAGGGTTAGTTCACCCAAAAATGAAAATTCTGTCAGTATTTACTCACCCTCGTGTTGTTCCAACCCCGTAAGACCTTCGTTCATCTTCGGAACACAAATTAAGATATTTAAGATATTAAGATCACTCCTGCATACTAGTCCATAGGCTTCTTGAGGTACTGGCTCTTGCTGTCCCCGAAAAGTCATAAAAGACATCGTTAAAATAATCCAAGTGACTACAGGGGCTCAATCTTAAGTTTATCAAACGACGAGAACACTTTTGTGCGCAAAAAAACAACAAAAATAACGACTTTATTTCAACTATTCGTTTATTTCTCCCTCTGTGCGAGTCAGCTAACTAGTTTAATAGCGTAAGCTTCTGTTATTGTACGTCACACGCATCACACACACATGACCAGCGTCGGCCAATAGTGAGCCTACGTGTGACGTAGCTCTACGCAATCACACTACGTTAACTGACTTACAGGCTCATGGAGAAGGAAGTGAATATTTGAAATAAAGTCGTTATTTTTGTTGTTTTTTTGCGCACAAAAGTATTCTTGTCGTTTGATAAACTTAAGATTGAGCCCCTCTAGTCACTTGGACTATTTTAACGATGTCTTTAATTACTTTTCGGGGACAGCAAGAGTCATTCCCTCAAGAAGCCTATGGACTAGTATGCAGGAGTGATCTTAATATCTTAAATATCTTAATTTGTGTTCCGAAGATGAACGAAGGTCTTACGGGGTTGGAACAACATGAGGGAGAGTAAATACTGACAGAATTTTCATTTTTGGGTGAACTAACCCTTTAACAATTTAAGATGGGAAAAGTTGTAATTGACTGCAGAGTTGCGTGCAGCGCATATACGCACACTCTCTCTCTCTCTCTCTCTCTCTCTCTCTCTCTCTCTCTCTCTCGCAAACACATTGACAGCGGACCAGTCTGTGTATTGAATGGTTAGTATCATAAACAGCGCTGCACAGATCCATCCAACATGCTGTCAATGTGGAGACCCACCTTAAAAAAAGGTTAGCAAGCATGTAAGAAGCCTATAGCTAATAAGGAGAGCTATATTAACCTTATCAAACCCCGCCGTCGCGCTCGCCACAGTTTTTTTAACATCAGACACGTCGGTAGAAAAACATCTTGTCTCCAATTTTTGTTCAACGGATCTGGTAGTGTCACATTTCAGTTTGGCCAGGTAACATATATTTTCTTTGACTGGCAAGAAATACCAGCTACTAGGTTATTTACTTGTTATGGATTGTCTCCGCAAGTCTGCCGGAAGTTAAGTTTGGGCCAGATTAATGCACATGCGCAGTACCGTTTGTTTATGTTGTCACTGCTGAAAGCGTCTATACCGTACATACATTTCCAATGGAGGGACCGAAAACTCTCTAACTAAATCTAAAATATCTTAAACTGTGGATGAAGATGAACGGAGGTCTGACGGGCTTGGGACGACATGAGGGAGAGTCATTAATGACGACTTTCACTTTTGGGTGAACTAACCGTTTAACTTGCGAACCCTGCTCCAATTCAGTTATGTTTATGATTCTGATGCATTGATCATACAAAGCTAAACTAGTTTGTGGTTTTGTTTCCAGAGGAGACCCTGCTGCAATGCACCGACCTTGCTTCCTGTGTCCGACTCCTGAAACCTGAACACCTGAACACCGGCCTGGAGCTGATCCGCCGAATTCAGGAACGCCTAGTGGCCATCCTCCAGCACTCCACGCAGGTAAACCTACTCCTGCATATTCTCACTCGTGCACTTTTAATGGGCTTCAACATGAACTTGGTCAAATGTGTTGCTTTAAAGGCTTTTAACAAACATCTCCGATTGGCAGGACTTCCGCGTGGGATATCAGTCCAAGACCGGGTCAGACCAGGAGACGGCGCAGGCCTCTAATCTGGCCAACAACACAGACGCCAACAAAGAGTGAGCCTCCACACATTTACAGAGAAGAGCCACCGACACATGCAGATGTTTTCACTCTTCTTGTATTGTTTCAGGTCCAAATCAGAAGGAGGCTCTGAGTCCGCTGACTCCGACAACAACAACAACGAAGACCCCGGCGACGAAGCCGAGGAGGATGACGAGTATGACGACGAATACGTCCCAGAATGGCACGAGGATTACGACGAGGAGGACATCGATGACGACGACTTCTTTTCTGATGACGATGAATCTGAAAACTTAGAGAGGGACTTCAGCCCTTTTGACTAAACGACAGCGATACACAATGCCTACTAATAGAAAAGTAGACACTACAAGTACCACACCCATGTAAGAAAGAAAAAAGCGACTATTTGTTATGGGAATCCAGAGTTTTGAGTATGTTTCTCTGTAGCGTGGTCTTTGCTTCGCACTTAGCACCTACTTTGAGCCCTAGCATAAATCGGTTGTTGCACCAAAAGTGGTATTTCACGTTTATTTAGGTTTACGCTGCAGTCATATTCTGAAATTGTAACGTCGTTCATGGCTAATGAGGGCACTCCACTAAGTTCAATGAAGGATCTTAATTATTGATGTTATATCGTAGAGGTGGTCATTTTTTGAAACTGTTCATAGTTTTGTTAACAAATGCAATTTTTTTTTTTCGGTAAAAAAAATTCAAAACAAGGGATTAAGAAAGCAGGTTTTTTTTTTGTTTTTTGTTTTTTATCTGGTCAAAGCTGTCGGCATTGTGTATTTAGTTTGAATACCAAAAGTTCTTGCCTTTATTCTATTTTAAATTTCTTTTTTTTTGAATGCCTTCATATTTGACATTGAGTTGGTTGATCACCATTTGGATTTGGAAAAATGTTCAAAGATTTTGAGAAGAGAGAAACATCAGCATCCGTGTTTAAGGGCTGCATGAAACATGACTGGTTTCGTCCATGAACAAGGATGGTGCTTTAACTCGAGCACCGGAGCCCTCCAAAATATCCTCGTTAAGATGCAGTAATGGCAATAAATATTTAAAAGTATTGTAGCTTGTCGCATTATTTGCTAAGCAAAACATACCTTAACCGCTTTCAGTTTTTCATCAAAAGAAAAAAAAAAGTTTTAATTCTTTGGACATGTTTATGTTCACTTGTATAGAGATGGAGATATAAAATATCTTCCAAAGTCCAATTTTGAATTGAGATAGACCTATATATTCATATACTGTCCATCTTCTGAGATGTTTTCTCTGTTCAACTTAAACTTCAGCTCACAAAATAAATGCTTTTCTTCAAAATGAGTGTAGAGGTTTTTTCTTGTACTATTTAATTGTCTTTAAAGCTACACTGTGTAACTCTTAGCTAAAAACACTTAGTTCTTTCAAAAATATATGTGCTCATTAATGTATATTTACTAAGTTCAAGTAATAAAGTATTCTCGTGAGTGTATAATATGCCATAGAAAATCCATACGGGTAAGGGGTTCTAATGTCGGTCGCCATGTTGCCCCTCCATCTTAAAAGTACATTAGCCAAAGAGGGACATACCCATTAATTGAAGCTTCGCCTTTCGCGTTTACGTTTGAGTTAACACTCGTGGACGAGGTCGAACTGGAAGCCATTTAATCTTGGACTACATTGGCCACCGTAGGAGTTAAAACGAAATCGGAATTGAGAGGAACAGAAACTAATATTCACTGGATGGTCATATACCTTTTCACCGCTAGATGGGGGTAAAAATCATGCAGTGTAGCTTTAATGGCAGGCAGAAAGGATGCTTGCTGAAAGTCCTTTTTTTGATAGCAAAAGTGCAGATGTTGGTAAGTTTGGGCTAACATGTTTCAAGTCAAGAAAAGCTAAGACTATTGCAATTTTTTTATATATATACTGGGAAATATATCTTGTTTCATGTGGTTACAGGGTAAGTGGTGCTTGTATAATTAAAAAAAAGTTTTCCGAGTCAGTGATATAAGATTGTATGTATGCATTTTTATTGTACTTACCCTGTAACTACATGGAACAAGAGGGTAACAAACACCAATACATGAAACAAGAGTATATCTCCCCAATATTTAAGCAAAAGTTGCAATTGTTTTAGTTTTCAGTGCACTTTTGTTAAAAAGAAAAATATTTTATAAATGCATATGTTAAAAAGCCTATACAGTATGTAAAGGTTCACCATTATTTCAAAAAGGTACGTAGTGTATGTTCTTGCTAAATTGATCCCAAATGTAAGTTATCATAATAGTAGAATAAGTAGCTCTTATTTCTATAATACTTGGTATAAATAATTGTTTAATTCTCCTGGTTGTTAACCCAAAATTAAGATATTGTTCCCTTATACTTAGATTGTAAGTACGTTATAGATTACCGAAGGTTACGCTGTAAAATTGCTTTTAATTACGCAGTATTTTCCGGGCTATAAGCTAAGCCTATTTGGCGCAAAAACAGAGCACGCAAGTTCCTGAACGTAATGAATTGTGGGATACCGCTCTGAAGTAGGAATGGGTGATGACACAGTCAGTCTATTTTATTATTGTCTTATTAGACATTCTCTGGTGATATGTTTTGTTACGATTTTACCAATACCGATACTGAATAATCAATTAGTTAAGTGGGTTTTCCAATATAATAATAATAATAATAATAATAATAATAATAGATTTATCACAAAAGCACAATTGTATGAGAACTTATACATTTTTTTTTTCTACCCATAGACCTATATTTCCTATTGCATCGGGGATGTGAAGGGGCTAGTCTGAAGACAGGCAGCAGATGTAGATGAATGGTCACTCAAATAATTGATATCATTTTTTTGTAGCCTACAAAAAATACAGCTGACTGACTGCATTGACTTATGGCAATGGTTTAATGACTTTTCTTTCTACATAATTTGTCTCTTAAACTTCCAAGAGAAGTTGATTTGTGAATATTTTATTTGCATTTTCTTTTAACACTTCTTACTATGTCTACATTTAGAAGACATTTAATAATGTGTCTCAAATGAAAATTTTGTTCAAAATGTCTTATAAAGTCACAGGGAGGCATCTGGGATGGCCAAACTAAAAGAAATGAGATGGTTTCCCAAATAAGGGTTTGGTCCACAAGTCAAATTTGTAAAGAACATGAATAGATGTTATAAATTGAAAAGGGTGACAGATGCAATAAGTGCATGTTACATTAAAAAAAAAAGAGGGAATCCAAGCACAGTCTGTGAAATCATGCTTTGACTTACTAAAGAAGTCATGAAATGGTGACGTGTAAATGGAGTCATTCACTGGAAGGCATCTGTACTGTTACATGTAGTTTTCAGGTATGCTTTACACCCCTGTAATCTCTTAATATGAAGCAGATTTACTATGGCAGTTCTACTCAGCGAGATGAAGAGTCAGACACTTGGTTTCTGCATGTGGCCTCACACCATTTGTGGAATAATGGACTAAAGGTTTCAAGATGGCTTCACTGATCCAAGTTGCATTGCTACCTCGAACAGACGCGTTTTCCTCTTCCAGCATTGGAAAAAAAGGTAAATAAACTTTAAATTTGAGTATATTTTTTGGGATGGGTTCACAAAGAGGCTTGAAACAGTTAGAAACCATAAATAACTGGTTACATTGATCAAACCCAATAATTTGGCTTGCATGAACCCCACGCCACTATGAAATGCGACTTCAGCTGAACTGTGGCTCAATCATCTTCCCTGAATGCCCAAGGACACAAACAACCACATGTGAACAAGGTCATGAAAGGAAAATAGAAGCAACAACTTTTCTAATGCTCCCAAATTTATTTACTCAATTACAAATACATTTATCATCTTCAATATTCTTCATCCTCCTCCCCAAAGTCCTCATTGGAATCAGCACCAACCTCCTCATAGTCTTTCTCCAGGGCAGCCATGTCTTCCCGAGCCTCGGAGAACTCCCCTTCCTCCATCCCTTCACCCACGTACCAGTGAACAAAAGCCCTCTTTGCGTACATCAGGTCAAACTTGTGGTCCAGGCGTCCCCAAGCCTCCGCAATGGCGGTGGTGTTGCTTAGCATGCACACGGCTCTCTGCACTTTGGACAGATCCCCTCCTGGCACGACAGTGGGCGGCTGGTAGTTGATTCCCACCTTAAACCCAGTAGGACACCAGTCTACAAACTGGATGGAGCGCCGAGTCTTGATGTTGGCTATGGCGGCGTTGACATCTTTCGGAACCACGTCACCACGGTACAGCAAACAGCAGGCCATGTATTTTCCCCGGCGAGGGTCACACTTCACCATCTGGTTTGCTGGCTCAAAGCAGGCATTGGTGATCTCCGGCACAGAGAGTTGCTCATGGTAGGCCTTTTCAGCTGAAATGATAGGGGCGTAGGTGACCAGTGGAAAGTGAATACGAGGGTACGGGACCAGGTTTGTCTGGAACTCCGTGAGGTCAACATTTAGGGCGCCGTCAAAGCGTAGTGACGCAGTAATGGAGGACACAATCTGGGCGATGAGCCGGTTCAGGTTAGTGTATGAGGGACGCTCGATATCGAGGCTCCGCTTGCAGATGTCGAAGATGGCTTCGTTATCCACCATGAAGGAACAGTCCGAGTGCTCGAGAGTGGTGTGGGTCGTAAGAATCGAGTTGTAGGGCTCAACCACAGCCGTGCTGACTTGCGGGGCAGGATATACAGAAAACTCCAACTTTGACTTTTTACCGTAATCAACAGATAGTCGCTCCATCAGCAGAGAAGTGAAACCAGAGCCGGTTCCACCTCCAAAACTGTGGAAGATCAGGAACCCTTGCAGACCGGTGCACTGGTCCGCCTAGAGGAATCAGAGGGAAAAGGGAGAAGTGGGTATTCAAATACTGCCAGCAATATCGCAGAAGTCTTTAAAGGGTCACCACACACTTAAGTGTTTCAAAAGAAATGCCAAAATTGAAATGAAATGCCTGTGCGATGGAAATGCCTGTGCAATGGCAATACACACAAGGACACTAGAACATGCAGTCCCATGAACAACCTTTAAAGAACCTCAATTGAAGAGTGAAAACTCACCATTTTGCGCATCCGGTCGAGCACAGAGTCTATAATCTCCTTGCCAATGGTATAGTGACCACGAGCATAATTATTGGCGGCATCCTCCTTGCCACTGATGAGCTGCTCAGGGTGGTACAGCTGTCGATAGGCTCCGTTGCGGATCTCATCTGCATTTCAAACAAAAGAGATAAGACATAAGCGACACTGGAAGTACTGCAAAACAAGTTTTGTAAAGGAAGAAGATAAAAAGCCTGAATGGAGTTCAGTCTCACCAACAACTGTCGGCTCCAGATCAATGAACATTGCACGAGGAACGTACTTCCCAGCACCTGTTTCACTGAAGAAAGTGCCAAAAGAGGAGTCTGCCAATGAGCTGCCATCTCCAACAGTGGTCCCATCTGGCTGGAAGCCATGCTCCAAGCAATACAACTCCCAGCAAGAGTTACCCATCTGGATACCTGCTTGACCAATATGTACGGAAATGCACTCCCTCTGGTTTCCCCAAAAAAAGAAAATAAAAAACATTCACACAGTGAAGAGGTTAGCAGTAACAATAAAGTGACACTCAATAGTCTCACCATTATGCTTGAGTTTTACAGCAAGTAGGAATTAATTCTGAGCCTGTAAATATAAAATACACTCTTAAAACAAACTAAGCTCCCAGAAGTTATTGACCATTACTTTTCTGAAACAAACCAGGTCACCTGTGGAGCTACACCTAACCCCCCACCTGATCTTCATTTTTATTCGTCTCAAATTAGGGCGTGGCTCTTAATGAACCCTCATGCTAACAAGGTAATTAGATTAAAAAAAAACAAGCTTTATTTCACTTGTATTTTTAAAGTTTAAGATGATACTACAAGTAGATCCACTAAGGGAAGATTTTCTTGTTTTAATATTTAGGCTATTTTATTTTGTTTTTCTTTTTTGTAAGATTAAAATCACAAATAGGTTCCTCATGAGTTTGAAGTGAAGTATGATTGCAAGACTGTTAAAGCCTCAGATCATGCCAGCAGGAGTTTTTGCACTTTGCAATTTAGTTATTTTATTTGAATAAGGGAAAGTATTTCTACTTATTTGAAATAAGTTTTCTACAGGTCTGTAAAAGGGTGAAATATCGCAACGTCTATGCAACAAATCTTGAAATTCTTAAAAATATGAATCTGAAATGATGATGATGAGCGCTTGGCTTCTGGGATGTGACTACCACCAATCAGCTACATGGATGACATGACAACCATGACTACAACAGTAGCCTGCACTAATCGGTTATTGGGGAAGTTAACAGATAATATTGAATGGGCACGAATGCAATTTAAGCCCTCTAAATCAAGGAGCATCTTGATGGTTAAAGGAAAGTCATAAAGATAGATAAAACATACTTCATAAATGGTGAGGCAATATCAACAGAGTCTTGGGAGATGGTAAGATGGGGATCTAAAGGACAGAGTTCAAGTGGGAGAAGTTAGACAACAAGCAGTGGAAGGGTTGAAGAGCATAAACAGCTGTGCTCTACCAGGCAAACTAAAACTCTGGTGCTTTCAGTTTGGTCTACTGCCGAGGTTGCTGTGGCCACTGACTGTGCACGAGGTTTCTTTGACAACAGTGGATAAGCTGGAAGCGTTAATAAGTTCATACATCAGGAAATGGTTGGGAGTTTCTACGCTGCCTCAGCAGAGTGGGACTTTATGGTAAAGGAATATTGCAGCTGCCATTCTCTGCTTTAACCGAGGAGTTTACCTGTTCCAAGGTCAGACAGGAAATGACCTTAGTAGAGTCACGCAACAAATGTGTAAGGGAGGCAGCCCCTGTGTTATAAAGTGGTCAGCAAAGAAATCTATGGTAGAGGCAAAGGCTGCCCTTCAAATTGGGGATATCGTGGGACAGGTATGGAAGTGGGGGTTTTAGGCTCAGTTTAGCTCGACCTAAATGGCGCAAGGCAGACCCAGCTCAAAGGAGGAAGCTGGTAGTCAATGAGGTGTGAAAGCAAGAGGAGAGGATGAGGTGTATAAAGACCATTTCCCAAGCCAAGCAGGGAGAGTGGATGAGATGGGCGAGTGTGGAACAATGCAAGATGGGCTGGCAAAACCTTTGGTCAATGGAAGAGAGTAGGATCAGTTTCCTTACTAGGTCAACATATGATGTTCTCCCATCACTGCAGAACCTAAATCTCTGGGTCGGAGAGGATCCCTCTTGTCCTTTGTGTTCATCACCTGCCACATTAAGGCACATTTTGACATGATGTAAGGTGGCTCTTAGCCAAGGTCGGTTTACTTGGCGCCATGACCAGGTTCTGCAATGTTTGGCTTTAGCATTGGAAGGCAAGCGTAGTATGACCAATAAGTTGCCGCCTGTTCTAGCAAAACATTACACGCTGAAGACAATATTCCTCCGCCCAGGCGAGCAACCACCAAGAAAAGGTGTTAACACCGATTCTCGCCCAGGACAACTGGAAGCTGCTTTGGATTGGAAGGTGCTGGCTGATCTTGATCAACGGTTTATTTCTCACCTGAGGTTGCCACCATTAACCTAAGACCAGATATTGTTTTGTGGTCTGGATCAGCACGCATTGTTCAACTGATAGAGTTAACAGTGCCATGGGAGGATGCGGTAGATGAGGCATATGAGATGCAGAAACTGCGGTATGCTCATCTGGCCACTGAAGCAGAACAGCGAGGATGGAGAGTCCAAGTTTATCCAGTGGAAGTGGCTCGTCGAGGATTTGTGGCACATTCTACAACGTAGTTCCTCATAGACATTGGATTCAGTGGCCTAAAGTTGCGTCGCACAGTAGAGGACACAGGAGAAAGGAGTAGCAACTGTCTGTCATTGAGACGGGGAGATTCTAGCTGGCTGTGTACAGGCTGCCACACTACAGTTTCGTAGAATTCTTGAAAAACTTGAAGAGTCTGTTGGTTTATTTGTATAGGTTGCATAGTATTTACAGTCATTACGTTCCTGGGTATATTGCATGAATGACAGGTGGTTGGGCAGATATTGTGTTTTGTGGTAAGTGGTATGCCACATGGAACCGTTGCCACTGAAACTGCTTTAATGCACCAGTGGGGATTGACAGCCTTAGTCAAATAGGTTGGCGCATATGGTTGGGTTGCGGAGAGATTGTGAGATTGTGGTTAGGTCTCAGCAACAGGAGGGATGTAGAGGTCAGTAAGCTGGGCTGAGTTGAGTGGGGGACAGATGGGGCTGACTCTGGGACGCCAGAGTCACTGTCGAGCCCTCTTGAGGTTTCGTGGGCTAGTCGACGAAACACTGAGGACAGAAGGTGCCCACTTGAAGACCCTAGAGATGTCCCCTACTCAGCTCAATCCAGATGGTTGTTATGCTGGTCCACTAGGGAGACCACACTGTAGTTGCAGCCGTCTTGTGTGCTGACGCTCCAAGTACACTGCAGCTGTTAATGCCGGACAGAAGGGGAGTCACACCACCATATGGAAAGTAGCGTAAATGGATGGAGAAGCATAGTTTACTGTAAAGCTATGTCTTAGTTTGTGCTTAACTTGGTTATCAATGGCTTTACGACTTTTCTTTCTGCATAGTTTTTCTTTTAAAGCCACATTGCGGAAGTTTTGGCCACTAGGGTGCACTCGACCTGTAACTTTCACGTCTAGCGTCCCTAGAGGCCACAAGCTCCGCAGCAATGTCGCAAATTAAAGTCAACAAACAGTCAACCGGTCAGCCTCCCGTGTCTTTAGATTGTGTGTGCTTGCAGTGTTTGAGGTGGGCTGGGCAGCCTTGCTCAATTCCCTTATAGCAGTCGGCTGAGAGAGAGCGAGTCGGGTGAGCCCCGTGGGGCTTATGTCTGTGAGTGAATGTGGGTACGGGACAGCGGGCACATTCACTGCACTCAAAACACCATCAGCCTGAGCTGACTGTAACCTTATTCCTGTTGGTTTATTTTTACAGAAACCGTGGGACATGTGGTGTGTAGTGTTTGTGGGTACTACTGAGTCGTGGGCACGTTCGCTACATTTGATGTACCATTACATTTGTCATGAGTCGATTTTATTTGTGCGAGCCCTGCACTGTGGCAGGCTGTGTTTGTATGTAGAAATGAACACTGGGCTGTGGGCATTTTATTACACTCATAACACCAACGGCTGTGGCCGGAATACCAGAAATACTACACTGCTTATATGAATTTATCTGGGTTACCTTGGAAACTGCATTTGTGTGCTGGCAAGCGTCAGCATCGGTCAAGCACCTTTCCGCTCACACCAGCAAGCGCAGAAAAAGCTGGACCAATGTAATATTAATCCTTGCCCTGGCTTTTAATTTGTCACTCTCCCCTTTTCTTGTTTTAGTTTCCTCTGATAAAACCGTTGCCTTCTTCCTTGTAGCTGTTGTTCGGCATGACGAAAACATACAGATGGCAATCAAACGTGAGTTGAGCACTAATGTCAGAATCTGAGGAAGTTTGGGGTGGTGGGGGAAGTGACGTATGCCGTAAAACTGTCGAATTTTGTAGTTCTTTTTGTGCTCAGGTTCCTACCTGAAACCCGAAGTTACAAAGTGCTAGTAAAAGCGATAGACACCTTCAGGCTATGGCAGACGTGTCATTCAACCTATTGTAAGTCGATGTACCATCTCAATGGGTTTTGGTAATATAAAGGTTGAAGAGTTCCACAGTGTAGCTTTAAACTTCCTCTAGCAGTTGATTTGTGCATATTTTATTTGCATTTTCTTTGAACATTTCTTACAAAATATCTACATTTAGAAGACATTTGATAATATTTCTCAAATGAAAATTATTTGTTCAAAATGTCTTAATTCACAGGGAGGCGTCTGGGAGCCAAGCTAAAAGACAGAAAATGACGATTAGATGGAAGTAGTTTCTCAAAGAAGGGCTTAGTCCACAAGTCAAATTTGTAAATAACATAAAGAAAAAGAAGTCACAAATTGGTGACATGTAATGGAGTCATTTTTACTGGAAGGCATCTATACTGATACTTGTAGTTTTCAGGTATGCTTTACACCCCTAAAATCTCTTAATATGAAGCAGATTTACTATGGCAGTTATACTCCGTGAGATGAAGAGAGTCAAACACTTGGTGTCTGCATTTAGCCTCACGCCATTTGAGGAATAATGGACTAAATGTTTCAAGATGGCCCCTGAGAATGATACTGCAGCACTTTGAGCCATTTTGTGTTCTTTTCCCCCCATAGTATCCAGCAAGCTTCACTGAAGCAAGTTACTTACCTCCCACAAATGGGTCTTTCCTCTTCCAGCATTGGAAATGTAAGGAAGATAGACTTTAAATTTGAGCACATTTCTTTGTAATGAGTTCAGAGGCTTTTCTTTTTAAGCAGTTAGAAACCATAAAGGAAGTAACTGACTACATTGAAATCAAACAATAATTTGGCATGCATGAACCCCACGCCAGTATGAAATGTGACTCCAGCTCAACTGTGGCTCAATTATCTTCCCTAAATGCCCAAGGACACAAACAACCGCATGTGAACAAGGTCATGAAGGCAAAACTAGTCAGAAGTTTTCTAATGCTCTGAAATTTATTAAATACACTTACATTATCGGAATTAAATACAATTATAATCTTCAGTATTCTTCATCCTCCTCCCCACAGTCCTCATTGGAATCGGCACCAACCTCCTCATAGTCTTTCTCCAGGGCAGCCATGTCTTCCCGAGCCTCGGAGAACTCCCCTTCCTCCATCCCTTCACCCACGTACCAGTGAACAAAAGCCCTCTTTGCGTACATCAGGTCAAACTTGTGGTCCAGGCGTCCCCAAGCCTCCGCAATGGCGGTGGTGTTGCTTAGCATGCACACGGCTCTCTGCACTTTGGACAGATCCCCTCCTGGCACAACAGTGGGCGGCTGGTAGTTGATTCCCACCTTAAACCCAGTAGGACACCAGTCTACAAACTGGATGGAGCGCCGAGTCTTGATGTTAGCTATGGCGGCGTTGACATCTTTCGGAACCACGTCACCACGGTACAGCAAACAGCAGGCCATGTATTTTCCCCGGCGAGGGTCACACTTCACCATCTGGTTTGCTGGCTCAAAGCAGGCGTTGGTGATCTCCGGCACAGAGAGTTGCTCATGGTAGGCCTTTTCAGCTGAAATGATAGGCGCGTAGGTGACCAGTGGAAAGTGAATACGAGGGTACGGGACCAGGTTTGTCTGGAACTCCGTGAGGTCAACATTTAGGGCGCCGTCAAAGCGTAGTGACGCAGTAATGGAGGACACAATCTGGGCGATGAGCCGGTTCAGGTTAGTGTATGAGGGACGCTCGATATCGAGGTTTCGCTTGCAGATGTCGAAGATGGCTTCGTTATCCACCATGAAGGAACAGTCCGAGTGCTCGAGAGTGGTGTGGGTCGTAAGAATCGAGTTGTAGGGCTCAACCACAGCCGTGCTGACTTGCGGGGCAGGATATACAGAAAACTCCAACTTTGACTTTTTACCGTAATCAACAGATAGTCGCTCCATCAGCAGAGAAGTGAAACCAGAGCCGGTTCCACCTCCAAAACTGTGGAAGATCAGGAACCCTTGCAGACCAGTGCACTGGTCCGCCTAGAGGAATCAGAGGGAAAAGGGAGAAGTGGGTATTCAAATACTGCCAGCAATATCGCAGAAATCTTTAAAGGGTCACCACACACTTAAGTGTTTCAAAAGAAATGCCAAAGAACCACCATTTTGAGTTCCCAAAGAACGCCAATCTTAAAACAGTAAGAGAGAACATTATCTAAAGACACTTCTGTGCGATGGCAATACACACTAGAACATGCAGTCCCATGAACAACCTTTAAAGAACCTCAATTGAAGAGTGAAAACTCACCATTTTGCGCATCCGGTCGAGCACAGAGTCTATAATCTCCTTGCCAATGGTATAGTGACCACGAGCATAATTATTGGCGGCATCCTCCTTGCCACTGATGAGCTGCTCAGGGTGGTACAGCTGTCGATAGGCTCCGTTGCGGATCTCATCTGCATTTCAAACAAAAGAGATAAGACATAAGCGACACTGGAAGTACTGCAAAACAAGTTTTGTAAAAGAAGAAGATAAAAAGCCTGAATGGAGTTCAGTCTCACCAACAACTGTCGGCTCCAGATCAATGAACATTGCACGAGGAACGTACTTCCCAGCACCTGTTTCACTGAAGAAAGTGCCAAAAGAGGAGTCTGCCAATGAGCTGCCATCTCCAACAGTGGTCCCATCTGGCTGGAAGCCATGCTCCAAGCAATACAACTCCCAGCAAGAGTTACCCATCTGGATACCTGCTTGACCAATATGTACGGAAATGCACTCCCTCTGGTTTGCCCAAAACAAGCACATAAAAAACATTCACACAGTGAAGAGGTTAAGCAGTAACAATAAAGTGACACTCAATAGTCTCACCATTATGTTCGAGTTTTACAGCAAGTAGTAATTAATTCTGAGCCTGTAAATACAAAACACACTCTTAACACAAACTAAGCGCCCAGAAGTTATTGACCATTACTTTTCTGAAAGAAATCAGCTCACCTGTGGAGCTACACCTAACCCCCCACCTGATCTTCATTTATATTCGTCTCAAATTAGGGCGTGGCTCTTAATGAACCCTCCCTGAGATAATGCTAACAAGGGAATTAGATTAAAAAAACAATCTTTATTTCACTTGTAATTTTAAAGTTTAAGATGATACTACAAGTAGATCCACAAAGGGAAGATTTTCTTGATTTAATATTTAGGCTATTTGATTTTTTCTTTTCTTTTTTGTAAGATTAAAATCACAAATAGGTTCCTCATGAGTTTGAAGTGAAGTATGATTGCAAGACTGTTAAAGCCTCAGGTCATGCCAGCAGGAGTCACTTTTTTGAATTTGCGCTTTGCGATTTAGTTATTTTATTTGAATAAGGGAAAGTATTTCTACTTATTTGAAATAAGTTTTCTACAGGTCTGTAAAAGGGAGAAATATCGCAACGTCTTTCCAACCAATCTTGAAGTTCTTAAAAATGTTATTCTTAACTGGCATTGATGGTTGACGATCCTTTAACATCCATGAAATCTTTCCATTGCACAAAAGCTTTATACTGGGAAAAAAAATTCTTCACACTATCAATTCAATTCACATTTATTTGTGTAGCGCGTTTCACAATATATATCGTTTCAATGCAGCTTTACAGAAAATTCATGTGTCTACATTACAATTTAGAGTGATCTGTTATCAGGGGACTATGTCAAAGTTATGTATTTCAGAAATTGATGAAGCAGAAAAAGAAAAATATATATTTATGTTTTATAATTTGCTTATTTAATCATTAAGATTAATTACAGACTGCAGCTTTAAATATCATAACCAAATGTAATCAATCATATTTTAAGAAACATTATTATGTTGATTTGTTCCTCACTATTATCTTTTTGATGTGTTTACCATTATAATATTTTTATATGTGTTTTTCTTTTATTCATCTTTATGCCTCAAAAGTTGCTGATAGGGTGAACTATTGTGCTCGCTGTTTAGATGAGGTCAAAAGGCTGCAAGTTTCCAATAGACAGACCACAAATTCTCAAACATCTCAGAATAAAGTGCTAAACTAATGCTATCTTAGCAAAACATCTTGCAGAAGAGACATGTTGTGCAGTAGTTCCTTGTGGTGTTTTGTATTAAGATTAACAACTTTCTGACACATTTGTGGTACAAGGTGTGTATGGCCCCCCTCCAACGGTGGGAAACCACAAAATTACGAAATCTCTTTGTCTTTAGTGTCTGCTCAATGCAATAGTAAAAGAGGAACTGTGCTTATCAGCATCTGCATAAGAGGAGGAAGAATGTCTCATCTTGGATGAGCCCCTGTCTTAAAGAGAGATCTCTCAAACACAACTTTAATATCTCAAGAATATTATACTCAGTTTGTTAATTATACTTTTACTTAGAAATATTAGAAGTGATTTTAACTGTTCATTTTATGTTTCTTTATTAAACTTTTAATCCCGATTATGGATTAATTAATTTTACTCTTCATTTATTATTTGATTGTCTGCTGTTAAGAAATACAATTTGACTTAATCCTCTGACTGGATCTTCTCCCTGCATCAGAAATGTACACAAATCACGCAGCTCAATACAAATCTGCATGTCACCATATGGAGTTCTGAAGGAAAACATTTTAAAGAAAAACAAATTGAAACTATATTTAAAATGAATATTCGTAATTCATTTTTAATATTAAAATAAATGTATTTTTAAAGCTTATAAACCATATAAATATATGATTGCAAATTTCCCACCGAGTTGAAAGTCGTTAAAATACTAGATATGTTTTCCTCAGTAGACGGTTTTATGTCTTAAGTTTGAACATAGGTAAATACCCATTTATAAATAACATTCATTTTATTCATTCATTCGGCTGCGTCAGAAGATCCTTTTTTGTTGTACTTTTTTTTCTTTTTTGGCCATCTTCCGTCGACTCTTATTTTGAATCCGTTGCGTCACATCTGCTGGCCATTTGTATTGTTTCTATGCGTGTGTGGTGTGTTTTTGGAGAGTGAGCTCGTGGGCTGGACCATTGAGCTTTAGTTTGAGTAGCTCATAGCTGAAATCAAATATATTCAAACAGTTTTATTATTTTAATTTGTTACGTTGATGCGACGTAAACAGCATTACATCTGCATGGTTGTGTGCGCGAACTAACGTGTTAGTGACACGGCTCGCCTGGCCCGCTAGCGGCTCACCGAGCAACTTGTGGCTGTTGTACGTCACTAGCCGCTAACCGTTGGAAAATGGGCAAAAACCGCAAGCGTTTGAAAGGTAATGTAAATACTCCGATTACGGGACCTAGACCACCGCATGGCATGCCAGCACCAGCACCACCTCCTCCTCACGGCGGGTTCCGCGGTCCTGCTCCTATCCGCCCGATGGGCCCACCTGGACAGAGGTTCCCTGGGCCCCATCCTGGCTTCGGACCCCCAAACCCCAGAATGATGATGATGATGGATAACATGGAAGGGGACAGACGGTTTATGCATGAAACACAGGGATTCATGATGCATAATGAGCCTTGCCACCCGATGGACTTTGTCAACAGACATGAGTTCCACCGTCAGGCTTTTGACGGTCCTGGTCCGCGTTTCGAGTTTGGGAACCGACCACAAGGACCGCGGTTCTACCGTCCAGAGCTTGACTGTGCACCGCAGTTCCGTTCCCCGGAGTTTTGTGAACGACCTCCAGACTTCTGTCCGCCTGAGTTTATGGGAAGACCCTCGAACTTCCATCCGTCTGAATATGAGGGCGGACCAGGTTTCCACGGGATGAATCCTGGGTTCGACCAAATGGAGCAGTATGGCCCAAGAGACCCTCAGTTTGCGCCACAGATGGATGTACATGTAAGTTTAGGGTCCTCATTTGTCATCTGATGTCACGCTGACTTATCACTTAGCAATAACGCAAGCCAAGTGTTTGGATTTAGGCATGGGATAGATTCGGATTCTGGTCGAATCTTAAAGGGACAGTTCACCCAAAAATGAAAATGTTGTCATGATTTACACACCCTCAAGCTGTTCCAATCCTGTATGAATTTTTTTCCTCTCAACTTGAGGGTGGGTAAGTGATGATGACAGAATTTTCTTTTTTGCGTGAACTATCTCTTAAAGGAGTAGTTCACTTTAAAAAAAAAAATTTGCTGATAATTTACTCACCCCCATGTCATCCAAGATGTCCACGTCTTTCTTTCTTCAGTCGAAAAGAAATTAAGGTTTTTGATGAAAACATTCCAGGATTTTCTCCATATAATGGACTTCAGTGTGAACCAAACTGTTTCAAGGTCCAAATGAGAGTTTCAGTGCAGCTTTAAAGGGCTTTAAACGATTCCAGACGATGAATAAGGGTCTAGTGAAACGAAAGGTCATTTAAAAATGAATAAAAAAGTTTACGTTTTATAAGCACAAATGCTCGCCTTGCTCTGTTCTGCGATGATGAGCGTTCGTGACTCTCCTGTTCAAACTCGTTCATCAAAATGAACAAATCTTTTTTCGAGTCATGACTCAAAGGGTCCTAGATAAGACCCTTATTCATCGTCTGGAATCGTTTAAAGCCCTTTAAAGCTGCACTGAAACTCTCATTTGGACCTTGAACAGTTTGGTTCCCAAAGAAGTCCATTATATGGAGAAAATCCTGGAATGTTTTCATCAAAAACCTTAATTTCTTTTCGACTGAAGAAAGAAAGACATGGATATCTTGGATGACATGGGGGTGAGTAAATTATCAGCAAAAGTTGTTTTAAAAGTGAACTACTCCTTTAATGATTCAGTTTTTCAGTGATCAATGATTCTCACAAAGCTATTGAATGACTTTAGAAAAAGTTTTACAAGTTATATCTAGGGCAGGGTTTTCAATCTTTTTATGTCACAGACCCCCAAATATGATCATCCTCATGTACAGGACACTCAATCTAAAATTTAAAACACAGAAGCTAGCCTATATTTAAGTATAGAAAAGTCAATATTTTTAATATGTTGATTACATTACATTTTATGTGTACATTACTTACAATGCATTGTTTACTTATAACAACACACTTTATTTCAACCTAATGTATTTGTTTATTTAGTTAATTATCCTTGTTAATTTTTGTATTGTTATATTTTTTTTTCTACTCCACTGCTTTTTCACAGACCTGTTGAAACCCCTTATAAAAATATAGTTGGATCAGAGAGAGTATGAATTTTTTAAAATTATTATTAATATAAGTTTGGAGATGAATAATGGAACTTTCTGCTGATAGTGTCATGTGCTTTTGGGTCCATTATAATTGGCAGAGCTGGATAAGATGAAATGTACTGTCTCATAGTACTGATATTTGAAAAAAAAAAAAAAGCTTAAATTTGGGATCAAATTGAGGCCCTGTTTACACCTGGTATTAAGTTTTGGTTGATCGGGTCACAAGTGCATGCCGCTAAATACTAGGGATGTCCCGATCCGATCCACGGCATCGGTATCGCGCCGATACCGGCCCAGAACGCTAGATCGGAGATCGGAGGGGAGAAAAAAATATGAGCGATATCCAGTTTAGCGGTGCAGCCTGTCACGTGATGATTGTTGTGTTTAAGCACACGCGCGCAGAGAATCACTCTCGCTTTTGCGCACGGATTCTAATGTAATCGGATGATTCCACCCACAAAAGCTGTATTTCAGTCTTTTCAGAAATTCATTGGCTATCAGAAAATAGCGTCATTTCATTCTCTATGGGCTCTATGCACGGCGTTATTTCCGGTGAAGCATAGGGATGCTCGATAACTTCCGCCGATCATAGAGTCCAATGCAATACCGAGAATTTATATTGAATTTTATACTCCATGGTTATACTAATGAAACGTTAGTCACAAAAACAGATAAAACAGACACCCCTCGTTGTGTTTATGCTTCTTTTTAAAATTATATTAAATAAACATAACTATATAAAAAATTACGTCTAAACGTATGTACGTTTCATTTCAAAGACGGGAGGACAGTAAATATTGAAGACTCTGCCATAATCCCGTTTTCTCCGGTTTTCCTCTGCTTTAATCTACACAACCGGAAATGGACGAGCATCCTTACGTCAAATGCGGAACTTATGCGTGCATATAGCCCATTGCAACTGGATAGATAAACTGTCACTCAAAGAGAGAGCGAAACTGGCGCGCGTAAAGTTTGAAGCGAAATTTACGCGCAACAGAATCAAAATCCGTTGGCGGTCATTGTTTTTATGTCGACCGAGCATTCATCAAGAGAGTTACCGCTCTGTATTTACTCTGGATAGCAGAACAGCGGCGTGGGGATCATCGTCGCCGTATATTTGTGTCCACCGGACCCTTCGGAGCCGAACCGTTTGGCGAGTTTCACCATTTGCTCGCTCCAGGAGCTGCGCTGGATGACGGCCGCTGTCAGCGGTACTTCCGCCTGTCACGCGCCCAGTTTGATGACCTGTTGTCCCGCATCTGAGCGAGGATCACCCTCGCCCGGCCCCTCATCCATCTAATCTAGCTGTCATTTATTTTTGTTTTGATAATAAATAGAGCCAGCCTTCAAAAGTTATTAACCTGTCCTGTGATTTTTTTTTTCTCTCTCTCACGTCCAGACACGAATTTATGCACATATGTTGATATATATATATATATATATATATAGCACGCTATGTATGTTATGCGCGCAGTATGTCTCGCTCTAGATTCCGGGAGATTTGAACTAATTTGCGGGCATCAGGGAGACGCTATCAATATGCGGGAGACTCCCGGAACTTCCGGGAGACTTGGGATGTCTGTCTTTACAACATAATACTATTTCTAGATATGGAATGAATAACATTCAATACAAAATGAACATGTCTCAATATAGAAATAATGTTTTAAGTGATGAAACATTTGCTTTGTTGTGCATAATCCCACCATGCATTTAGTCATATTAACAAAATAATTTATTGAAGCATCCAGACACTTCACCACGTGAGCAAGCAGCTAGGCTCCTGGTTGGTTGACGCGGCGCGTCAAACGCGTGAATGCACAACGCTCAATTCGCGCCATTCGCGCCAACTTGACGCGCGAATGAGGCGTATTCGCGTCTTCCGCGCCGCGCTCCACGCCTCATTCGCGCCGCAGGTATTTTTCTTGCATTGACTTAACATTGAAATCATTCGCGCCTGACGCCCTATTCGCGTCCGGTGTGAACGTAGCATTAGTGCGTCGAAGTTGTGATAGCGCTGTCGGCTAACGCGAAATGCTACTATTTAAATTCCATGGATGTTTATTCATATATACAATTGTTTTGGACTAAAAACTTCTTCAAATTGGATTGTATGGACGCTTTACAGTGAAACCAAACCATTTTTGTTGGAATGTGGACTAACAGATGGCTAATTGGTGAGTTTCTTCCAGTTTGTGTTGGTTTGTTTTGGCTGTTGGTGGTCTGACAAAGAGACAGATTGTGCCCGCTGTGTTGATTGTATCTTAAAATGGTTTACGTCGTTCGAATCACGAGTTTCTCAGCTTTCCAAAGATATGTATTATGTTTACTTTTGTGTTTGTTTTGTTTTGTCTTTCACAAAGTTAAACCTATAAACCACCCTGTGGGCCGTATACGGCACGTCGGACCACGAAAAAAAAAATATCGGACTAATATCGGTATCGGCAAAAGCCAAAGGTGCGGCATCGGTATCGGTATCGGAAGTGAAAAAGTGGTATCGGGACATCCCTACTAAATACAGGTATAAATGGGGTCTAGAACGTTTTGGATTGCTTTCAATTGTTGTCCTTTTTGCCACAGGACTTTTTAACTTTTGTCCTTTTCAAATACCCAAGTTTGCGTTCTGTGCACTTGACCACTTGTCTTCTTAGGGTGACCAGCAGGCACACAGATTTTAAAGGAACACTGACTTTTTGGGATTTTAGCTTATTCACCGTATCCCCCTATCGATGGGATGGCCGTATCCTTCAGCACACGTTTCATGGTCCGTGTGGCAAACTCCATTTTATTCAAAATAGTCGTCCTCAGTGAAATTATTCACCATTGATTCATCAAATCAGCGTTTTTGGTTGGAATTCTATGAAACATCATGGTATTACGTCCGGTCTCCACTGTTTATTGTCGCAGCTCTTCACAATACAGCAAACACCCATGATTGTAAACTATGGTTTTACTATCTAGTAACTGCGGACTCTATTACTCCAACTAGGGGTGGGCGATATAGCCTAAAAATTATATCACGATATTTCAAGAATATTTGCGATAATGATATTTATCACGATATAGAAAAAATATATATGAAACAATGTTTTATTGGTGATTGCAGCTGGCTGGCAGCAGCATTAGTGCAAAAAAAAGTATAACATAACTCCTCATCAATTTATTTTAACAATAACTACAGTAATACATTAACAATATTAACAATAACTTCAGAAGCCTGCACAATATTGTCACCTAATAAAATTTACCTAAACTTTGAAGTACAAAAAATTTAAACTAACAGCGGCAATCCAATCAAACCTTCAAAATGTAACAGTTGCCTTGCATCTTTTTTGGATTAGCATCAAATGAGGTATACAATACCTAATTTATACAATAATTGTATAAAATCTGAACATTTAGGGAAAAAAAACATTTAGTGGGGAATAAATAAGAGACAATTGTAACACTAAATCTGGTAAAACTTTACACATTGCTCTTTGTATTGTACATTCATGAAAAAAACAAGGTAACAAATCAAAAGGATTAATTATTATATAGCATAGTCTACTATAAAATTGAGGCATGTTTAAAATCTATAGCACAGCTGTTTAATGAGGCAGCAACATATGATCGATAGGACAGAACAAAGGCTATTAATAATCTTTCATTGCGCAAAAGTATTATGATATGAAAGGCTCCAATATATCGCACAGCGCTTATGCGCATCCCGAGCGCTGAATGATGCGCTTGAAGCAACACGGAGTCACAGCGCGCACGCGCAGCGCGTCGAATACTCCGCACTGAACAGTTCAAAGCACAAAGGAAATAAATATTGATGCGTAGCTTCGTTTATAATATACAGTATCTATCTATGCAATCGTTTATTGAGTCCTTTCTTTTAACAGTTTTACATTTCAGTTACTGTGCGCGTGATGAACAATAGTGCTCTGACTCTAGTGTTGTGCTCTAACAGACACCCGGCCGGTAGAAAGTAACATGATGATTTAGTTACAGCAATAAAGTCCAGCAAGATAAAGTTGTTTTATGCGAAACCATAGACCTTTTATTTACAAATCAAATATTATAATAATAGTAACTTTGAATCATGTTAGAAAGAGTTTAATCGTGTTGGCTGTTGTACCCGAACTGCGGAAACTCTGAAGGAAGATTAGGCGAATGCAAAATGTACGCTAGTAGGGAAGTGGTGAAACGAGTTTACATGCATATTTGACAAAAATTGTGTTGTTGGAGATCTGACCTCTTGTACTCAAACAACTTCCATACTATTGAAGTAGCTCCCTTTTTAGGAACTAAATCTTGATCTGATCCGGAGGCTGACATGCTGCTGTGTTGTTGTGCGCGCGCTAAGTAACGTAAATACGCCATACGTCATCATATCATCAATATCGCGATATGACAATTTTTTATCATGTAAAATTTTATACCGGTATTATCGTGGACGGTATGATATGGCACAGCCCTAACTCCAACTCTGAACAAACTCTCTGCTCCTCACCATGGTGCGTCTCAGGTGCTGCGGTTATCACTCCTCCCAAGTAGCAGTGCTTTGTCTTCTGAGAATATAGTTCCCAATATTTATATGGTTAAAAGATGTCTGTGTCTCATATAACCTTGTTATTTGTACACTCTGTGACTGTACAAATCACAAGATGTAAATAGGAAAATGTTTGCGTTATTTTGTCACTTATTTGGGATTAGTATGCTAGCTGTATCCATTTACATCCAGTCTTTGTGCTAAGCTAGGCTAGCGGTGGGTGCGTCAGACAGAGTTACAGCACGCACTAGGGGTGTAACGGTACATGTATTCGTATTGAACCGTTTCGGTTCGAAGCTTCCGGTTCGGTACGCATACAAACCGAACGGTTGTTTGGACCATTTTTCGTGCCGGCAAAATTCGTTCTGACGCGGCCAACACAACGTTGCGCAACATCAAATGGCAAGGGTAATGAAAGCAGAACGAAACTGCGCTACTCGTTATGTGCTTCACGGATCGTTTATCAGTTCGGACCAGCAACATCTGTGCAACGCGAGCCGATCTCGATCAAGCAACACTGTTACTACACAGCGCTAAGAGATCCGGTAAAGAAAACATTTGAATTCGCCAGTGAGGTAATAACATCGCTGCGAGATCTAGTGAGATGCATTCACATTTCTCCGTTATTAACCGTAGATCTCTATTAGATCAAACAGCGCTGTCATGGAAACCAGGAGAAACATTGTGCCGTGAATGAACTAGTAATACTTTCGTCCACAGACCAGCAACATTCACCATGGATTTAATATAGTAACACTAACTGGAACCAGTTTGGCTGGAATGGTGAAATGCTTTCAAGTACTTCACACATCTTTTTCCAGCACTTCAAAATTCAAACATTTATCTAAATAAATATATATATATATATAAATGTTATTTTTAATGTGATGACCAAAACATTATTTGTTCATCTTTCAAAGATGACCCCCATTTATAAACCTGAAAGTTTCAAGATCTAGAAAAAACTCACACTTATTTAAAAATATTTTTTCTTTAAACAAATAGAAAATTTCTCTGGCATTTCTTTCTTTTTGCTGTATCGAAAATGTACCGAACCGTGACTTGAAAACCGAGGTACGTACCGAACCGTGATTTTTGTGAACCGTTACACCCCTAGCACGCACAGAGATGAAAAAGGTATGTATGGACTTATCTAACTCAGGGGGATATGGTGAACAAGCTAAAGTTCCAAAAAGTCGGAGTGTTCCTTTAAGCCTGATTGGCATCCCCCAACGATCTGGGGGGGTGTTGTCCGATTGGAGGCTCGTCACAAATGACATTTTGTCCAAAAAATCCTCAATTGTGTGGTCTTATTACGATTATTTCATTGCTCCCGATCACGCCAGAGCCTCCACGACTTGATCTGCAGCTTTAATTAAATTTAAATTAAATTGTATTATTTAATAATATGATTAAAGATGTTGCGATACCCTTTTTCTCTTCTCGATACCGATACCTGGTCTCAGAGTATCGGCCGATATCGAGTACTGATCCGATACTGGGTGTGATCTGTACAATTCATACTAGCCCTGTATGAATTGATAGTTATTTTATGGTGTGCTTCAGATTTATCCCTCTTGGCTTATCTCTGACTTATCCAACACATTATTCCACCACATGAATAATTTGTTGAACATGTCAGTGTGCGCTAAACAAATGTGATGCTACTGTGACGTAATAAAAGTTTTCCATGTTAATCATACGTTTTTGTGATAGACACATGTAGGGCTGTCAAACGATTAATCACGATTAATCGCATCCAAAATAAAAGTTTGTGTTTACATAATATGTGTGGGTGCACTGTGTATAATTATATAAATACACACACATGCTTGTATATATTTAAGAAATATTTTAAAGTATATACTGTATAGATTTATATATATACACACACAAAATAATTATAGATACACAGTGCACCCACATATTAAACAATTAAACACGCGTTATGTAAACACAAACTTTTATTTTGGATGCATTTAATCGCGATTAATCGTCTGACAGCCCTAGACACATGAACAAATACATACAGTGAACTTCTGTTGTTATGTTATATTTGTATGTTTATTATTTTTTGTTAAAAATCTGTATTATTTTGATTAAAGAGTATGCAGGGCACATTCATTTTTAAGATATAATGCTGACCATGGATTAATCATTTATAATAAACACTGCAACATTGTCAATTTTATTTTAATGTTGAATGAAGCATATTTTTTCCTCATTTAAATAAGGCCAATCATGCTTTTGGAGAGAGAGGAGGGTTCCAACAAGGACCTCCACTAGATTTCCGAGGCCCAGGTCCAGTTCAGCCACAACCTGAGGCGTTCAATGCCACTGTAAGTGCAGACTTGTATTTAATTCAGTACTAAATGTTTGCTCTTGTGTAAGCTTGTAGATCTGCAGTGCAATGTCTGATGTTCTTTTAATTCAGAGCATGCCTCTCCCTGGAAATGCCTGTCCACCCCAACCTCCGAAGAAGATCGATCAGCCTGCACCAAAAGACACGAAGACAGAACCTCCCAAATCGATGGCATCAAAGATATCAGCGTTCAAGAAAATCTCTGCAAAGTAATTTATAGCCATGCTTTTTTTTGCTGGAAAATTATTAGTGGTTCTGAAAAAGGAGAGGTTGTTGAAGTAAACCGCCATGTGTGTTTTCATTTCAGCACTCCTCGTGGACGCTCATTGGGAATCATTTCATTCATTGGCGTAAGTATTAATAATATTGTAAATTACATTAGTAGATAATGTGTGGAACATGTCAGTGTGCGCTAAACAAATGTGATGCTACCGTGACGTAATAAAAGTTTTCCATGTTAATCATCTGTTTTTGTGACAGTGACAGACATATGCAACATAAAACACTTTTTGTATTATAGTAAAATAGTTTCATTTTAGTTAGAATATCATTGTGCGTGATGTTAATAGCCATAATGAAAGCAATGCATAATTTACCTGTAAGTTATGGGTAAACATTCAAACTATTATGTATTTTAAATGTCGCGTGGTGTTTGGACAGACAAATTGTTTATCGCTGGAATCTTTACTGACCAATCAGAAGCCATGACTGGAATTATTTATTTTAGAATTTTATTTTCCGAGTTAATATTTAAAATAGAGGTTTCAAGATGAATCTAGATTTTAATCTAGATTAATCTTGAAATTAATCTAGATTGATCTAGATTCAAATGGCTCATTTGAATTCTCCCGAAGGCATTCAGAATATGTGTGCTACCCAAATAATGACTAAAAGGTCTTTGAGAATAGTTCGCCTTGCCTAGGGATGTGCATTTCTGCCATAAATACCATTAGACAATCGAGGAGCAAAAGTCGAATATTGTTAAAAAACAAAACCGAAAAACCCCCCCGCAATGACAGAAAGGGAGGCCAATTTCATCTTTAGCGATTTTTCATCAAACAAACTGTTTATTAATTGAACAAGTAACATGTTTTCGTTTTTTTTTTTTAGGCTAATTGGAAGAAGAAAAAAAAAAACAATACGCACGACAGTCCGTTTTTGTATCGCCAATGCTCGTTAGATCAAAAAATAATGTCATCGTATGTCAATGATTTTATGTGAATCTGCCTTGTTACTGCAATAGCCTCCTTTTTAAACAAATCAGTTTCAATCATTGTAAATTATTCGTGTCATTATGCCACTGCGCAATACACACACATTACCGCGGGATGGCGGGTGTTCATTTCATAAACTGTGGACAATGGTAGCTTATTTAACCTGTTAACCAGTGTGCCGATGCTCTGAGGCGGTTTTTTGTAGCCTGTAAATGAATGTATGTCCAAAAACCGGATAATGTCATACTTTTTATTCCATATGCCATCGTGGCGTAATAATATGTTTGGTTGTAAAATGTATTACCTGAATGAAATGAAATAGAATGTATCGTCCTGTGGAATCATTCATTCACAGATAGCATGTTCAACTAATAAAGATCTTCATCGCTGGCAAAAATGTGATGCATTTGCAGATTTGCTTTCACTAGACTAGATTGTAGATCCACGGCCACTTCATCCAACGCTCTTGATGTTCTTAAATCTTCCTGTTACTTACGACTCCTCGAGTGTGAACTGAAAGCGCTTCAGATGATTCAGTGCGTGAGGGACTGAACAGATCAACTGATTCGCGAACCGATTTAGACAGATCTGACAACTTATTTGATGAAGTCTTTGAACAGAATCGACTCAAAAGAGTGATTCATTTGTAAATGAGCATCGCTCGTGCCCATACAAAGGATACAGCGCGCTTGGAATAAACTCATTTAACAACGTATTGCATTAAAATAAAGTAACGAGAGGAACGTCGCCCAACGTAACAAAGGAAAAGTACACCTTGACAGGAAAATACCCTGCTGCGCGATCTGTGACAGTAGGCGCGGCATCAATTATGTCATACTAGAATTGCGCGAAAATATAACGATATTCGAAAAAGCTATTTATGATCCCAACACAATTTTGATTAACGGCGATATATTTTTATCACCCGATCAGAGTCTCAAGTTAACGCAGCACGTTAACACCGATAACGGCCCAGCACTAATTTAAAACCATATACTTTGTGCTACATTTTTATTTAAATTGAGTGAGTTTTTTTTTTGTTGTTGTTATTGCTTGAAAATCTGAACGCTTTTTTAATATCAAACATTTTGATAGCACTGTTTTTGATCTCTCCTCAGAATAATTGTGGTTTCATTGAACGGGAGGATTTGAAGAAGTTCTCTTTTGTTTTTGATGCCTTTTTTGGACAACGAGCTGACTTGGTGCCTGGGGTTAAAGTGCATTTCACAGTAGTGAAAAATTTGGTAAGTGTTTGTATATGCGCAGAATTCATTTAAAGCATTTTTGCGTGTTAAAGATGGTTTTGTACTCATTTTTGTACTATAACTTCTTGTGATGTCAGGGAAAAGAATGTGCGGTTGACGTGAAAGTGGCACCAGGAGGAACAGATGACATTGACAGTACGGTGTATGAGGGCGTAGTTCTCACAGTCCTTCCTGAAGTGAGTAAAAGTCAAATTAGTACGTTTTTGAGTGGAAGGAAAAACATGCAGTTTGCAAATGTGCTTCTGCTCGTGTCATGGACGTTCTTTGCCTAGATCTCAAATAACAATTGAAGAACAAATGAAGATCTCGAAAGTCATTAGTATACGTATTTATTTCTTGCAAGAAAGGCAGTTCACACACAGACAGTCTGATATGAGAAGGGCAAAGGTCTTCTCATCTTGCACAGCTTCTCATCTTTTTCTTAACCTAAGGCCCCTTGTACATACATAGTTCTTAGTTCCTCATATTCGAACACTTCTTATCTATGTATACCCACACGTAAACACACGTCATTTCACAAATAACTTCTTTAAAAAAAAAACCTAAATATATGTTTTGCTCTTGGTGCTAGCAAGCTTATCTATTTTTGAGAAGAAAAGAACCTTCTGTCCTTTTGCACACATCCCATTCTTAGGGCCCTATGAAATCTGCTTTATTTTTTCCCCCCAAATTCTGTTTTTTTGACTTCCTGTTTTTGGTCGAAGTCCACAGTAGCCGATTGTCGAGTTTGCGTGCGTGATCATTGGTAACTAAATGATGTTCAACATCTGATTCAGATGAATTATCCATTTGAGCTGATATTCTCAGAACACCGCACAGCACCGTCATCAGCTGACAGTCTGAGTCTCCACTGTTGCTTAGTTACCAATGATCAACTGAAAACAGGAAGTAAATACAGGTATGTGAGCTGGCTGAATAGCTTGTTTTCACGTGACGCAAATGGAGGGCAGGAAGTGATTTCTATATTTAGGAAGCACTTTAACACACTCAAAACGCCTATGTTTTGCGTCGTTTACGGTTGCTCAAATCGATCAAACCACAAGGAGTTTTTATCTTGTGCCAAAAGTTGTTGTTCATAAGGGGGGAAAATACAAGAAATTGACAGAAAACACTTGGGAAAAATGCCTTGCAAATCTACGTCTGCGGTCGTGAGGAGCCGAATGGGAAAATGCCTGTGTGTGTGTGTGCAGTGATCACTTCGTCAAATATGAGTTAATACATTATTTATGTGGCTTATAATCACATTATTCAGGTGTTTAAATACACTTATGTGGCTGTTTGTGTGACTTACCAGTTTCCGAACTTTGTAAAGTCAAAGTATGTCTGTAAGACGAGTTAGTTGCTGATATCTACAGCCTCGATGGCAGGCATATCTCTCAATTCAGTTGAAAATCGGTCCTCTTCATAACGTAAGCATCACGTCCAACATACAGTATGTTTCGATTTTCTGTTTATATATTTCTCTTGTAATAGCGTCAAAGCAGTACAGTACGGATTTTCCTCCATCTCGTCCATTGCGCTCTTCACTCCTTACCCTCCATCTGCGTTCCGCGCGTCAACACAATTACGTGACTGCAAACCACCTATTGACATCAATTTTATTAATATCTTTCACATATACTGCAGTCAGATTGACCATGGTCACTCTTAATAACACCACTCACATGGCTGTGCACTTGTAATGACAAATCAAGGATGTTAAGAGGCTAAAAGCAGGTTTAGAACTTGCCCTTTGAAGTCAACAGGGAGCGAATTTTAAAAAGACGATAACACGGTGTAGGCGACACCAATTTTTGTTGTTTTTGTCTGTACTGACAGCACTCCAAATGTACAAAAAAATAGCTCAATGTTAAAATTTACCCGAGTTCTCCTTTAATCCTAGTCCATAGTTATGCAGCTAGCTCGCTAGAAGACTTGATAGCTACTAGAAAGACCTGGAACTACAGGACTCTACATTGAAAATACCCATTTGTTGCCCGCCAGGCATCCTTGGCAGTCACGTGACCGCAACGTATGAATTACCTTATTTGGAAGGGTCATGAATTATAATGTTGAGCTCTGCTCTGCTGTTTCACAGATTTGTACACAGGAGATATAAGGAATTAGGGGTGGGAAAAAAAATCGATTCTCGATGCATCGCGATGCGGACGTGGACGATCCTGAATCGATTCACAAATGTCAAAAAATTGATTTAAAAAAATTTTTTTTATATGTATTTATAATAACGTAATATTGACGGAACACGAAAGACCGAACTCTGAAGCGCGGAAGTGCAGTGGCGGGACCGTCTGTGGCGTGCACATAACAGAGATGAGATGGCACGTGAGATCCAAACACTTTCCTTGTTAGGTTAAAAGCTGACGTGTGGAGATATTTTGGCTTCTGAAGTTGAAGGGGGAAACGAGCTGGACAAGAGCCGCACTAGTTGTAAGCTTTGTGGAATAAAACCAATGACGGAAACACGACAAATATGATAAGCCATATGACACCTTTCCAGCCAGAGGAGGAAAAACACTCGGCTGCACCAGTCGTTATATTATTTATTTACTACAAGTATGCTCCTAGTTCAAGCACACATTTATTTTCCTGGTCGTTCTTTGTAATGTTAAAGGGTTAGTTCACCCAAAAATGAAAATGAAGTCATTAATTACTCACCCCCATGCTGTACCAACCCCGTAAGACCTTCGTTCGTCTTCGGAACACAAATGAAGATATTTTTGATTAAATTTGAGAGCTGTATAACTACCACATTGGCTCCTAAGGGACTGCCTCTTGACGGCCCAGAAAGTCAATGAAGAAAATGTTTAAATATCCCAAGTGACTACCGTGGCTCAACTATATGTTTATCAAGCGACGCGAATACTTTTTGTGCGAAAAAACAAACAAAAATAACGAGTTTATTCGACTATTTCTTTTCTTCCTTGTAGGCCAGAACGAGACTTCCTTATAGATTTCCACGACGCATGCGCGAGATTTGCGATCTGCTTACACCAGCTTAGATCGCAATTCTCGCGCATGCGTCGTGGAAATCTATAAGGAAGTCTCGTTCTGGCCTACAAGGAAGAAAAGAAATAGTTGAATAAACTCGTTATTTTTGTTTGTTTTTTCGCACAAAAAGTGCTGTTAAAAATAGGTCATCATACTATTGTTATATATGCTCTGCTTTAAACTGAAGCCTGAACCCGGCCTGTAGATCCCGAGATCGTTTGACCCGACCTGAAGCCGAAATCCGTTGCTGTAGAGATGTCCCTGTAGGCTATTCTTGCTGCCATAAGCCAAGACAGCTTTGCAAGACCTACACTGCACATACACGCTGAGCTCTTTATTGGTTGAAACTACAAGATCATGTCATATAAGGTTTAAAACATTTAAATAGATGCATCTAGTGGTGGTGTATGAAAAAAAAAGTGCATGATTCAGACAGATGTACAATTTGAAGTTAATGATTCATTGATTGTTAATTTTAACAACCATCGATAATGGGAATTTGTAAATTGATGTAAATCTGATGCTCTCTAAAGTGAGAAAGTCCCTCCTCAACTGTCAGTTAAGGTAGGGAAGAAGAACTGCTTTTCAAGCTATCTGATATGGGGTTTTAATCTCACCATTCAATATGAATCCACTTAATATTAAAAAATGTACAGAGAATAGAAATATGAGAGCTTTTCAGGGGAGGAAGAGAGAGTGCTGAGCATTGAGGGAATTCTGCGTGTGTGTGTGTGTGTGTGTGTGTGTCGGCCTTGAGTGATAAGCAGAAACAGTGAGTGGGAACACTGAGCTGACATGACCCACTATCACAACAACTTCAGGGACAAATTGACTTTAGTAAATACATTCACAACTGCACATATTTAAGAATTACTCATATCAACTATCATCACCTCATATACAAGCTTTTTTAACCATGTATTGAAATAATTAATGATGTATTAACCATAAATGGACAAATGAACAGGTTTTTTTTCCCACCTGTGCGTGGGTAACTGCTGTTGGCCTTGGTGAGTTAGATAAGAATAGAATTGAAAATGTCTGAAGGTTTTAATTCCTTTAACATGCACTGGATGTGCATCAAGGCCAGATATTCACATGCACACTAGGGTTGTTATAGTTTTAGAAATGTCACTAGTTTAAATTAGGAATGGGCATTTTTCAAAAATATTGCATTTGAATATTCTGGTATCGGAATAGTATCGGTATCGGCCGATATCCAAAGTCAGGGATCGGGATCGGATCGGAAGTGAAAAAATGTGGATCGGTGCATCCCTACCCAAAACATAGAAAGAGATTGGAAGATAAATCCATATCAATTAAGCAGTTTAATCCAATTTGTCTGAAGAGACAGATTTAATTTAGGCTTTTTATTCACTTTCAGTGGAGTGACAGAAATCTCTCAGGTTTCATCTTCTTTTGTGTTTCATAGATCAACAAAAGACCCATTAGGTTTTAAATGAAATGGGTGAGCAATTGATGTATTTTTTGAGTGAACAAACCCTTTGAATAGCATAAAAATGTAATTACAGAAACACATTTGTAATTCCGAGGCATGGTCTGTAAGCTTCAGATAGTCAGCTCTGGAAAACTAGTCACTAACCATTTTGCTCCATGCCGTTGATGAGTCTGTGGTGGAGATTAAGCTTTAATTCAATAGTTCTCAATTGTTTTTGGTCACGTCCCCCTTTAAACCTTTCAAAAAATCTGGTGCCCAGCCAACCAACCGCTATTCCCCCAACCAACCGCTATTCCCCCAACCAACCGCTACCACTCCTCCCATAAACCACCACGCCTCACTAAAGTTGACTGAAGCCACCGTAATAGAGCCTTTTGAGTAACTTCCAAATCTGACGATGGCCACGTGAACTTTCTTCCAGTGAATTTTATATAGTGAATGTGCAGGGAAACTCCTTTTTTTTTTTTTTACTTAAGCAAACGCATGCTAAAACATTGAGCATCTGGCTTGCTTATAGGCTGTGCTGCGGTAACTGCACATCCAATGGCGCGGGGGTGTCTCAGAGGTGCGACCAATGAACTTAGCCCTACGCCATTACACGATCTTCAGTCTGTCACGTACTTTCGCGGGGTTTCAGACACGTGACATGACTTTCACCAATCAGATGCATCACTGTGGGATTGTGGGATTATTCAGGATTATGGGAAATGAAGTACTTATCCCAATACATTGCGAATAAAAGGCATTTATCTTAAAACAAGGTTAGTGCCCCATGGACTTTTGGCGTTTATATGAGCATATACAATCACTTAGTACAGCCGTAGCTGGTTTTAAGTCTACCATGTATGGTTATGTTTTTATGGCTTATATCTCAAATGTCAATGGTAAAATTGTATTGAATTTTTACTTCCGGCACCGGCTGTGGGCGGGACTGTGATGCTCTATTCCCCCAACCAACCACTATTCCCTCAACCAACCATGCAATTCACGCACTTAAACGCTGTTTTAACGAGTTTTCTCTTCTTCTTCTGCTGATCTTCTGCAGTACATGTGCTTTGACCATTACTTTAATGTGTCATGGTAACAATGTCCTGTTGTGTAGAGTTGTACTAAGTGAAACATTAAAAATCTCTTTCTTTATGTATTTAATCAGGGCAATGTCAAGGAGGCTAATCCTGGTCGCATCAGGACCATTATCTCTACGGATCCCATTAAACTGCCCTTCGGCAAAGCGGACACCAATATAACTCTGCTACTGTATGATCGTGTGGAGTTCCAGTTGCTGACTAATCTTATTACCAAGGAACAAAGAGCCACAAACATCAAACCAAAAACACCAGACACGTTTCAGCTCACCAAAGAAATCAGGGAGACTGTAAGTATCGCATCATCCACTGACCGTTTTTCTTGGTTTGTCTTTGAAAGTTTAGAACTGTTGAAGTAAATGCTCGTCGTACACTTGTAACTGATCATTCATTTTATAAGCCTAAAATGTATAAAGCAAAAATACACCAAGCGATATATATATATATAAAATGATAATGTTTGTATTTTTAATGGGTCATTTTTATTTTTATTTAATGGCAATTCAATATTATAATCTTATCAGTCTTATCGACAACAGAGAAAAACTGAATAAAATAATAAACTTAAAATTGGTCAACATTTAAAAATATTTTTTTCACTTAAATAATTAATAAATTAAGATGACAAAAAGAAAACAATGAATCCGTTTGAACAAAGCCTTCAAAAACCGGCAATTTTTTTCCATTAGACTAAGATTTTTCGTTAAATAAAAATAGCAGCCCTACCTCAATCCACACCAAGATGTTTGTATCTCGATACGGATGCGCCTGGAAAAAATAGAGTGTGTCGCACCGCATGCATATTTTTAAGTTACATAGCCTGCCTCCAGTTTTCCTCAACTTGACTAAGGCATATCATCAAAATGTCCGTAAAACAAACCATTTTTTTCTAGCGGAAACTCTGGTCTAGAGTTGTCAATCATATTATGCGTCGTGACCATAATTGGTGTCCTGCTGAATGATGATGTCCTGTACACTTGTTTTGATTTTTATGCCGTTTGGGGTATTTTTATATCAATAAAGGATCTTTACCTTATAAGTAGCTGTAGTGCTTAGCTTCTTCACGTACTTCTCTGACCTATCAGAGTTAATGCTCTTCTTTTGAGCTTTCTATTCACAAAGAATCCTGGAAAAATATGTATCTGTTTCCACAAAATTATTAAGCAGTAAAAAAAGTTTCAACATTGATAATGATGATAAAAGTTTTTTTAAAAACTTCTTCCAGTTATTTATTCTCCTCCGCTGGTCTGTGTGACAGCAGGCTAAGAACGGCCACCCAAAAGCTTGACTTGCCACCACAAATAATAGCACCATTATTAATAATTGAGCACTAGTAATAATTCATAATAAATGAACACCAAATCAGCATATTATGATGATTTCTGAAGGATAACATGACACTGAAGACTGGAGTAATGAGGATGAAAATTCAACTTTGCACCATTACACCGTATGTATGAATAAATAAATGTATTGGATGAATAAATGCATTGCTTTTTTTTCTTCAAAAAACATTAAAAGAGTTTAAACTATGAAAGAATTTTAAAGCCTATATACTGTATATTCCAAACCTTCTGTCCAACAGGACAAGTATCATCCTGCACCTTTGTGCTAGACATAATTGATCCTAAACCATGCGGCTTGAGGACGTATGTGTGTGTGTGTGTGATTTTTACTTTTTTAAATGGTCAGGTTTACCATTTTAGTTCAGCAGAAAATAGGCAAAATGTGATGTAATATATGTTTACTTTGAAGGAGAGACCCAAGACATATCTAGAAGCCACAGTATTAAAGAGACTGGTTAACACCTAGAACACCCTACCCTGAACTTTCCACAGACAAACAATACTTTTCTTCTGAAAACATAATATATTTATTATTATTTTATCACAGGGTGTGGTCATGAACAAGAGCGAAGGGACCCTGACCATCATGACGAAGAAACATGACAGCCTGACGGCTTCTGCTGCTGACCATTTATCAGATGATGAGTTGAATGTCATGGATGCAGTGGAGCTCACTGTTTTGACTGTGAGTAAAATGTCTAGGCTCTTTTTTTTCACCAGTACAACTCTGTATCTTTGGCTTTTGTTGTTGATTGATTGTATTCAAAGCTTCATATCATACAAATGCTGTGTGTTGAAGGTGAATGACACCAAGAAGGCCATCCGACTCAAAAAGCTTCCTGAGGGCTCTGTGACCTTTAATCAACAAGCAAAAAGCAACGAAGACAAGGTAGTTTAGACTAACCAAAGGACTTGTTCATTCACAGTTGTCCGGTTGTAGATAACTTTATACTTTTTTGTGCTTATTAAAACCTTCACTTTCTTCTAAATCACATTCACATCTCTATCTATCAGTGGAAGCCTGTGACCATGGAGGCTGGTTCTGAAGAGTCAGTCTCTTTCGACGTAAGCAGTGTGAAATACGAGGGGACGATTGCCAAAGTCGCCCCAAAGAAAAGCCCAACCCAAGAAAAGGAGGTAGGCTTTTCACAATCCCACAACCTGAACACAAGAATCGGAAGAAGTATCTTGATATTACATTTTAAATGTTAAATCTCTAAAGCTGCACACTAAAGCCCCACATTCAGTAATAGATCAAGTTGTTGTTTGAGAACATCTGATTGGAGTAAACTTCTGATCTAAATATAATTTAATATAGTTAACCAATATTACAATTTTTCTCCAAATGTCAGCATGATTACAAACGTGACATTGATTTTATACAATGTACAGTTCAATAAATAAGTAAACATTAGTGACTTACATTTTAGACATCAAATCGTCTGTTTCGCTCTATTCCTCCAACGAAAATAGTTGCAAACAAAGTCCACTGCACTATTTAGTCGCTGAGCAACACTGAATGAATCAGCTTTTTGAATGATTCGGCTGAATCAATGATTCAATGACTCACTCATTAAGACAGTAAAATGCTTCCTTCCCGAATAAATGAGCCGTTTATTTACTTACTTTTTTCTTGCATAACAGTGTATGTTTACAACATCTAACATTCATTCTACATCGACATACACTTACACATCACATTATAATGTTTGAATGAATCGGTTGAATCTGATGAATTTGACTCCTTTATTAACAGTGACTTACTGGATCTTCCTGGCGGGTTTAATTTTACATTTAGGCCTCGTTTACCCAAGTGACCCAAATCCGATTTTTTTTTTTCTCTCTCTCTCATGTGGCACAGATCGGATATGACCAGTGAACGTGTAAGCAGGAAAAAAACGCTTGGATTCCGATTTTCTCAGATCGGATTCAGGCCTCATTCATATGTGGTAATAAATCGGATATGAATCGGATACGTGCATTTGCGTGTGCCATGTAAGCAGACAAATCGGATATTCCCCGGTAATGTGAGTCGTACGCCATTAAAAAGTGCGCGCTTATAGGCGCGATGGAAGAAAGGAGACACACGGTGGAGCAATGCGGAGGTTTCATGTCTTGAGTGTTTGGGGTGAAGAGTGCAGGCAAAAATGCAGGGTTGTTACAGAAATAAATCCGTTTTTGAAGACATTTCACGAGATATGAGGCATCGTTTTAAGTGCTCGTGGCTCGAGCCTCTCTTTTTTTTTTTTTCTCCGCCGTACGAGACCAATGTTTTGATGGCTTATTGAAATATTGTGGAAAGAAAAGAAAACACTGGATAATTTTATTCGCATCTGCATCCATTGAATTTCATGCTGTTTTGCTTAATTTTCCCGGGTCAGAACGTCTGCATTTGGTAGTTTCAGCAGTGTATAGTTTAAATGCAAAAATCGGATATGGGTCACTTGTAACGTGACGATGTGAGCAGGTCGTCAAAAAAAATGGGATATAGTCAGAAAATCGGATTTGGGCATCAAGACCTGCAGTGTAAATGCAGCCTTATAGTATCTTTTCATTTAAATAATTTCAAATAACATTATTTTACGTTTTTATCTTCAACATTTCAAAACATTATTTATGCGTCTTTAACTGCTCTTCACTGATTAACTTTAATAAAGGTTGGTCTAGTTATATAGTTATACATTTCATTTCAATTTCTCTAGCTGAAAATCGAAAAACCTGAAAATCACTGTTAAAGGGTTAGTTCACCCAAAAATGAAAATTCTGTCAGTATTTACTCACCCTCATGTTGTTCCAACCCCGTAAGACCTTCGTTCATCTTCGGAAAACGAATTAAGATATTTAAGATATTAAAATCGCTCCTGTATACTAGTCCATAGGCTTCTTGAGGGACTGGCTCTTGCTGTCCCCGAAAAGTCATAAAAGACATCGTTAAAATAGTCCAAGTGACTACAGTGGCTCAATCTTAAGTTTATCAAACGACGAGAACACTTTTGTGCGCAAAAAAACAACAAAAATAACGACTTTATTTCAACTATTCGTTTATTTCTCCCTCTGCGCGAGTCAGCTAACTAGTTTAATAGCGTAAGCTTCTGTTATTGTACGTCACACGCATCACACACACATGACCAGCGTCGACCAATAGTGAGCCTACGTGTGACGTAGCTCTACGCAATCACACTACGTTAACGGACTATAGGCTTATGGAGAAGGAAGTGAATAGTTGAAATAAAGTCGTTATTTTTGTTGTTTTTTTGCGCACAAAAGTGTTCTCGTCGTTTGATAAACTTAAGATTGAGCCCCTGTAGTCACTTGGACTATTTTAACGATGTCTTCAATTACTTTTCGAGGACAGCAAGAGCCAGTCCCTCAAGAAGCCTATGGACTGTATGCAGGAGCGATTTTAATATCCTAAATATCTTAATTTGTGTTCCGAAGATGAACGAAGGTCTTACGGGGTTGGAACAACATGAGGGTGAGTAAATACTGACAGAATTTTCATTTTTGGGTGAACTAACCCTTTAATTTGAGTTCATCTAGTAACTTTTGGTGTCATAACCTTATTTATTATGATAACGTATCAAAAATAAGAAAACAATACTAGGCTTATTTATAGGCCCATTTTATTGTCTTTATTAATTTTTTGCTGTGGGGCCCGAGTGGGGCAGTAGAAAAAATCCTTAGCGTTGAGCCCTGATATATAAATAAATAAACATTTAAATGGTGGCTGTCATTGGGGGTGTTCGATTCCAGTTTTTTTTTGGTAGTTTTTTTTTTTTTTCAATTGACTCATTTACTTTACATCAAAAGAGAGTCAGGACTAATACAAGATTGCAGTCGTTGTTACACACACTTTCCTGACAGAGCCATGCAATTCCTTTATTAAACAACATGCTTTTAGCTTTAGAATTTATAGTTTTTTTAATAAATTATGGTTAGTTTAATGATTATAAACGAAAACCAATGGATATTTATTGCATCAAAATAACATCAATTAAACTACAAAGCTGTCACAGAGGTATGTAGTGCAAAATAAATGTACTTTGGCTGCTATCTATTTCTAAAGTAAGCTACATGTGGGATTAATGTACAGTATGTGACAGTTGGTTCTGTGTTTAGAGTCGACTTCCCATCATTAGCGGACAGATTTGCTCAAACATGCATACTGAAGAACAGGTTAGGCAAAAATGCAATTTAGCAAAATGCTCCTCTCTAGAGGCCATTTTTCTAATGTTTATGAACATTTAATAGCTTTTCTGTGGTAAATGAAACATTATTTTGTTTACAAGCTATTTTTTTTTTACTTTCCGTTGTCAAAACTCTGATTGAGCGATTACATGAGACATACGGATTTCGGTCAGTTATACTGTATCTTTCAACATACTTCTATTGTTCATTAATTACAGTGATCCGTCGCGCCACATTTATGAGTGCCAAAATGGTATTTATTGTTTGAAATTGACAGAATTTGAAATCTGAGGCCTTGTTTCATATCAGAAGTAACAAAACTCACTGCGATTCAGGATTCGTGCTACAAAGCTGTAATCTCTTTTCCTATTGAAAAGTTAACAGAATATTTATGCTTATAATGATGCAAAAGCAGTGGTAATGATTGAATACACAAAGAAAAATTATATTTACTGTACAATAAGCTGTAGAGTTTTATTTTAATATTTTTGGCTTGCAGAAAATTTGTCACCATAGTAGTTTTGAGAACATAAGAGGGTTTTTTGGAAAGTCCCCTTGTGCTCTTCAGGTTGCATTGAAAAGATGAAATGCATGGATCATAATTATTTATAGAACCAGTGTGGGAGGGTTTTAATGTCATCTTTTATTTATTTTTTTCTTTTCTTTCTTTTTAGCAGATGGACAAGCAAGAACCCACTTTGGGTCTTCTGCTCTCCGCAGTGGAGGGCACTGAGAAACGCTTACCTTTTAGATCAGGTGACGTGATCACAAAGGCCACCATGATGATCGGTGACAAGGTCCAGTTCAACATTTCCACCAACAGCTTAACCAAGGAGGAGTGGGCGGCCAATGTAGAGATCCTGCCAGAAACTTTCCAGACAGACTCAGAAGAGCAGCGGAAGATAGTGAGTGTTTTTCTGTTGTTTTCATGGTGATGTGGCCCATTCTCATAAGATGTTGAGTCTGTTCCATATGTAGGTAGATGTTTTTGCACGAGTTGATTCGCAGCTGCACCATATCTTGGTCTTAGCTTAGCACGGTGCATCTAGGGGTCAAAGATGGAAGTAGCACTGTTGCACCATAGGTCGTAATAGGACATTATAGTTATAGGCAAAGAAATGTCATTGATGGCAAACATGAGTGTAGGGAATGCACCAAAATTAAGATCTTAATTACTTTAACTAAGCTTTGCTTGGAGTATCTATCAGTTACTCGAAATATATCATAATTTTTTAAGCTATTATAGCAGTGGTTCTCAACCTTTTTGACTTGAAAGCCCCACATTTTCCAACATAATACTCAAAGGCTTCCCAATATTAGGTCCTGTATTTCTGCTGACCTCCTGTAAGTTTGCTGAGGCCAACTGATTTACCTAATGAGGGAAAGAATTAGTAAAACATGCTTGCATATTAGTAAGTCAGGGGAACGGATTCTTAATCCATGTCCACGATAGGGTTGTGCCGATCGACGATAGTATCGTGTATCGACGATAGTCAGAGATATCGCCGATGGCTGTTTATTTGGTACGATATTTGGCTCGTTTCCCATGAATGTATAAATATTTTTTTTTTATTATTAAATAAATAAAAATATTATTATTATTATTGTTATTAATAAATGAATTAGCCTACAATTAATTTGCCCATTGCCTATTGTTCACATTAACATCACCGCAAAGCCTAACCGACACTTGCAACACCACGCACATTTGAGTTTTAAAAATGAAAATTAGGCCAAGGCTACTCTTAAGTGAAAATGTTTAAATAAAATTAAAAAAAACTAGGCATACATATAATTTCAAAATTGAATCGCAAGGATAGACCTAGCCTATATTCACAATTTCACATGAGCCATGGAGATTATTATCATTTAATAATCTCCGTGTGTAGTTCTCTGGGATCGCGTTATCCTTGGGGTATTGTATTAGCCTAAACATACAATTTTATTGATAGGCTATTAATAACAAATTGATATTAATATTATTGTGTAATTAAAATGATAGATAATAACAGTCTAATAGGGCCGAAGTCCGAACACACAACAATCAGTCAACAATAAAAAATGACATCAGCTTGCTTTATTTCAAACAATTTAACGATGACTTCAGAATACGACTTTCTGTAACACGAAATACTTCAGAGTAAATAAAGTGCAGTGAAATACTTAAATATCAGCAGACAACGTATAAAAAATATATATGTCTATTGAAAATAACAAAATAGGCTTTAATAAATAAAAATTACAAAAAAAAGAAAGAGCAAAATAATTGACCTTTCGCCGGCCCCTCCCACAAAATGGCCATTGTCCAATCACACATCATAGCAACCGTTACTGTGTGAGCTGTTCCGTCAAACAGTAAGCGGTGCGCCCACGGCGTTAGTAAATCGGACACATGATACCCCGAGAGATTGTCTGGAGAAGTTGTGTTTTTTTCCCTTTCCGAAGCCCAAAACACAACGCGAGCGGTGCCTAAGATGTATTAAACAGTGTGGACGCCCCAATCCCAGTTAAATGTGTCGAACATGGTTAACTCGTCTCGCGTGCAGCGTGCGTGCGACTGAGATTAGTCAAAGAAGCACGGAGAAAGCAGATCAAGAGGATCCACAAAGGACTTACTGTACATTTTCTAAAGTGTTGTTGTTAACATACCATGATATTATCTGGGAAAACGAGCAGCAGTCAGCTAAGTTAGCAGTGCAGCACCGTAGACTACAATTTAGAGGACGTTCGCAAGGGGGAAAGCATGAAGCTTACATGACAACATCAGTTCATATATCAATATCGTAACGAATAGAAATAACCTTAAATAACGTATGGTTCTCTGCCTCTTTCCGTCTCTTATGCATAACGTTAGTTACTTTTTAAACACGAAAATCGCATTCAGCATGAGCATGACACGCAATCGGTTGCTGTGGTAATGAACAACCTGCTTGTTAAAGCGAACGTGCTACTCCTGTATCGGAGGCAACATGAATAAATATGCAGCGCAAGTTATATATTTCGAACTCCAAACAGTTAGCCACTGAACCAGTTTATAAAATCTTCAAGGCTGTGCTGGTTGCATTTGAGGTAACTTAGCATGGTCATGGGGTTTTTCTGATTTTTCTTGAGACTGGTAAGCATTAGCATCAATAGTAGTCGTGTCTCATTCATTTCTTAATTTTATATTTGGAATAAATCCCTCCACCGCATACCGTAACCCCTTTTGCTTCGATCTTGCTTGATATCGCGGAGGTATTGCTCCAAAAAAGGTCACTGACACGCACGGGAATACCCTTTGCCGTCATGGCAATCTGTCGCGCTGCCCGTGTTTGACCATTTGTTTGACGGAGGTAGCAGCAGTAACTAAGGGGGGCGGGGCTCGGCGAAAGGCTAATTAGGTTACCTCAAATGTTCCCGAATAAACGTATTCCTAAAACAAACACAAGGCCAGAAACAATTAGCCTTATATAACTTTTATGCCATTCAGGTAGGCTATCTATGTCTATAGATTTTTAGCTAAGAAAACAAGCTGGTTTACTCTCTCTGGTTTGAGAAGGTTGCGTTGGGGAGTAACTATGTTACCCGCTGCACTGAACACGCGCTCTGATTGCGGTAATGCACAGGTATTTTCGAGCCATGTTTGCCATTAAAGGAAAGCGACTTCCGTTTTTTCTCCACCATTCCAGTGGCTTGTCATCACCATCAATAACTTCCTCTTGTAAATATGATGTGAGCTCTGATTTTGCTCGCTGGTCTGCGGGAATTGTGGTGGACGCCTGCTTCACTCTGCCCAGAAGACTTCCTAGAGTTTTAGCCCTTTTAGCCGGCTGCACTTCAGCTGCTGCACCCGCTACTTCTGTTTCTTCCTTCTCGCCGCCTTCCTCCTCCTCCACTCTAATGCGTAGAGGTGTCTTGATTTTGGCTTTCGAGAATGCAACCATCTCAACCTCAAGCTGACTTTTGATCTCATCCAGCTGTTCGGCATTGATATGATCCCCCTTATAGCGTGGGTCAAGGAGGGTGGCTTTGCGCATCAACTGAAGTCTGTTGTCGTCATATTTCGATTCAAGTTTATCTAAGATTCCCTTTTTAATTTCTGCCGTCATCTTTACATCCGTCTCCTCCTCCTTCAGGATATCCTTCATATGATGCAGCATGGGCAGCAGAGATGAGACTGTCACGTAATTCTCAGCTGATAAAATATCAGTAAATTCTGCGACAGGCTTCAATCCATCTTTGACAGCCTCAAGTACAGCAGTGTCCTGCCAAGTTACGTTTGGGAGTGTGCGACGGCTCTTGTCATCAGCAAAAACCTGTTTGATTGCAGGGAGTTGTTCCAGTATTTTTTCCACCATTGCATACGTTGATCCCCAACGAGTTGCACAGTCCTACAATGATAATGATAATAATAATATTATAATTAATTAATGACAATAATAACAATTATTCTCATTTTCATTCTTCTTATTAATTCCCCTCGCCCTTTAGGTATTAAAGTTTTCCTTATTTTCCGTGGTCTATTATTATTAGGAATAGGCTTGGATTCTTTTTCTTTTTTTTTTTTTAAACCAACAAAATTAAGATTTGTTCGTTGACTTACCGTTACCAGCATAGTTTGTGGTAGATTGAGCTGTTCCTGCGCCTTGCGGAGCTCTCGTCGTCTTTGCCAGCTGTGAGAGAATGCTCCATTAATTGAACGACAGATGCCAAAAGCACGCTCAGTTCTTGCCTTTTCCTTCTGTAGTGAATAATTCACTGCCACATTCAAGTTATGGCCAAAACAGTTTAGCCATGGCCATTTGAGCCCCCGTATGGCTGCAACAATATTGGCCCCGTTATCAGTTGTGACACAAGAAATTTTACTCTCTTCTATGTCCCAATCATGCACGACCTCTGTCAGCGCCTCCGCCAGAACTTCTGAAGTGTGGTTCTCCGGGACGAATGTTGTGTCAAGACATTTTGCGTTCAATTTCCAATCCTCTGAAATATAATGGACTGTTACGGACATGTAGGGGGTCATATTTATGCTTGACCACATGTCTGTACTTGTTAAAGTATAAGGGGAGTAATCCAGATTTAACCAATGGAACCATACATTACATCATATCATAATATATATACGTTATATAACAAGTCAATAGATGGTCAGTATCCGGTCAGATCTCCTCTAGGTCCTTAAGATCCAAAAGGCTTCTGTAATACACAATACATAGGAAGGACAGAACTCTCTCTCTCTCTCTGTCTGTCAGTCTATGGGTCCTTCTTAATATGAAACAGATGTTTAACTTGCATACAAAGGAATGTGCAAGCAAAGCCTTTTCACTCTGGACAAAGCTGAAATAAAGAAAATGCATTTCTAACAATGGCGTTTTTGTTTTTTAATTTTGGTGCATCCCTACACTTTAGCATTTGCATAAGAACCAAAACCAGTGAGGAACAGGTGCTGTGTTTTGCCAGTGCTAATGATCTTTGTGAAGTAATTCAAGGTTTATTTTTGCTTACGGCGTGCTTTCATCTATTAGGGGCTTGTTGTCAAGCTGGATGATAATTTTGGGTTCATCAAGACACCACAGGACCCGCAACTAATTTTTGACAAAAGTGAGGTTATGGAGGACACCAAACTCGCTTTGTTTGAGAAGGTTGAATTTACAGTAGTACCGGTAAGTTCTCAGCCGATGAAACATCACGATCTCTGTTGCATTGCATTATTACCGTGTAACCTTTTGTAACTGCCCAATTTTTTCCTGCCCAGTATTTTGTTACTGTAGTTCTGGCTTTTGCTGGAAAAGTAAAGGATACATTTTGGATACTGATCTGTCAATCCAGCTTTTTGATGTAATTACTATACTATTTGAAGAATGGAGCGGCTGAAGGGGAAAATCACGCTGTTAGAGTCAGAAGGCTGAATGAAAGCGTCTTCACATCGGCACCAAAATTAGAGGCCTTTGGGGTAAAAGAGAAGGTGCAGTACATCAGTTTTTTGTTGTAAGATTTATATACTAGGGCTTGCACGACTACTCGATTTACTGGTCATCCAAAAAATGTGTTAGTGGGTTAATACCTATTAAATCCCAATACACTGTGCAGCGTCAGTGGACAAATACATGTCCCTCTTGCTCAGTTTTTGTCATTTGATTAACTTCAGTGTAGTTTGCAAGAATTTGGGCTTTTATTTGGCTTTTATATTAATTTTTTATATGAATATGTATGATTCACTGTTTTCCTTTTGCTTGATTCTGAATATATCTGTCTGTGACAGGTTACTATAGCAAATTAATGATATGCAACAACTCACAAAGTTTAAGGAAAGGGCAATGTTCCTCTTGGTGTCACCATGTATGAAATAAGCTAATCTCAAGTGATAAATCCACTATTAGTTAGCAAAGATCCATATGCATGCTTCTTGTATCAGAACTAATTGATTAGTTACTGCAACCCCTAGTTTATACAGTAAAGAGTTTAACAGTTTTAAGTTTGCGTGGTTTAGTTGATCCCTAAATGTGAGTTCTGCCTCATTTGCTTGGCTGCCTGCAGAAGAAAATGACCATCAAATTGCTGAAGGATCCAAAAGAATATATGAAGGTAGAGGTCAAAACAGAGGACAAAAGCAGTGAATCAATGGATGTAGGGTGAGTAAATCATGAGTAAGTAGGTCAGTTTAGCCCATTAGTGTGTAGATGTTATGAAGTAGTACTTGTTTGCAATGTAATGACATTAACAGTTAGTCTGACAGTGAAAAAATAAATCTTCTATTTGTCATAGATAGGTGGAAGTGAAATATTTGGTCCCAGTGCAAAAAAAAAAAGTCTTATCTTCATTCATTTGCTTTCTTGAATACAAAATAAAGTATGTCTAACAGAAAAGAATTAATTAAAAAAATAAATGGTATATAATGATAATAAATAGTGATGGCAATAATAACATAATGATAATAAATAGTTATGTGAAAAATGTTCTTTTAAACATTTAATTCAAAGGCTTGTCATTGCAAAAAAAAAAAAAATCATAATTTTCCTACTTATTCATATAATATGTATATTTGAGGTTTTCCATTGTGGATCTTCCACTTTTCACTGTTTTATTTATTTATTTTTTAAATATGTTGTAACATTTAATACATTTTAATTCGATGTTTGTTGACAATTTCTTGATCTTTAGCAAGCCAAACAAGGGAAAAGACAAGGCACCACCATCTTTGTCATCTGTAAAAGATCTGAAGAAGGAAAGTGAAATTAAACAAGAGAGGACCACAGCCAAAGGGGATAGAGTGCGGAGCAGAAGCAGGGAAAGTAGTCGTCGTAGGTATAGTCGAAGCAGAAGCAGAAGCAGAGAAAGTGGCAGACGCAGATATAGTCGCAGCAGAAGCCGGAGCCGAGACCGAAGTAGGAGCTACTACAGCAGACACCATAGCTCCAGCCGTGATAGGAGGGAGGGTCGATACAGACGCAGTCATAGCAAAGAGCGCCGACGGAGTTGCAGTCGCAGCAGAAGCAGAAGCAAAGAAAGAGGGACCCGAAGTGCCAGGAAGAGAAGCCACAGCCCAGCCGACAGATACGATCGCTATGCAAAACAAAGCAGTAGTAAAGATTCAAGCAACAAAAACAGAGCTAAAACCCCTGACAATGTAGATGATGAAATATTAAGGAAAAAGAGGGAGCTAATGGAACTCAACGAAATGATTGCACGTAAGAAAGCTATTGTTGCTATGGAGCAAAATGCCAAAAAAATTGAACCTGAGCTTGAGATTGATGGAAAAAGTGGAATTACAACATTTGATTATCAACATGTGCATCGTGAAAACATGTGGACGCCAGACCTAAAACCAGTGAAGTCCATCTTGAAGAAACAGTCTGAACCTCAAACTGATCATCAATCTCAGGTTTGTTTTTACTCGGACTCCTGGCTTTCGTTTTGTATCTTATTTTCTATTGCATACCTCACTGTCTCTTATTCTTTAAGGCTTCTGCAAGCAAGGACACTACTGCTCCATTTTCAAAGAGTGAAAGTCAAGAGATGCAAATGGGATACCGTCAACAGACTAGTGCTTTTGGCTCAAATAGACCTGGCTCCTCTACATTTGAAAGTAATTCTGAGAGGACTATGTCCAGTGTGTGGCCTGAGAAGATGGCTTTACCTCAGGTTGAGGATGCAGAATTGCTGAGAAAAAAGAAGCAATTGGATGAACTCAGTGAGTCCATAGCACGCAAAAGAGCGATTTTTGCCTTGGAACAGAAGGTCAAAGTTGGACGGGAAGTGTCTGAAACGGAAGCAGAATATGAGTTTGAATCGCACACAGATGACAAATTTGTAATGTCTAAAGGGAACCTGTGGAGCTCGGAAATGAAACCTGATGTTCAACCGAAAAAATCGATTTTGAAGAAACGCTCAGAGATTCTCAGCTCTCAGGTTTGTTCGTTGTAAAGGATATAAAGATCGGCACTCCTTGTTGGAAAAACCAGCTTAAGGTGGTGAAGGTTTTATAAAACATGGTAGCAGAGTATTTACTGGCTGTTTGGCAGGTTATGCACCCCACCCCATCTATCGGGCCTGGTTTTGGCCAAGATGGTACTCTACGATATGGCCATTTTACAGTCCGTCCCATCTGATTGATCATAAAATTACTTGTTTTGGACATCTAGAAACCATATTAAACCAACTACCATCTGAAGCTGGTTTTGGCTGGATGTCCCAGCAGTGCTATAAAAAACACTTATAAAGCGCTTTTCCACCATCTGGCTGAACAGTTCTGAGCATGATGTGTTCGGTACAAGCAACATTTCCACATGTTTAGCTAACTGTACTCTACTGGAAAACAGTGTTGGTGGGAAAAGCGTTAAGGCCAATTTATACTTCTGCGTCGAGGGTACGCCGTAGTGTACGGCGTTGGCTACGCACGTAGGCGACGCCGTTGTGAGCATTTATACTTCTGCGTTCAGGTCTTGGTTGCTCTGCAGTACTGCTCCGAAACGCTAGTTGGCGGCGGAGGGTTTTAATGTTCCACTGCGTTTAGATTCCTCGCGGCTAGGTTACTACAAGCAATAGCGACTGAAAGAGAGTGGATCATGTTGGAGTTGGAGCTTATTGAGGTGGAAAAACAGTTCACTTTAGTGAAATTACTAAAACTGAAAGGCAGAAATGAAAGAAGACATCGGAGGAGATGGTACATCGGATACATAGAAATAATAGACAGTGGTGGAAATGCGTGAGAAGGAATGTGCGGAAATGCGTAGGAGAAAATGCGATGCTACCAAGCCAACCAATCACCGATCTTGCGGTCCGCGTCGTCGCGACGTGTAGTTACATTTTTGAGGAGGTGCGCGTCAGGCGACGGCGAAGGGTACGCGGTATGGGACGCGTCTGTGCGTATGCTACGTCGTACCTACTGCGCGCACCCTACGCAGAAGTATAAATTGGCCTTTAGTGACGTGCAAAACCACTACAGGTCACGTACACCACAATGGAAACTGGTGTCAACAGTAACCCTTTGGCTCAATGGTGGAAAAGCGCTATTGGAAGCCAAAATGAGCACAATGTTTTAAGGGAAAGATACCTGTCACTACAGTGTAATTTGGGAAACAATTATTATAATTTTTTTATTTGTATCTTTGTAGAGTGATGCAACCTCAGTTGATGAATATGGTCAACCATGTCAGGATGATTCTACTTTTACAAAGATACCTTCTCTGACGACAGCAACTTTACCATTCAACAGGCTCTCAAACCCACAGCCCATTCATCCTGGTACATTTGGCTTTTTCAAGCAGATCATAAACGAGTCTTTAGCAGCCACGCAAGTCAGTGAATCGCCGCCTTTTAACAAGCTAGCAATCCCACAGCCACATGCGCAAGCCTCCAGTTCAAGGTCTTTGCATGACCAGAACTCTTCCAACGTGTCCAAAGGTAACAATTCTCATGATGGCCAACAGAGGGCAACATCTCACCAGCCTCCTGACCATTCTCAGAGCAGTAACCCTTCAACAAGTCAGACTTCACCATCAGGTCAACAGCGCAATCTTACAACTCAAATGGAACGATTCCTTAGTGCTCTCAACAAGGCTGACACCAGTATTGTTAACTCATTGTTTCAAGAGGCAAGAAAGGATCTGTCTTCAATGAATACACAGAACCCCCCTCAACCACATTTAGACAGAAACATACCCTTCATGGATGAGATATATGATCCTTTTAAGGAAGATGAAGACAACGACCAGCCTTCCGCTAAGGGTAAACTAAGGTCTGGCCAAGAACGAGGTAAAAACCCTATGAACACTGAAACCTGTTTGAATGACCCTAGAAAAGATGACCTTTTGCCTCATGAAAGAGCTGTTCAAGATGGTTGTGGCTTTTCTAAACTTGTTGGAATGAAGTATGGTGTGGATCCTACTGCAAAAGCTGAAAAGAATAGTCCATATGGGCAGCCGATGGTTTCAGAAAATTGGAACATGCATAAAGATCCAAATCAGTTTTCTGAGCAATGGAATCAGTATGAAGAGGGCATTGATCCATATGCGACACAGCACGAACAATACACTGATGATCACAGTCGGTATAGGGAGCGTAGTCAGTCTGTTGAATACCAGAATGTCAACCCCAATGTCCTGGTTTCTTGTGTAGAGGACAGAGAGACGCCTGATAGTAGTTTTGACAGAAGCTTAGCTCGTCAGCAGTCCGAAGAAAGCAATGAGGAGAAAGAAAGGAAGTCAGAGAACTTTGAAAAAATTCAGAGTCTTCTGCAGACAATAGGACTTCATCTAGACACAGCAGAGGTTAGCAAATTAGCTGACAGGACACAAGAACGGTTGTATGGCAAAATGAGAAAACCTTACAGTGCTACATCTCACTCCTATGATCAAAAAAGGGAGCGATCAGTGAGCCAATCAGAGCAAAGGGGTAGTAGTAGTAGGGCAGATTCCTCAGACTCTGAACGTGTCCGATCTGTTTCCCCAGCTCAGTCCTCAAACCGTAAGGTTTACATGAGCTATAAGGACACTGTAAAATACAAAGACAAGCTCAAAGGGGAAGATGTAGACCTAACTAGCATTAAGAGAACCGTAGTGAATTTGAAACCAGCAACAGACCAGCAAGATCCTTGCGAAACTTCGTCTGAGCAGTCCGTGGTTTCTCAAGTTCCGTTCCAACCAGTGTCCGGTTTAAGCACAGTTCAACCCGATAGTTCCCAGTATGCCGCAAATCCCAATGTTCCCACCTATCCTGCTTCCCAATATTCCCAATACCAAAGCAGTGACCAACAGTTTTGGGGTCTGGCTCCTGGTATGTACCCTTATGCCACTGTACCTCCATCCCCTAATTTAGGTTATGCTAGTGGGCTCCAAGCAATGCCTCCACATATGATGGCGGCTTATAGCTCGTACACTGCACAAATGGCCAGTCTATATTCTGTGCCGCCTACACAGTCCATGCCATATCCTTATGGTCCTCCACCTACTCACAACCCTCTCCACCTCTCCTCAATGGGCGATTCCTACAATAACCAAGCGGCTAAGCAAATCCCAACAAAGCCTGTTAGGTGCCTCAAAACAATAAAAACAGTCCCAACAGTTCAAACCGTTCAAACTGTTAAAGCAAGTCCTGCCAGCGTACTTGTTAGCATACAGCCTACAGAAGACAATCAAGCAAAAAGTACACCGGAGGAAGCCCAGAATAAACAAGTTGCTACCATAACAGAAGACGACATCAAAGCTAAGCAGAAGAAACGGGTATGACATCTTTCTTCAAACTTCTCACATGTGGAATCCTTTGTTGGGGGATCCATAATATACATGTTATACTTAATTTTATACTCGTGTCAAACTTTGTAATTCTGTGATATGGCAAATTTTGTAAGCTATTCAAGGACAATGTTGCATTGAGCTAATTGTTATAAGCTTATAAATGGACCTGTAACATTTGGAATCTGTGATAAATCTGCTGATTGTTTTAGCACAATTTTGTCAGTGAGAGAGTTTTGTTCTTATATAATTGTACTCTGGGCAGCTTGAACAGTTTAACCAGAGAATGAAGCTGAAGAAAGAGCAGCAAATGGAAGCCCAGCGAGCACGTGGACAAAATCGGAATTCGTCTACAGGTATTAGTATTGCCAGAGTCTTTAGGTTCAGGCATTTATTGACTACTTTATTTATTGAGCTTCAGATGTAATTACCTGCTTAGTTTAAAAAAAAAAATATTATTATCCTTTTGTCTTGCAAGAACCTTAGTCATCCAGACTAGTACTTTTATTCCCAAGAAAGATCTATTCAGGTAGTTTTTAGGTCATAACGGGGACGATATGAGATCATAATGTAGCTTACTTAGTCCTAACCTAGTCCTTTGTCTTGAGATCAGGAAAGATTATTTTGCAGTGTGGGGATCATGGATCATGGAATGTATCAAAAGGGGGTTTGCATCTAGCAAATGCATGCTAGATTTGGCATCCAAATGAACTGTATCATCAAAAGTCTGGGGTTAGCAGAGTTGTTAGTGTCTGTGTCTGCTTATTCTTAATCATAACATGGATGATGTCTCTACAATATTGTTCACACTATATATAATGGCTTGAAGTATTCTGGACAAAACAGATGCTGATTGGTGGTTCTTAAATTAGCGCCGGCTAAATGAACCAATGACGTTGTACTAAATATTGATATTTGTTGACATACCTTTTAATATTACAAATACTGCTAATATGAGTAGCCTATGTTTGATGTCAGAAATATTAGATGCTTTATTTGTGATATAAGCATTTATTTATATGCCAAATTTGTACCAGACTACAAAATTAACCTGGGCTTGAGCACCCCCTCTGCTTCCACGATCCATGGTGGAGATTAATGGGTTATTTATTTAATAGCCGACCATGAAATTAGTATCTTGATTAAATTGTGAAAACAATGTTAATAGTTGTTATAAGTATTAGATTTTTCAGGAAACACCGTCTACACTGAATGTGCGCATTACAAGTAGATTGTTTGCCATTATATTCAGTGGCGCTGTCTACACCGGAAGTCTCCGTTACAGCATGTTGGGATGCAATTTCTGTTGACAAAAAGGTCTTGTTTTTTCACCTTTTAGATCGTTTCGTACATAATTTTCACAATATTTACAATCACATTATAATGTCTAAATGCTTTACTGAACTTTTAACATCGCCCTGATAATTTTTGCCGGTGAAATCCAGTAATTTCAATCAGACTACACAAATATTCCCTCATTGACCAACAGACTTCTTGGGTTTTGAAGTGTCTTCTGCGTAATTTGGTTAATGTGACCAAACCTTTACTTCAAAGTTGTGGTTTGGTGAATTATTTCCAAATGGAAATGCAATTGTATCAAAAGTAGCATAAATGCTATTCTTAAATAGCTCATGCCAAGTCAGTTTTTTTCTCCACTGGATTTTTGTTGAAAATAAATGAGGATTTACCCCTGATTTAGGGAGTAGTTGGGACATTAGCTTCAATGCTTCTGGTACCGACTCAACGCAAGTCGCATCCAGTGTAGACATGTGTTATCGCAAATCAGCAGATCAGATGGTAGATAAGATTAATTGTACTTTAAATCTCTTTATTAATATTTGCCCAAATTAGCTGGAGATTAGATAGGGTTAGGAACAGGTCTTCTGTTATAAATATCACTTGGTAGGTCTTGAAATAATGTTAGATTGTGGACCACCATTTTAAAAAACAGAACAAATGTTCACTTGGTCAAGCCTGTTGAGGTTAATGTACACCCTATATTGTAACATATTTACAGGAAAAATTTCCCCCAGTGAGATAAAGAATGTGTGGATATGTGGCCACTCTCTTGTGTTTTGGGCTGAGAAGAGGGCGACTTCGCCTGAGTTTGGAGTGCAGTTGGGCATGCACCCGAACTGTGTGCGCGTTTGCTGGAAGGGCGTGCAGGGCATGACGTGGCAGCAGCTTGTACCTTTGCTGCTCCAGCTCAAAGACAACTGGCCCAAACCGGATGTGCTTATAATCCACTTGGGTGGAAATGACATTTCCACCACCTCCCAAGAAGCCTTTATTTCGACTGTGAAGAAAGATATGACCTCGTTGAAGAGCATATTCCCCCAATGCCTGCTGGTGTGGTCCAGCATCCTTTACAGACAGTCCTGGAGGGGTACAGAAGATAGCAAAGAAATGGATGTCATTCGTATGACCATTAATGACTGCATACAAAACATGATGCTGGGACTGAGTGGCACTTCTTTGAGCCACAGCAACATAAGTCCTTTTTTGGGACACTACAGACCAGATGGGGTTCACCTCTCTGGGAAGGGCATTGATATCTTCAATCTCAACCTACAGGATTTTCTGGAGAAATGGGAGCGTGAGACGAATAAGACAGAGACGTCTGACCCAGCAGTTTTAGAGTCCTGAAACGGTTTGTTCAGCTAATGCAGCTATCAACTTGTACAGTGCCATGTCTGTTTTTTTTTTTCTTCAAGTTTTATTGTTATACAGTTTATGTAGAATGAAATCATTTCTTTTCTATACATGCATATTACAAAAATATTTTGAAAATGTTAGACTTGAGTTTTTACTTGTTCTGTTTTATAAATTTAGTTTAATGACAAATAAAGACGAGACAATTGAATCACCTTACCTTACTGTTGTCTTTTGATTAGAAATAAACTTTGCTTTATATCTTTAAACCCATGTGTATGATACAAAGTTATCCATACCTTCCCTTGCATGATTTATTTTTGTAAATTTAGATGGCAGGAAGCGTCCGCTCCATTTTACAATAAATAAAAACATTCCACAAATCGGCTGAAGGAAATGATGAGCAAAAAAAAAAAAAAAAGAAAAGTTTTGTTAGAAAAGTTAATTAATTTTTAAAAAAGTTAGTTAATTAATTAATCTTATTAATTATGCCAATGATTTCTAATGCTTTAGATCAGTAAAATCCAAACGGTATTGTGTACCATCGGGGGTAGTTTTTAATTTTGTGCTAAAAACTGTACCAGTGATTGGTTTCACTCATTGTTGATATTTCAAACTTGTTGAGCTTCTGTTATTTGTCATCCAAGATATCCATGTCTTTCTTTCTTCAGTTGAAAAGAAATTAAGGTTTTTGATGAAAACATTCCAGGATTTTTCTCCATATAATGGACTTCAATGGGAACCAAACGGTTCAAGGTCCAAAAGAGAGTTTCAGTGCAAACTGTTCAAGACGATGAATAAGGATCTTATCAAGTGAAACGATCGCTCGTTTAAAAAAAAAAGTTTTATAAGCTCAAATGGTCGCCTTGCTCTGTTTTGTGATGTGACTCTCCTGTTCGAACTCGTTCATCAAAATGAACCCGAGTCAACTCGTTCATTTCGTTCGTTAAATGAACAAAATGACACACAAAAAAGATTTGTTCATTTTGATAAACGAGTTTGAACAGGAGAGTCATGAACGTGCATCACAGAACAGAGCAAGGCTATAAAATTTAAATTTTGTTCTTTGTTTTTTTTTTTTTTTTTTTTTTTAAATGAGCGATCGTTTCGCTTGATAAGACCCTTATTCGTCGTCTGAAATCGTTTAAAGTCCCTTGAACAGTTTGCACTGAAACTGTCTTTTGGACCTTGAACCGTTTGGTTCCCACTGAAGTCCATTATATGGAGAAAATCCTGGAATGTTTTCATAAAAAAAATATTAATTTCATTTCGACTGAAGAAAGAAAGGCATGGATATCTTGAATGACATGGGGGTGAGTAAATTATCAGCAAAAGTTTTTTTTAAGAAGTGAACCACTCCTTTAACAAAATGATCATTACATGGAATGGTTTTCCATCTCCCGTATAAACACTTTCACCAAGAGGAAATCTGACATTTTTCTCCATTAAAATTTCCATCACAAACTGCATGAGATGATTCCCCCCCCCCCCCCCCCCCCCCCACACACACACACACACTTTACTCCACTTGACTAGAGAGAAGTTCACACAGTGTGGTGCCTCCTTACACTCTTAGAAGAAAAGGTTCTATCAGTGCTATGTATTTGGAACCCCTAAAAGGTTCTATACACTTAAAAAAGGGTTCCTCTGGGTTCTACATAGAACCCTGGGGTTCCATACTTGGCCAATAGAACCTTTTACCAAAAAAAAATGGTTCTATATAGAACCATTTTGGAGTTCCATATATGAAACGAGGGATAGAACCATTTCTTCTAAGAGTGTATTTTCTAGATATTATAGGTAAAATCTTAGTTTGTAGTTAGGGCCTGGTTTCACAGGGGTTAGATTAAGCCAGGATTAGGTCAGGTCGGTTAGGAGATTTAAGTAGCTTTTATAAACGTGCCTTAGGAAAAAAAACATTACTGATGTGTATCTTTGGACAAAACAATTGCACTGACATAAGATATATCAGTGCAAGTTGCTTTGTTAAAACAGCTCAAAAATGCATTTTAGTCTGGGACTAGCTTAAGTATTGTCTGTGAAACCAGGGTTAGATGTCCCTTTTAACCTTTTAATGTCATCACATTCATGTTAACCTTTCTTGGTATGTGTCTCTGTTTGTTCCTCCACCCATATGCAAATGTTATCATCTTGTGTCTGTCTCTCCTGGATTCAGAATCAGTTAAACTCACTGTGGACGTCTTCAGGTAAGTGTTTCTTGCTTGATGAACGTCATTTGATCAGGTAAATGTTTCACAAAAGTGTAGTGTAATAATAATGGGAAAATGTACTTTTAGAGCACCCATAAATTGGATAATGTTTTGAATTAAGGTAAAAGGACTATGACTGTGCCTTTGTTGTAATCAAATTAATAAAATCTCTGTTATATATATATATATATATATATATATATTACAAATTTTCTCTACTCTGTATATATATATATATTTATTATACATATACACACACACTTTTAATTGGAAAAGTCATGGAAATGTGTTGGAACCCTTGATATCTGGAGAGTTTTCTCTGAATCCTGCTTATTTAAATAATGTCATTACAAGAATAAACCAGGAATACCTGAAGCAGAGAACAACAACAGATTGAGAGATGACTAGATCATACATGAAGTCAAGCATTTGCTGATATACATGTGCAAAAATCACTCACATGCCCTGAAACACAGTCTGATTAAGGGAGCATTGTCTGCATGGGTGATGATGACCAGTGTGAAAAAACACTCCTCATAGACTTGTGTGATGTGATTTAAATAGAAGATATGTCTGTTTGGTTCCCATTGATTCAAGTTATACATTTCCATTGGTTTTATTATCCTACAAGTGGAATTTCCTGATCAGCTGAAGCAGTAATGGTGAGATGCTCCTGTACTTCTTCTCCAGACCGGGATTCATCAGCTTTGTGACCAAGAGCTGCTTTTTTGTTTGGTGACTTGATTTATTTTGATGTACTGTAGCAAAATATGCATTTCTTCTCTTTTTTTTTTTATTTGGCTCTAGTTGTTTAATAAAACCAGCATTGTGCACTGAAATGATTGTTGGCTCTTTGATGAATGCTTTGTTCTTCTTTTGTTGGTCGCTTGGTTTGGATAAAAGCTCAACACGTAAATGTTTCCCCCTCACTATTTAGAGAAAAATGTGTTGGTTTTGTTGGAAAATGTAAAGTTAATAAAGAAGTGGATCTGTAAATAACCTATGCACCTTGTTTCAGACTCATTCAAGGTGTTTTTAAGTCTCACTTTTAACAACCACAAAGACATTTAAGAACATTTAAGTTTTCTATATTATAAGTTAAGTACTTCAGGAAAGGCCACCAAACTCTCAAAACGAGATTATGCTCATTTCAATCTTTTCGAAACTTTTCCATTTTAAAAACATGTTGAAAGTTAAAATCCCATTGAAGTAACCGCTGACTTCCAGTTCATGAGAATGAGTTATCAAGCCAATAAAGTTACCAAGGCTATACAGCCTGCGGTGTGGTTAGGGTGGCAGATTCTGGTAAAACAACAAAAACGGTGTTAAAGGGTTTGGGTCCATTAGTAAAGAGAAGTTAAAACACCTGGGCCCGTATGTATAAATCCGCTTAGAGTACATTCTTTGTCTTTAGTGTGTCAAAATTCTAAGAACATCCTCATTTTACTCTTCTACTTAAGAATAAATGTGATTCATAAAGGTTCCTAAGTGTTAAGACTAGGTCTCAGCTTCTAATTTATTTAAGAGAGCTGGAGAGGTCTCCTAACCAGTTAGGAGTAACAAGAGGAGGAGGCCGTGCAGTTTCCAACAACATAAGAATGTGTTGGAATTATATGATGGCAGAGAGTTGATCAAACGATACAGGCTTGATCATCAGGGTATTATTTTTGTTACTGACCTAGACTAGTCAGAAATTCAACTTCTCCCACTGTAAGAGACAATGCCTAAACAGCAGAAATGAAAGTTGTAATGACTGCGTTTCCTTGGACCAGTTTGGTTTTCTTTTTGCATCCATTTTTTTTAAACCAATTTTCAACTTTTGTCTTTCCTTTATATACAGCTGTGAGTGCAATTTTTACGTGATTCATCAGCTTAATTAGCCTACTTAAATAGCATCACATTTGTCCATTTAATGAATGTACTTATTTGTAATCTTTTTGCACAAAGCAAAAACGAAATATTCGAAATAAATTGAAATAATTGCTATGTCTCAATTAAATAATTAATTAATTGTGTCATGCTGCTGTGACCTCATCCTTGCAGGCTCACTATTGGCTGATTCAGAGGTTCAGGGTGGACATTTTGGGTTGTAGTCCTTAGTTCACAGCACTTAAGTCCCACTTCAGTCAGCACTTAAGAATCGGTCTTATACTTTACTGAAAGTTGCTTTTAGCTGCTTTATAAAAGTCTCCTACTCTTATAAAAGTCCTACTCTTTACTAAGTATTTTCTGACTCGTAAGTCAAAGCTTAAGACTATTCTTATGAGCATTTCTTAGAAGTTTTATACATACGTGCCCTGATATATAAGACTTCTAAGAAACGCTCTTAAGAATAGTATGAAGCTTTGACTTAAGTGTCAAAAAAGGCTTAGTAAAAAGTAGGACTTTAAGAGTAGGATACTTTTATTAAGCAGCTAAAAGCAACTTTTGTGGTTTGAATGTTGGTTTTAATGTAACAAACATGTAATCGAAACCAAGAAGGACGAGAAAGCCCGACTGTACAGAGGAACGGTGTTCACTGTTAGCCCAGTTAATGGATGAACACAAGGCCATCATTAAAGGAACATTCGGAAAACCCAAAGTTTAAGTTTTATAAACTCAAATGCTCGCCTTGCTCTGTTCTGTGACGAATGTTTGTGACTCTCCTGTTCGAACTTGTTCATCAAAATGAACAAATCTTTTTTCGTGCTCGGGTTGCATTGTGGAAAAGCTTTGGGCTTGTACTTTGTCCCTCTCTGCTATTATAGTTTCTCTCGTGATGGCGGAATGACATGGTAGCCTCTGTGGACTTACATGTACCATGAGATAATATATAAAGATAATAAATTCTTTGTTTATGAGGATGAGTCAGATAATTGGCAGAGGTATTTGTACACCATTGAGGACATATTTATGAATACAAATATTTAATATAAAAATATTTTAAATAATAAATTCCATTAATTTACACATAGTCCCTTTAAATAAATGCTGTTCTTTTTTTTCTTTCATGGAAAAAAATCACAGGTTATAAAAAAAAAGAATAGTATAAGTAGCACAGCTGTTTCCAACATTGATAATAAATCACCATATTAGAATGATTTCTGTAATGAAGTAATTATGCTAAAGATTCAGCATATTTGAAAGTATTTTCTCATAGAAAACCATTATTTTAAATTGTTATAATATTTCACAATATTACTGTTTATATTCACACAGTGCTTAGAAGACTCAATAAACAAAACGATGCTATACCGCTGCGTTTGATTGGTTGATCTTGGCTTGACGTCAGATCCGGTGAATGCGGGCCAATGGCGGCACAGGAAGCGACCACAGACAGCGTTGTTCGACTGTAATGAATACGCTCTCATTCATATTTTCTCTCTTCAGGGAGATTTTTGTTGTATGCGCATTTACTTCTTGCAGGGATAATCGCTATCCTGCAACCCGGATAATAAGGGCTCGACTCCGACGTGGAAACAGCGGTTAAACGTCGTTATGTATCGCGGTTCTAGGCCGCACAGAGGCGGCTATCATCCTCCGCCGTCTCGCGGTTTCGGGCCTCGTCCCGGACCAGGCCATCCTTCAGACCGGGGACACCACGCTCCTCCGGACCCGTACCGGCGCTCTTCCCCGCGGAGGAGATACTCCCCTGGAGCAAGAGATCCGCCCGATGAATACAGAGGAGCGCGACCACAACGAGGCTACGGGGTATGAAGAGAAACTAAACACGGCAGTAACGTTAACTTACAGCGTTAGTGCCTTGTTTTACACCGACACACTGAAAAGTAGTCATTTTTTTCGGATGTACATCATGTAAATAGCATGTGTAAATGGATATAAAATACTACCGTAGTGCCCTCTCATTCCGTTACATAACGTTACTTGTGTACCAATAAAAAATAAAAAAACGACGTTGGTGCCATTCGTTAGACCGAATGCAAAGATGATATTCATTGAAGTGTCATAAACACTACGGTATTATTATTCCACCATGATGTTGACAATAGTGTAACTTAGTGCATGTGTGCCTTGATTCTTGACATCAATCAGAGCCTAACATTACCACTTATTTATTAATTATTATGTCCAGTAAAAGTCCAGATTTTTTTTTTTTTCATTTATGCCATGTATGAGTTAAGCATGTTACCTTTTTCTTAAACAGAGGTACAGTCCATCGCCTACTCGTGGTGGTCTCCCAGCTGACCACAGTCTGGTCATAACGGTGGGGAATGAGCTGAACCATCCATCAGGCTATAAGGGGGCAGATGCTCCTTATGTCCGGTAAGACATGCAACCTAGTGATCAAACTATATGTTGACTGCTAAGGCTGGAATACACTACATGTTCACTACATGCACTAAAATGGATTCTAAAACACTTGATCCATGTCAAATCAACTAAATTTCGAAAACTTTCCCAGCTTAAATTTTTACTTTTATTATTATTATTTTTCCCCCAAAGAAAGATTCAAAATGTGTCGCATATTCCAAGTGTTCTGTAGGTGTATGTAGAGTTTGATGAGAAACAAACAGAAAAATGTAATATATTAAGCGAAAATCTTGCCGCCACAGTCCTGTACATACTCACGAGTGCGCAGCAGTTCACGCCAGTGCGCCCAGGATTTTATATATTTCAGCAATAATACATTTTAGTAACACAAGGCCTAAGGCCCCGTCCACACGACTGCGTTTTCGTTTAAAAACAGAGACCTTTTGTTACGTTTGCACCTTCCGTCCAGACTAAAACGGAAAAAACGAAGACCTAAAATGGAGAAGTTTAAAAACGCTGCTGCTCCATTTTGCGTTTTGAATCTCCGGAGGGCGTTTTAGTGAAGACGGAACAAAACGGTGGAGTTTAGAAACGCTGACGCTCGGCTTTATGATTGGGTGTCATCAGTCATGACTTGTCCTTCCCTGATTCATCAGCCACTTTTTACACCGGAACGCGCATGCCCAGTGTTGGTGAATGGTCACGTGATCCGCGTTTTCAGTCGATTTAATGTGGACGGAGATCAATTTTAATATGCAGATAAAACGCTGGTGTGTATCGTATTCGTTTTAATTCTCTGTTTTTAAACGAAAACGCTTGTGTGAATGTTAAGAGCAAATTAAGGCCTATATACCAAAGTCAATCATTCTTTTCTTTTTGTATTGGCATTTAAAGAGTTTTAATTTACAGTGTATTTAAATATTGATGCATTTTATTTATAATACATTTTTTAGGACTGTGGCACAAAGCTTACAATTTCTTTTTATTTTATTTTTTTGTGGAGAGCTAGCGTTGTCTATAACGAGCAGGGTTTTTGTCACCCTGTGCTCACCTGGAATTTTAAGAATTTTAGGGCCCTATGATTAGTTCACGGAATCCCGGACGGAATTGGCAAATTAACGTGCATATTTGGTTTGAAATTCTGTTTTTGTGTGGGAGAAGAACGTATGTCTGGTGAAAATGCAGACCGGGGGAAGCAAATCTGGGCGACACATCCCCCAACCCGTCATTTCAGCTCCAATGACGAAATCAAAACAATGAAAGCATGGCAAAGCGGCTCTCTACGACTCCGCTTTCGTCGGCAAAAAGTTAAGAAACTCAACGCTATAAGCCATCAGTGCCTAGCCGAGCAGTTCGCATGTGACTTAGGCAGTGTTTCCCACACATGGACTAATTCGCCACCACATATTGCGTTTCGTTTATTTTATTTAACACTATTTAAAACATGCAGCGTATTCTTTCAGTTGAACTTCCTTTCCCTGCTCTCCCTCCGTCTCTCAGTCACGCGTCTCTCTCACACATACACACAGAATGAACTCCGTGAGCGACACTGGGCAAGAGAGAGACAGAGTGTGACTTTATTTAAACTTATATAAACTAATATAATTCATTTTACTGGACAGTTTAAAGCTCAAAACCATATTTTGTTGTTACTTAAGGCGTGCAGTGTTATGTTGCATTATGCAGTATTTGTCCTGAAAAGGCTACTGAGTAAATTACATCAATAAATTTTAGGTCATTCCTATTTTATTTGTATACATTTTAATCATTAACTTTAAAAGCACACTCTTTTTACGACTAAAATAACAGTCAAGGGTAAAAAAAAATGAATTCCCAAAAATTAAAATGGAATTTGGGAAAAAATAAAACTGAATTTGGGAAAAATAAAACGGATTTCATAGGGCCCTAGAATTTTAAGTCCCACTGTGGATGCAGTTTGTAACATGTTATCCACCACTGCATCATTCCGAAGCAGTTCGGCACACTCAAACGCTGTCTTTGGTAAGCTGCAAACTCCAGGTCACGACTCGCACGGCTCGAGTATTGCGCTGCAACAAACGATTATTTTGATACGATTATTAGAACGATTAATCGACTAATCATCAATTATTTTGCCAGCTAATCATTAAGTTTGGAATGATTATTCAGCTTTTTCAATTAGTTAAAACATTGGGTTAATAATATAATAATTAAGTTAATTGAGTTATAATATAAAAAAAGAAAATCATTTTAGCTTTTGAAATATTGGTTTTAATGAACTTAGAGCCAACTAAACAGGTCATTCTCTTTAAGTTTAACTCAAATCACACGCAAATGCTCTCTAAGCATTGTTTAATAAGCCCACTGCTTTACATAGAACTGAAACAGAAAAAGGGTCATTACTTCAGGACACCAAAAGGGTAAAATATTACTCTGCAAACCATTAATATGGACATAAAATTACAATAGTTTTTTTTACATGAGAATTGAGCTGACAGAGATGTTCTCATTCACCTTTTAATTTACAGAATTTAGCAGGCGTCAGTTTTTATTTTATTTTTATGGCATCACAATAAAGTTAAGACTCATCATGCGCTTGATGCTATTTTTCTGTGGCTTTCCGCCAGTTTGTAAAAACCTCCCTTGACAAAACTGCTGTCAAACCAAACGTTCATTGATGAGACGTTTCCAATGCTTTCCAATGTTGCATTGAATTCATGAGAACATCTTTTTTCCAATCTGCCTTCTTGGAAAAATGAAGTTGGTGTGGAGAGACCAAAATAAAACTACGCTAACGCATTTTGCACTGGTACTGACACAAGTCTGCTTCCTCCTCCGACAGATCTGCCAGCTCCAGGCTTGTGTTTTTTACTTATTTTGGGCTTCCCAAAACAAAACTGTGCTCTTCATTCCCTATGCCATCAAGTCAGGCTGGCCATTATCTTCACAGCAAATTGGTTAAACAAAAAACCTGGGCAAAAGTCATGTAGTGTATTCCAACCTTTCTTTGCCCGTTTTGAGAATGAAAACAGTCAATTCATAGTGTTTGAAAATATTCCAACAGACTTTTCAATGGATATTGCACATTTTGTGTTGTCATATTTGTAAATAATATTTTAAGATTATAATTTCAGCAGGGTTTTCACCCTTAGTTAGCAATTTAATTGTATGTTGTATTTAGAACAGTACTCTCCAAGTATTGGCATAGCCCATCTGGCTTAAACATTTTTTGATGCAAGTCTTTTTGTACATATCATGCTTGAATGTCCATTTGGTCTTTAAAAAATAATAAAAAATACAACAATAATGCAACAAATTGAATTTCAGAAACAACTGGCCTTCCTCGCTATTTCAAAAGATGTTCTCAAATTTGGCTTACACGGAGCAGCAACTCCTCATCCTATTCAAAGTCAGTATAGGCAGCATTTTCTGATGCAGCTTAAAGGATAGAGCATATGTTCTCAGGGGCCCTCGAGATCCATTTTCCTGCAGAGTTTAGCTCCAAAACCCTAATAAAACACACCTGAACAAGCTAATCAAGGTCTTCAGGTCCTACTAGAAAGAGTTAGATCAGGGTTAAGGCTAAACTGACAGAGTCGCCCACCCCTGCTTAAGGGATAAGTGTTTAGGTTTTACAATATTTAATACCACAGCGCTTGAAGCAATCATGTGTAATTATGGAAATATGTTTACTTGAGCCCAAAGACTGAGTAGATGTGAAATTGTTTTCTTTGTACTTCAGTTTCATTTTTATGATGTGATGATTTCTGTTGACAGAGATTATGGTGCTGGTGAATCACACTATAATAAGCCCTATTACTCTCCACGGAGGTCGAGCCATGATGGACAGAGCGATAGGGGTTCGAGGAGGCGCAGTGTTAGTCGCGGCAGGAGCAGGGGCAGGAGTCGCAGTCCTGGCTACGCCCGCAGCAAAAGTCGACCGCGCAGCCGGAGTCGGAGCTACAGTCGCGGCAGGAGTCCCGAACGAGCGAAGAGCCGTGCGCGTAGCAAGAGCAGAACTCGTGCGAGGAGCTACAGTAGAAGTAGAAGCAGAAGCAGAAGCAGAAGTGGAAGTCGTGGTCGCAATAAGAGTAGGGCCAGGAGCAGGGCAAGGAGCAAGAGCCGGCCACGAAGCCGTAGCCGAGAAAGGAGCCGAAGCAGGGGGAGAAGCCGAGCAAGGAGCCGCGCTAGGAGCCGCAGTGTCAGTCGCAGTGGTAGCAGTAGCAGCAGCGGCTCCAGCAGGAGTCGTCACAGCAGCGCCAACAAGAGAGTCAAGACAGGTAGTTTTAGGGAGGGAGAGGAGGACTTTACTGAGCTTGAGAAGGCTCGGAGACGCAAGGAAATTCAAGATATGCTTGTGAAGCCGGCAAAGTCAATTTTGAAGAAAAGGATGGATTCCTCCGAGACTGATTCTCCCATGCTAGTGCAGGTAACTACCTCTCATTATGTCTTGGGAAATAAATTTTTGACATTGAAAATGTACTGGTCACATTTAAATCAAAAGCTATTATTGTTAAATAATAATTCTTCACATCAGGAATTGGAGTCTCAATTTAAGAGACTTAAGCCTTCAAATCATGCACATCTTGTGAAGTACCTGGCTTAAGTACTAGGGATGACCTGATATGTAAATTCTGGACACTGATGATAATTGTTTTCTTGTTATGGCTGATGATAAAATAAAATTAAAGTTAAAAAAACTCTTAGTCATTTTAAATGCTACAAGTGAATCATGGGGTCACAACATTAACAATGCAGTTTGAAGACATTCATTGGATAATTGTTTTTAATTATTTAAGCGAGTATTAAATTATGGAATATATTATCTAAATGTTAAAACAAGAATGAGTATGAATGATTAAAAGTCGTCTGAAAACCTTTATGGTACCGATATATTGTGGATCATCTCTGCTGGATTTTAATTTGTAGTTCGACACGTTTTGTTGTGGTCTTTAGTTGGTCTGCAGAATTAAGAGGCTGTCATCCTACACCTTCATTGTATTCACTTCCAATTGTGTGAGTGTGGGATGCAGGAAACCAAGTTTGGTGAAATCTGCCCTACAAATTTGTATTGCATAAAGACACGTGACCAATAGAAGATTAATGTGTCATAGCTTGACTTCTTAGCTAAATTAAAAGAATGCAAACTGTAAATCTGCTGGATTGCAGTAAAGCAGAGTAAATTGCCAATAATACATCCAAAACATAAAAATAAAAGGTTTTTTAAATAGCCACAGACTGTGGCATGTGTCTGTAGAAAATGTCCATGTTTCAAAGTCTAATGTGACTATGGCTTTAGTTGACATTAAGTTGGTGTTACTCTTTGAAAGTAAAGAAAGATTTATTGAGGATGCTTTAACCAATGTATTTCAGAATAGTGATTCTCCTCGAGGAAATCCAGACGGTGGGCTTTCGCATGAGGCAGAACAGCTTCTCTGTGCACTTTCCAAAACCATGGATTCAGACTTGTTTGCATCCCTACTGGGGAAAGCTTCTGATGGTAATGTTCTTGAAGAGCTGATTGGCAAGCTCCAGCCAGGCAGAGAGGGTGGAAGTGACTTGCTCCTTTCTAACGAGAAAGGGAGGCAAAAGGCAGAACTCACAGAGTTGCTTGGAATGATAGCAGGAGCCCATTCTCAGAAAAAGAGTCTTACAGATATTGAAGATGAAGAGAAATTTCTCTATGGAGATGAAGAGGGTGATGAGGTGAAACCTGCTAAGGAGGTTCCAGCAGATTCCAGCTTTCCAGACACAAGTTTCCCACAGTCTTCTGATAGTCAGAGAAGAGAACATGGCTCTGCGCCTTACGCTTATGGCCATGCTGCAGAAAATGTGTCGAGCCATTCGCAGAGAGACAGCAGGCATCGTTCCTCGGCCACACCTGAGATGCATCTCAAGGAAGAACCTGAGGACTTCCCACCTGGGGTTGGGCCACAGGATGTCAAGGTGAGGAAGGAGGTAGAGGAATATGAGAAGATACAAGATTTGCTGAAAACAATTGGCTTCGACCTTGGTGTGGCCGAAATAAGCAAGATGGCCGCCAGGACGCAAGAGCGCCTCCACGGTGCCACCCCTGCAAAGAAGACACCAGCTGGCCGGCAGTCGGATAGAAAGCACCGGAGCCGTAGTAGGAGTTACAGCAGCAGCAGTGGAAGCAGCAGGAGCTCCAGTCGCAGTCGGAGCAGCAGCCGAAGCAGAAGCAGGGCAAGCCGAAGCCGAAGTAGCAGTTTTAATCGCACTTCAAAACAGAGCCGGAAAAAGCAAGTTTCCCCAGAACAAAGACCTCAACGCTCACATAGTCAGAACAAGAAAGAGGCTCAACCTGCCGTCACAGAAAGCAGATGGCCTACGACACCCACTGTGGGTCCTGGGACACAGGCATATCCTTCCCAACCCAGCCTCCCGGGACATCAAGTGCCCCCATACCCACCCCCACGGGGAGTAATGCCACCTGACTTCCCTCCACACGGTTACGATGCATATGGCAATTATATTCCATATATGCCCCCGGGATGGCCGATGTACCCACCTCCAGGTATGTCAGTACCTCCTCCCAGTCCAATGGATCCCTACAGCCTACCTACCTATGAGCGGCCCTTTCTTAAAGTGATCAAACCTGGGACAAGTGAAAACGACAATAAAAAAGGTTAGTGACCTTCAAAATTAGTTACCTTAGCATTTTCGCCCTGGTAATATTCTTGAAAAATGTCTCCTTTTGTGTTGCATAGAAGAAATAAGTGATGGTTTCAGAATGACATGTTGGTGAGCAAATGATGAGAGATTTTTGGGAGATTTAGGCCCTGTTTACACGAAAACGCTCGCGGGGGAAAACATAAAAATATTTTATCGGACATGTCTTTCATTTACACGGCGACAGCGCTTTTGGGGTTTAAAAACTCAAAAAAGTGAAACCACCCTCCGTGGTCCTGTGTAAAGAGTAAAAACGCAAAAATCTGCTTGACAGTGATGGTTGTACGCAGGCGTGCGGACTTGTTGTGTGGCAGTGTTCCACATTGCCACCTAGCCGCCTGGAGTGCATACTACATTGAATTTCACACACTTTTACGTCACCATATGCACGTGGATTTCCCACCCAAAACGCTCGTCTAAACGCAGAATAAAAAGTAACAAAGCAACGCCACTTTTGCGTTTTCTCTTCAGAATCGTTTCCGTGTAAACATAGCCTTAGACTTGGGACATTACAGTTAAGCTAACATGATTTTTATCCTTTTAGCACCTTCTAAATCGGATGCTGTGGCCTCTAAAGCGATCACCACTGACATTAAGATGAAAGAAATGGAAGATAAGAATACCGCCAGTGAAAAACAAAAGGTAATTGCCTTGAAATTAAAGGAACTATTGCATTTGTAGGGTTTGGAATCAACATTTTTTCCTTGGACTTTCTTTGATCAGATGCAAAACTGTTAAATACCTCATGATAAAATTCTATCTTAGGTCATGGAGGAGCTTGAAAAACTAAAAAAGGAAAAAATAATGCGACACAAGAGAAAAGAAAATCTTTTAAAGGATGTGGAGACATTGAGAAAGCAGCAAGGTATTTCCATCTAATTGCAAATTGGAAGTGTTTTCTGTATAATATTTAAGGGCTCATTGTTATATACAGTGTTTGTTTTGATCCTTTAGGGGAGCTTCTTCGAAAGAAGCGAAGGGAGAAGGATGGACACAAGGACCCTCTTCTTAAAGAGCTCGGTGAGCTCCAAGAGGATGCGATGGCCCAAATCTCTAAGTTGCGTGCTGAACAGAGAGAGGCAGATCAAAAACATGAAGAGCTGGTCAAAGTGGCTCTCATTCTCGGTATAGACTACAAAGAATCGAAGATCTCTGGGGACTATGAGCAGCAGCCCCCTCAGAGTAAGAAGGATTCAACCAGAAGCCCAGAGAAATCAGGGGCCAAAACCAGCACCTCGTACACTAAGGTATAGTTGCTAATTCTGTTATAGAAAAGGTACTTGCGCTTGATTGGCCGTCAAGTCTTATGGTGTGTTCAACTCATGTCGGAAAGATTGTATTTACGAGTTGAACGCTCATGAACGCCACCACAAAGTCGTAAATACAAGTGGGAAGCGTTGGAGTCCCGGGGTCTGTTCTTCGTACCTCGCTTAATGCATCTGAGATGATTTGACGGATGCCAGATCTTCTAATCCTGATAACTGATCTCCGGCTAACTTGGTTCTTCAAACGAATTTGCAGATTTTATTTAAATATCTGTATTGAGGTTGAGATTACTGCGTGTTCTTGTACTCATTAGTAAGGGCAGATATATCGATACTCAAAAGTGTGATCAGCAATGCAATGATTGGCTGGCGCAGCAGCGTAATGACATCATATTAAAACAGAACATCACACACCTGACGAAAAAGTTGGCAAATTTCTAGACCTAGTATCCCCTCCGCTTAAAGATGCGATCTAATCCTGTTTACATTAAATAAGCCTGTCCCTGAGCAGGTTTGAGTTTATGGACCTGCTGCCATGACATAACAGCAACTCTAGGATGAGCTTCAAAGAACCTAATAATCCTGGATCATGTCAAATCATGTCAACAATGAAATCCAGCTAATTGAGTAATCCACGTGCGAAGAACAGGCCCCTGGTCTTTACGAGTTGGGGCGTGTCAGTGAGAAACCAGGTGGATTACCTCAATATAGTTTACAGCAGCTTCTTAAATAAATGTAAACCCACCTGATGCACATTTTTTGTTCTTTACTTTCTAGAAGTAGAGTTTAAAAACCTTGCTGTATTTTTGTGTAGTTAGTTAAGAGAAAGTACACTGCCACCTCCAATGAAAGTGACTCGAACGCACCATGTCATAAACATGACTTCCAAACTCGTAAATACAAACTTCCCAGGAGCAGTTGAATGCACCATTAAACTGCCAATTCAAAAATGATCTCAAGTGCCATTTAATTCTTGACCGTGATTCCACAAAACATTTAAGCAATTTTTAAGTGAATCATATTTATGGTCAGTAGCACTTCGTTGCAGTACACAAGATTCAGGGGGCGGAGTTGGATTCAGATCTGAGGGGTGGAGCTGGGTAGGTTTAGGGGTGTGTTTAGGGATCAGGGGTGGAGCTGGGTAGGTTTAGGGGTGTGTTTAGGGATCAGGGGGTGGAGCTGGGTAGGTTTAGGGGTCTGTTTAGGGATCAGGGGGTGGAGCTGGATAGGTTTAGGGGTGTGTTTAGGGATCAGGGGTGGAGCTGGGTAGGTTTAGGGGTGGGTTTAGGGATCAGGGGGTGGAGCTGGGTAGGTTTAGGGGTGGGTTTAGGGATCAGGGGGTGGAGCTGGGTAGGTTTAGGGGTGGGTTTAGGGATCAGGGGGTGGAGTTGAGTAGGTTTAGGGGTTGGTTTAGGGATCAGGGGTGGAGCTGGGTAGGTTTAGGGGTGGGTTTAGGGATCAGGGGGTGGAGCTGGGTAGGTTTAGGGGTGTGTTTAGGGATCAGGGGTGGAGCTGGGTAGGTTTAGGGGTGGGTTTAGGGGTGGGTTTAGGGATCAGGGGGTGGAGCTGGATAGGTTTAGGGGTGTGTTTAGGGGTCAGGGGTGGAGCTGGATAGGTTTAGGGGTGTGTTTAGGGATCAGGGGGTGGAGTTGGGTAGGTTTAGGGGTGGGTTTAGGGACCAGGGGGTGGAGTTGGATAGGTTTAGGGGTGGGGTTAGGGATCAGGGGGTGGAGTTGAGTAGGTTTAGGGGTGGGGTTAGGGATCAGGGGGTGGAGTTGAGTAGCTTTAGGGGTGGGGTTAGGGATCAGGGGGTGGAGTTGAGTGGGTTTAGGGATCAGGGGGTGGAGCTCGGTATGTTTAGGGACCAGGGGGTGGAGTTGGGTAGGTTTAGGGGTGGGGTTAGGCATCAGGGGTGGAGTTGAGTAGGTTTAGGGGTGGGGTTAGGGATCAGGGGGTGGAGTTGAGTAGGTTTAGGGGTGGGGTTAGGGGTCAGGGGGTGGAGTTGAGTAGGTTTAGGAGTGGGTTTAGGGATCAGGTAGGGGTGTGCGATATGACGATTTTTAATCGTGGACGATTAAAATGTCTCCACGATCTGCTTTTGAAGAAATATCGTAGTATCGTGTTACAGTGCATTTTATCAGTTCAGTTCTGGCGCCCCGTCTCAACTGTACAACGCGACGTAGCCTACACACCACACGTTAAAGAATAGGTATGGGACACTGCAATTCACAAAAGTTCATTATTTGCATAAGCCTTGCCGGTTAAACATTTAATTCACGCGCTGATGCGCTGTTCTAACGTGCGCTTTCCTGACCGCATAACCCCCGACGCTCACAGGCACTAGCAGCCTGTCAACAGCGCCAGAATACTGGACTAAGTTATCTTTCGAGTCTTATTATGCTAATACTGTTAAATACACAAAATGTTTACATAAACAGGCTATGTCTAAAGTGAAAGCAAACATTTGAGAGAATATCTGGTGTAATATGCGTCTATATTAAACGCGTCGCGTGCTGGTCTAAAAGCGACAGGAATAAATAGTACTGCCGCATGTCCTTAAACTTTAAAGGGATAGTTCAAAAAAAAAAAAAAAAAAATCTGTCATTATTTACTCACTCTAATGTTGTTCCAAACCTGTATTAATTTCTTTCTTGTGCTGAACACAAAAGACGATTTTTTTTAATGTGGGTAACCAAACAGTTGCTGGTCCCCATTAACTTCCAGGAGAGAACCTATAAAAAACTATAGGGGGACCAGCAACTGTTCGGTTACCTACATTATTCAAAATAACTTTTATTTTCAACAGAAGAAAGAAACTAATTCATTTTTGAGGGAACTGTCCCTTTAGTAAAAGAAAAAAAAACACAAGGAGAAAATCACTCACTGACTGAGAACTTTAATAGTAGCTTTAATAAGAATCAATGTATTCAGTGAAGTCTATTTTAATTTCATATTTGTTTAATTTAATTACTTTCTTCAATACTACTGCTAAATACACCTAGTGCATCTGAAAAAATAATGCACTATTTATTTAATTTGAATATAAATTCGTGTAATGTTTATCTTGTCTTATTTTTTTAATAACAAAGAAAATAATGACAAAGATTTTTATCTTCGCCACTGGCCTAAATGTGTGGCTTTCTTTTTTCTTTTGTTACCTAAGGCTTTGTTTTTAACATAGGGACATTAGTTTGGCTGTAATGAACAGCCACTTGCAAAATATTAAAACCAACTTGAAAAAGAATCGTGATAAAAAATCGTGATCGTGATTTTCCTAAAAAAATCGTGATATGATATTTTTTCCATATCGCCCACCCCTAGGATCAGGGGGTTGAGTTCGGTAGGTTTAGGGTGCGTTTAGGGATCAGGGGGGTGGAGGTGGGTTTAGGGAACAGGGGGTGGAGCTGCGTAGGTTTAGGTATATGTAAGCTGGGAGGAGTTGGATCTGGATCCGACTCTTACCCGTGGATTTCATGTTCTGCAGTGAGAACCATCTCAAATTTTTTCTCAAGTTTTAGCACTAAAGAAGTGGTTCCCATCCCTGGTCCTAGCACTGCACATTTTTGATGTCTCTTTATTTGAGGTCTTGAAGTCTTTACTATTGAGCTGATGAGTTGCATCAGGTGTGTTTGATTTGAGAGACTTGTAAAATGTGCTGTGGTGGGGTTACTCCAGGACCATGATTGGAAAACACTGCCCAAAAGAAATAATTTAAACTAAAGAAAGTATTTAAAAATAATCTTCACATGAGATGAATGCTGCTGTCATATCAGTAGCCTGTTTAAAACCGTTTTACTTTACATGGAGCAGAGGTCTTTAATCCGGCTCCTGGAGGGTCACGGTCCTGCAGAGTTTAGTGCCAACCCTAATCAAACACCTGAATCAGCTCATCAAGCTCTTCGGGATCTCTGGAAAATACAAACGCATGTGTGCTGAAGCAGGTTGGAACTAAACTCTGCAGGACAGGGGCTTGATTGAAGACCTTTGACATAGAGGGTCGGCTCATGGGGTGGTCATGAGGCTGAAATGTATTTGGTAATTGTTTTCACAGATGCTTTTTAGTCCAGTGGTTCTCAAACTTTTCCGGTCAGGTATCACCTTTGATCAAATCAAACCATCCAAAAAATCACATAGTCACTGAACAAATCTTTTTGAATGCTAGGTTAAGGACTAGATAATGCCATATTTTGATTGAGATATTCCTGATTGATCATGCTGCATGCCTTTACAGATCTGTGGAAGGAACCCGAGAAGTAACATTTAAAAACAGGAATATGCCTCAATAGTAACTGTTAGAAAGGATTAAAATATGCATACACTTACTCTGAGAGTAAACAGAATAACATGCTACCTTTTTATTGCTCTTTATAACATATAGAATAAAATGTGCAGACTGAGATTGGTCAACACCACACCAATTTGCATCCTGCCTATGCATTGAGTCCTAGATGCACAAAGCTATGTTTAAGTTATATAGGTCTATAAATTACTAACAGGGTGATGTCAAGGATTTTGTGCAGAAATAATCCTGAGCATCACTGACAATCTTATCATCTTAAATGTGTGGTCAGTACCACTGTTCCTTATACACAAGAGTACGTGTAAGCATGCACTTAAAAGCTATCAATACCTAGCATATTGATAGCGGATCCCTGATCCCTGCAAAGTATATAATTGCAAGAGAAGGCAAAAGCATTGAAATGTATATATTTTTTTCCTTCCATCTTGTATTTTTATTTTTTTTCCATTACCATGTCTCTTCCGACCAAGCATGGGCAAACTCGGTTCTAGAGGGCCGCTTTCCTGCAGTGTTTAGCTCCAAACCTAATCAAACGCACCTAAAACGGCTAATCAATGTCTTCAGGATTACTAGAAGGCTACAGTCAGGTGAGTTTTATCAGGGTTGCAGCAAACCTGCAGGACAGAGGCCCTCCAGGACTGAGTTTGCCCATCCCTGCTTTAGTGGCTCAGTAGTCATTTCCTTTGCGAATATAATATTCGGCTTCGGGCTGCATCCCTGGTTTAAGTATTGTAATTTTCCAGATTTGTGTGCCACCTGAGGTACTTTGTGTACCACTGGTGGTATCATAGCTTATCACAATTCTGTTTACAGTACAGTAATTTTCCTGGAATCATATCTGCGAGACTTTCTTGTATTTATGTTGCAAACTTTTTAGTGTGGGGGAAAATTATCTGTTTGTCTTGTTACTTATTTTCTAATGATATTAATTTCTATTTATATTTTGAGGGGTTACTCCAAGGTAGAGACAATGTTTTTAACCCCTGCTAAATAATTACACTGGCCTAAACCATAACTGTTTGTAGACTAGACTAGAATATTGTAATTCTGACACAGGACATCAACATCTTCTGTAATATAGAAATGCATCAATTTTAGGGATTTTATTCCTGTAGTGTAGGCTTGTCTACTTATGGTAGATAATTATTTCTTAATTTGCATGTAACCAGTTAAAACTACTCCATACCTATACTTTATAATTTTGATCAGAACTATTGATTTTAAGACAAATGTTTTCCTTATCTTTGGGTTTCTGCTATAAGAAATATATTAATTTATTTATCAAAAATCGAAAGATGTATGTAC